>NC_138190.1:179724-276852 GCF_964194105.1 Spermophilus citellus
TCTCCTCCATCTCCTCCTCCTCCTCCATCTCCTCCTCCTCCATCTCCTTCCCCTCCTCCTCCTCCTCCTCCATCTCCTCCTCCTCCTCCTCCTCTTCCACCTTCACATCCTCTTCCTTCTCCTCCTTCTCCTTCTGCTTCTCCTCCATCTCCTCCTCCTCCTCCATCTCCTCCTACCCCCCTCCTCCTCCTCTTTCTTCTCTCCTCCTCTTCCTCCTCCTCCTCCCGAGGGCTCCCTGGTTTTCTTTCCTCTTACAAGGAACTCTGCACAGGGGACAGGGGAGGTTCTCGGTGGCCACCGTCTACTCTGAGCCTGCACAGGATACCACCTCTGTGGGCCTTTGCATCTCTGCGGCTCTGTGCAGTGTGTCTCTAAAATACTCTTATTACCTCAATGTGACCCTTTGCCTGTTCAAACCGCCCCAGGAGTGTGTTGGTTTTGGAAAGACCGCCTGTGTGTTCTACCAACCCTCCTCCTCTTTCTTTTCTCCTTCCTTCCTTCCTCAGGGTTCGTCACAAGGTGGCTGCTGTAGCTCCTGACTTCATGTCTGAAAGCCCCACCTAAGAACTCTTGTTTTTCATTGACGGGAGCCACCCTAAGTGGCCACCCCTGGGTGCCAGGAAAATTGGGGCATCTTGAGAATCTCCCAAATGGAGGCTCCGGAGTGACAGGAAGGGGGACAGGTGACAGAGGAACCCGTGTCTCCATCTCCATGCTCCACAGACAGGACATGGGGGTCTTCCCGGCCACCCCATGGATCCTGAGGGGAAATACCAGGTCCCGCTGCTGCTCCCTGCTCCCTGGTGGGGACACAGAAAGTGACCAGGCGAGGGCCGCAGCAGGCAGGTGGGGCCCAGGGAGGCGCTTCCTGAAGAACCTTCCGGGTGCCGATGCTGGTGCTGAATCCTGATCCACAGGAGGAATTGGAATGGGGCCGACCGGGGTCAGCTGAGGCTGCTTCCTGCTCCCAGAGGCGTCTTCTCCTGGGTCCTCCATGGTGGACAGGCAGGGGGCTCTCGGGTCTCTTATAAGGACCCTGGTCCCCTTCAGGAGCTCAGCCCCTCCAACACCAGCACCTGGACTGAGGGGTCAGCACGGGAGTCTGGGGAGGACATTCAGCCCCTGGACACTTGGGTTGACTTTGAACCTGCGGCACCCGTGGTTGACACAGAGGAGCCAGGGACAGGCTGCGTCCCTCCTGCAGGAACGGGCTGCGTGGGTCCTTGGGTGAGCTGCTTCCCGCTGACCCTGGAATGCCAAACCCAGGTGGACGCCCACCCAGGGCTAAATTAACCCCGTCTCTGCTGTTCTCTCTCCTGGTCCCTGGGAATGGACAGTGACCTCGGCCGGGGTGGCTTTATGGCCAGGGTCACCATGCACGGGGACAGGAGGGAAACTGATTCTCCCCAACCTTTGTGCAGAGAGACACCAAAATTCCCCCCGAGGGCTCCCCATCCACCCCATGACCTCCGTGGTCTCCTGCAGGAGCCCTGGGTCCTCCTGGACAGGTGTGTAATTATTTTCCCATTAAGAAGCCAGTCCTGCGAGGCCTGGGTTCGAGGGTCAGCCTGGCCCCCCTTGAGCAATCCCTGGGCGGTGGGAAGAGCGCGTGGCCTCCTTCAGCGGAGCTGGGCGCACGCAGCTGGGCGCACACGGAGCTGGACGCACGGAGCTGGGCGCGCACCGAGCTGGGCGCACGGCCGGCGCCGCGCACGACCCCCCTTTTTTTCTCCTCCTTGTCAGACCGAGAAGGACTTAAAAATCGCATTTTGCATCTGAAATGCTGCCGTAGATCTTCCTGAAGGATTTCGAATGCGCCCCGCTCCGGTGCAGAAGTTGGATTAAAACCTCTGGCCATCAATCCCCGGGCTCCTGGCACCCGAGCGCTGATGGGGGCTTGGCAGAATGTCGCTTCCACCTCCCGAAACCATTTCCCTTGTAGATGCGCCCCGGGGTGGGGGGTGGGGGGGTGGCTCAGGCTCACCCACTGGGGCGCGTCTATAATGTCTCCCCCTTAATTTGGCTTTAAGTCTCCAATAAACTGCAATTGGATTAGGGGGAAAATAATCAGTGTATTTCCTGGTAATATTTTCCGTACCCGGGTGAGTTAGGTTTCCCCCCCACCCACCACCCCCGAGGATGAAAAATGGTTTTAAAAATTGCTAAAGGTAATAATGACTCTTTTTTTTATAGCTTCATTTAGATGATGTTGGGAATTAGTTTGGGGGGAGAAGGACGCACCCAGCCACCCGCCCGCACACACCAAGAGCCACCCGGCACCTCGGTGGTCTTATTAAACCTCTCGGTTTTTGCAATTTAAATCCTGCACCCGGGCCATATATTTTTGCGTCTTCGCGTTGCCACGACGGGCATTAATAACATGGTAATATCTTTATTTTCATATAGATATATTTTTTTTCCTCTCCTTTAATGCACCGCGGAGAGCTGGGAGCAACATCGACTCCATAATTATTCCCATTAGAACGAGCAGGTTGGGAGAAAAGGTCTCGGGCCTCCCTCCCCGAGTGGTAGGAAGATGGCTCCCTCTTCTCCGGCTGCTAAGTTAAAGGGGAAAAAATGAGAAACGCTTTTTTATTGCTATTTTTTAATGGTGAAGCTGAGCCTGTCTGTGTAGCACCGTGTGTGAATTCCGGGTGGTGACCTTCTCTCCCATCACCGGGACCCGGGTGTGCCAGCACGGTGGCCGCGGAAGAGGGCAAATCAACCACCTCTCGGTGGCCAAGTGGAATGGGGGCGCCAGAGGTTGTTCACGAGTCATGAAGGGTTTCAGAACAGAGAGGCAGGTCCCGCTGGACAGGGGCTCCTCACCCTGGGTACATGCCCATGAAGCCAGTCCTGTGTACAAGTGTCCTTCCGAGTCGGGGGTCTCAATCCTGGCTGGTCGAGGCTCACTCAGAGGGCAAAACCCACAAGACCTTGGGGGCCAGGGGGCTCCCCACGGAGGCTGCAGTAGAGGCCTTTCGAGGTGGCAGAGGCTGCTCCTGTCCCCCACAGGACTACCACTCTGTGTCTCCTGTCGGGTTTCAGGGTGAATTCTGTCCTTGTCCCCTGATGTGGCCGGCGAGGCGTTGGAGCCCCATCCGGATCCAGTTTTGCAGACTTTAAATGGCAAACGTGTGTCTTTTTAGAAACTCGCGCTCTGACGGACCCCCGAGTCCCCTCCACTTTGCAGGGTGTGTGGGTTCCCCGAGTTTCGTTTGGCTTGGCCCCGAGAAATCATTAAGAGGTGCCTTTGTCTGACGCTCGGGGGATGGGGGGAGGGCGGAGGGGAGAGCCGAGGGTGGTGGACGCCCAAGAAGGACCTGGGAAAATGCATGTTGCAGATTTAGCAACTGGGCTGGTTTTCGTGGAGCAGGACGGGAGGAGAGTCCACTGTTCCAGGGTGGCCGACTCGGGGGAAAGCCGTCGGCAGAATTCCAGGGGCCGGGGCTTGCAAGGGGACAAGGAGGTTCATGGGGGTGTGGACGGAGGCCCTGACATCCAGGGGCACCTCCCATGCGGGGACTCAGTGCCCACACAGCAGTGTCCCAGCCGGGTGTGTGGGCTCCACCAGGGCACGAGGCAGAGCCTGCAGGTGGGAGATTGCAATCCCCAAGCAGTGGTCATTGTCCAGCCGTGTGGGATTTGTGGTCCTAATCCTCTGGAGGTGGTGTCTGTCTGTCCCACAGATGCATGCGGGTGCGAGTGTGCATGCACGCAGGTGTGCGTCCGAGCTCACGCAGCAAGCGTGCCTGGATTCGTCTGCAGGTCGAACATTGTAATAAAATCACTTTTGTGGCCGGGTTCCCCGGGTGTGGGCCTCCAGGGCCGGGACGAGATGCCCGAGAGCCCTGATCTTCAAAGAAACCTCCAGATTGCCACGAGTCACCACCCACGGTGGCTTCGTAAGAAACGGAGACGTCGTCATCACCCAGGTTGAAGGGACGCGGTGCAGTTTATTTTTGCAGAGATGGAACCCGGGGCCCCCTGCCTGCTGGACCAGCCCTGGACGGCTGAGCGGCACCCGGCCCCGGGACACTGCCTTGTAAGTTCCTCTCCAAGAGAAAGTCCCGGGCCTCGGCTCCACAGGGGGACCACTGCGAGATGCCCAGGGTGACCTGGCCAGGAGGAGGGGACAGGACACTGGGGACACTCTGCAGCCCTGGCTTGGGGGTCCACAGCATGTCCAGGACAAGCTCTCCATTATTGATAAGGTAATTATTTATAGATCAATAAATTTGTCTAGAGAGTTACTCAGACAAATAAATTTACTTGTGAAATCAATTTTTATCTATCTACCAATAAATAAGGTAGTCCATCAAAACAAAAATGAACAAATAAGTTCTTTATTGGTAGATGAATAAAATTGGAATCGAGTTTATTTGATGAACATTATTACAGAATACATAGACGATAGTGTGCAAATGTATAAATAATGAGGTGAATACAGAAGGCTGAAAATAAGTGGTGATTGGTAATGATCAATATATAAATAGTAATAAAATATGACCTACGAAGAATGTGGTACATGAATAACAGATAAATAATAGAAAAGTAGGTCATGCATATAAATGAAGTTTTATACAGTCTAAACACCTGGTACACATAGTGTATATATAAAATGCATATTATTATACTGATAATTATATAATCTGATAGATTATTGGTATTTTACACAATATAAAATATTGTATAAACACATGGTTATTCACTCTATGTGGCGCTTTACATGTGTGGTATACTTATATAGAATATAGATTTGCATATGTCACATATATTTGCATATACAATACAGATTTGCATATTGAACATGCATTTGCATATTGAATATACATTTGCATATATGATGTATATTTGCATAGTACATACTTGTGCATATCCATGCATGTATCATATATAAAAATGCTATATTACATATTTATATATTACATAAGATTTTAATAGCACATTTATAACAATTTTAATTATTCGTAATTTATTGACTCACGGATAGATATATCATCAGTATTGTTTATTGTAATCACATTATTATATAATACGTGAAATAAGTATCACAGAAGGTAGACAAATGAAAATAATGAATACATAATAATAAATAGAAATCAATAAGTATATAGATAACAACATGAAATATTATGTATAAATAACATAGTATACAAATATATAAAAACACACGCGGGCCAGGTGCCGTGGCACGTGCCTGTAATCCCAGTGACCCGGGAGGCTGAGGCAGGAGGATCCCAAGTTGGAGGCCAGCCTCGTCGGGGGAACTTAGCCAGGCTAAGTTGAGAACCTTAGGGAGAACCTGTCTCAAAAATAAGAAGTAAGAAGGGCTGGGGATGGGGCTCAGGGGTCAAGCACCCCCAGGTTCAATTCCCTGATGCGTGCCACGGGTTTCCACACCGGGAATAACCCGGGACCCATTCGTGGATGGGGACATAAGTGTGACCATGCTGTGGCTGGTCACCTGTGAGAAAGACTTGGTCAGAAGATTCTGGTAAACTCGGGCTGCTGGAGGCTGGCTGTATTTTGGGAGCAGTTTGGCCGGCCACTCTGCCTGGTGGACAGGGTCCAGGTGCAGGGCTCCCTCGGGGCACATTGACCATCTGCCCTGCTTTCCCCCTGACCTGTCCCTGGGATCCTGGAGCAGGGCTGATGGCCGCTGTCTCTTCCCTCCAGGCTTCAGGACCCAGAGTCCAGGACCATCCGAGGGAGAGGCTGGGCAGCTGCACACCCGGCTGCCCAAAGGCCGGTGGAGTCCACCTCTGTACTCCTTCCTCCTCCCAGGCCGCAGCGTCCTCTGCAGAGCTGGCCCCCGGAAGGTGCAGAGGGCCCGTCCATGTCTGTCCAGGTCTGCATGGCTGCCGTCGTGAATGCCCGGGCTCTGGGCTCCAGGCCTCAGGGACGGGCGTGGACTGTCCCCCTGCACCAAGCCAGCTGGTCACTCTCTGTCCTCGCCTAGTTTATCAGGAGAAGGACCTGGGGCTTGGGTCTGCCTCTGTCTCCTCAGCTGACTCCACAGCCCCCAGAGTCCACGGGCTCGGGCAGTGTCCCCAACAATGAGGACACCGCTCAGAGGGACAGCACGTGAGCGTGCATCTCCACCCACGAGCCCATCCCTCCAGGAAGACCCGTGGGCACGCTCAACGGACCACGCACCGTGGTGCAAAGCACGCTGAGAGCAACTAATAGGCGCCATGTATTTACATTGTGCAGTTCGCACACCGGGGCTTACAATTTGCAGGTTCCTGTCTGCACGGACCAGGACTCGGATCTTTCCGCAGTTCTACTGTCCCGCGTCTGTGCACACCTCTATCTGTGCAAATGCATTTTGCACGATTCGACTTGGAAGCAAATGTATTTTTAGAACATCTCCTCTTGCAAAAAAAAAAAAAAATACAGACTCATGCTTATGCATGCATATTTACATATTTACCCCTGTAAATGCATGCATATTCATGTTTATAATGTATATGTCCATTTATACGGTACATGCATGCATATTTATATGTTAACGTCTATAAATGTGCATTTAGACTGGTAAATACGAGCATTTACATATTCATGTCTATAAATGCATATTTACATACTAACGGTGTAAATGCATACGTAGGTTCATGTCTGTAAATGCATATGGATATATTTATACTTATAAATACACACATGTTCATATATTTGTGTGCAAATATATATTTATATATTTTTATATTTATATATTCATATACTTACATATTTCATATTTATATATTTATACCTATAAATTCACACATATTTATATATTAATAATGATAAATAAATATGTTGGATGTGAATATTTGGATAAATAAATATATTGGGTATCTATCTATCTGCACATTCTTATTTGCAAATGTGTTTATATATCTATGTTTCTAGGCACATCTTTTCATAGGTTTATGCCTCTAAATAAATAGATCCCCATAGTGAGAAGCAAATCTGTGCAAATATTGAGAAGCAGATGCACATTTTCACTGGGAGAATGCACAGCTTATATTTATGCTTGGGAGATACATGCACGTTGATGCATTGATGCTGGGACATAAATACATATTTGCACATTTTTACCGAGAAATAAATACATACGTGCTCATTTTTCCCGAGCAGTAAACACCCAAGTGCACGTTTTTCCCGAGACCCACTCATATTTCTGCGCTTCCCACAGTCTCTCCCTACGCGGACCTCGTGACAACTTTACTGGTAGCAGCACGGTGGCCTTTCCTACCTGGGACCCACGCGGCTCTTGTTCAGACCCAGACGTGAGGGTGGAGACTCTCCCGGCCCCACGGACGCCCTCGGCGGCTGCCCACCAGAGTCCAGCCGAGAAAGTCTGCAGGAGTCTCAGGGGACAGTGGCTCTCCAGGCTTCTGGGCACGTCCAGTCACCGACACAGGGAATCCCAGGCAGGAGCTGTGACCTTCCAGGGGCCGAGGGACACTGCTTGCCGTGGCTGGTGGCCCTGGGAGGGACAGGAGCCGGCCTCGGGCTGCCATGCAGACCCTGGAGTGCAGGCCGCTTTGTCTGGCCACGGCTGCCTGGATGGGGAGTCTGTCCAGCCCGGGAGCCGAGATCCAGCAGGGTCTTGGGCTATTCTGATCCCACGTCCCAATGCTCACACGTGACCGTGACCCTGCTTTCAAAGAGAAAAAAAAAAGTCCTTGTGGAACTTGGGGACGGGCCGAGCCGGCTGTGTAATTCGGGGCCTGGACACTGGATGGGAACCCGCTGCAAACGTCCCGTGCACAGGACAGACAGCCAGAGGCCCGGAGCCCCCCTGAGCTCAAAACAGCCATCTGTTCTGCTTCTCGTCTTGGTGCTTTTTTTTTCTGGCCGCGAGTTTTGGAATTTTAAGTACCTCGTTTGTCCTGGGGCGGGGGGTGGCTTCCTGAGCCCTGACGCCCCCAGATCACCACGGTCCCCGGCGGCCTCCGAGCGGGCAGCCAAATGTGAACTGGGGGACTCCAGGCCTCCTTCTTTGATTCCCCTCATTAGTTTTTTAAAAAAGCGGAGCCCAGTTAACTGTCCCCGAGGTCCCTGGGGTTGGGTGCCAGGCCTGAGGTCCCAGATAGGATGCGGCACCTCATGGCGTCTGCCTACTCAGACCTCAAGGTGCAGAGCGCACCGTCAGGGACCCCTGCAGCAAAAGCTGGTCCCCATCACGCACAGGGTGACATGCAGGAACACCCTTGTGCTCTGCGGGACTGTGGATTCCCGGGGGCTGGGGTCGCATGCATCCTGGACAGTTTCCCAAGCAGGACACACACACACGAGCCATCTCGATACTCCTAGCCAGTGTCACTTTAGTGACAATTCCTCAGCAGGACTGTACCCTGCTGCCCAGGGGACGGGCTGATTCCCAGAGTGGGTGAGATGTTCTTCTCCTTGGGCAGATGCCCAGGGCCACCCTGGGCAGGAGGGGGCTGACGGACCCTCAGGATCAAGGGGACCGGGCTGTCACCTCTGCAGCTGGGGGACCTCGGAGGTGACCGTGTGTGCAGGGTGCTCTCCAGGGCTCGCCAGGTGGGCCACCCGGGCCTCCCCGCGTCTCGGTTCTGAATTGGAATGCATCCCCTGCGTCCTGGTTCAGGGAGGGGACCGTCCCCCTGGCAGCCACCCCAGGCTGTCCCCCCCTCAACATCGACGACGCGGTATTTGCATCCTGCGCTTCCTAGGACCGACCGACCGGGATGCAATCTCGCCTTCCCCGGCGGCACCATTAATATTTTAATTTAATCAGAATTTCCTGAACTTCTTTGCCACCCGGGGCAACCCAGGTACCTGTCACTCTCTATGAGCTTGTCATATTAGCAGGGGAGCGCGGAGGGGGTCCGTCCCCCCGGAATCTAATCTGCTCTAAGTGATTTCGCGGGGGTGGCCGTCTATAAATCATCCCACCGCGGCTCGGTGACAACCGGGAGGCCTTGGTGGGTAAACAAATCACGGCCGGCTGGACTGTGGGCCACTAGGAACTTTGCCTTTTTATCAACTACTTATCGATTTCCGAGCTGCGGCGGGGAGGGGGGAGGGTTTTGCAAAACCATAAAATAAAATAAAAACACCCTAAAATTTGTCTTCCCCTCCTTGACCCAGGAAAAGGTCATTAACGGGACGCGCTCTGTGCACACGACTCCTAAGTTGTGCTGTCGTGGAAGGACAGGGGACCACGGTTTCAGCCAGCTCGGAAGACCTTTTCCCAAAGTCCGCCTGTTCCCATTTCTGAATTAGGAGGCCCCAAACTCGTTGAGTCCTTGACTCAGAGCCGGGTTTCAGAAAGGCGAATGGACTTCAGAGGCTGCATGCATGCACAAGGTGTCCAATAAATGCACGAGAGGAGCCTTGGGCCCACGCATGCGCACCCACGCAGGGTTCCTGGTGTAGGATGAAGACCGGGACAGAGACCCGCAGCGCTCAGCTCGGGTTTGCAAATTGGTCCAAATTTGCAAAATCATGAAGGCACAGAAAAACCCCCAGGATGTCCAGGGGTCCTGAGCAGATGGAGAGGAGGGGTCGCTCCCATCTTGCAAGACCCCCGGAGCAATGGGGCTTTGGTGAACTTTATGCAAACGGCTGCAACGAGACCCGGGTCCCAGCGTCCAGCGGACAGACGCAGCTCGGTGGACACCAATCTGCACGGACGCCAGATCCTGCCGCCGACTCAGGTGGAGCTGGGTGACCGGCCCTCCATGCCCGGGACCATCCTATGACAAGCCTCCAGGTTCTTCAAAGTGTTTTGCACAATCAGGGGAGTGTGATGGGGGGGGGGGACACCTGCTTGTGCATCTCCATTTGAATTCTGCAAACTCTATTTTTAAAGGTTTAATCTATGGTGCATTTTTTTTTTCTCTTTTGAGAAAAGTTTTCCTTGGCTGTCCCTGACGGTCACTGGTGAAGTCAGCTTCTAGAAAAGGACGGGTTTGAGGAGGCAGGTGTGCCGAGGAGCCAGAAAGACTGGGGGTTTTTTTGGCCTTGGTTGGGGTGCACGGGCTTCACAGAATCCGGGTGGGTTGCTTTTTTGAATGCATGGAGAGATTTTTTTTTTCCCCCAAAGCTCAGTGGAAATCCTGAACTATAAATCGTACCTGTCGTGCGTGAGCGGCAGCTGCGCCCAGGGGCTCCTTGGGAGGGGACCCTGCAATTCCTGAGGATTTCCACCTTCGAAGCCTGGCAGGATCCCCCTCCGAGCGCCGGTGGCAACACACGCCACGATCATCTTCTATTCGCCTAGGAGACTCCAAAACGGGCAGCCCCCGGGCGCAGGCCGTCGGGTTCCTTGGGAAGCAACCAGAGGACCCTGGTGTGACCCCCATCTAGAACCCGAAAGTCATCTGGCAGGGGGGCGCATTCTCCGGCGACCTTTGGAAACCGTGCATCTCCACGTCGGGGTTTTGCAAACGACGCTTGTAGCAGAAACGTCCCCGGGTAAGTTGCAGTTTGGATCAGGTAAGGTCACCTGGGCACCCCGAATCACTGGGTTTTGCAGAGTTGTTGCATTTTTTGAGCTGAGCTGAGGCCCAGGGGGATGCAG
Organism: Spermophilus citellus; assembly: GCF_964194105.1. Taxonomy (NCBI): domain Eukaryota; kingdom Metazoa; phylum Chordata; class Mammalia; order Rodentia; family Sciuridae; genus Spermophilus; species Spermophilus citellus. The sequence continues at coordinate 190,265 of NC_138190.1, forward strand.
ATAAAAAGTCTCACCTGGAAAAAAGAAAAAAAAAAGTATAAAATAAATTAATTTTCGCAGCGGTGGGCTCTATCCGTTTCCCTGAACGAATGCGTGGATTAGAGAAGCCAACGAGGTTGCAATATTAATCCGCTTTTGAGCCACAGAGACAGAACCAGACCCCAAGAAGGGGGAGGCAGACAAAATGCATGCATTGAGGAGTGGACCCAGCGCCCTGCAGCCTGGGGCCGTGGACAGAGCAGAGAATCTACTCACGAGGCTGATGTCTGTCGCCAGAAAGACTCCTGTCAAACCCAAAGCCACCACCACCGCCGCTGATTCTTCCTCCAATAATTATTCCGGGTCCATCTCGGGGCCGCGTCTCTGGGTGGAATGTGATTCTGAGGCGAGACACCGGGCGCATAGGAGTGGCCCGAGCCGGGCTCCGGGCTCTGCGCTGCACCAGGACAACTTCTCGGAGCGCAGGGGTGAGTCTCCGCAGCGACGTGGGAAGTCACTTAATGAGCCTCTCTTTGCAAAAAGGGGGTGGGAAATGCCAACCAGAGCTAGTTCCCGAGCCCGGGGAGGGCCCTGAGTATTGGGGACAGGAATTGGAGCCCTGGGTGGGGGGGGTCCCTCTGGGTTTGGGCTGCTGGTGCCCCTTGGAGAAAATACACATTTTTTAATTTCATTTATTTTATTTTTTGGAAATACAGAAAGAAACCGTAAGGCCCACAGCCGAGTTCCTCCCCCCCTCGTGACATTACCTGAGATGGGCCAGTCACGGCCTGGGAACGGCCGAGGCCAGGTCCCGGTTACAGAGGTGGGATTCTGGCTGGGCCACCTGGTTGGGGGACCAGGGTCACCTCACGGGATTTTTTTACTCCCTCAGACAGAGAAAACCCAGCCCACCACCCCTTTGCATGAATGCCCCCCTCCCCAATTCTGCAATTGCCTTTCTTCATCTGGTAGCCTATGACTGTCCCCTAGGAGCCACCGTAGCACCCAGAAGGGGACACTCTTGTGTCTGCTGGTCGGATTCTGTCCGGGGTGAACCCCCACGAGCTGGGTCTCTGATGTCCTTATATCCTTATGTCCAGGTGGAAAAAGAAACGACTTCTACACGGACGGTAATGCTCCAAGCGTGACCGGTGCAATAATGTCTCTCTTTGTGCAAAACTGACGGCTGAGAAAACCTCCAGATCTCTCTCTCTCTCTCCCTGTCTCCCTCTTTATTTTGAATTTGTGAATTCTCTGCATCTCCCTGCAGCCCGTCCCCGAGTTTAACATTTCCAGACGGCTTGGGGATTATGTGGGCATTCAGAGACGGGGATGCCCACTGCAGGGTGTCAGCAGCCTGTGGCTCTGCCCCGCAGCTGCCCTGGGACCCCTTGAGACAGAGGGACAAAGACTGGCTTTGGCCTCCCCCCGTCTGCCCGAGACCCTGCCTCCAGAATCCTAGAAGAAAGACCTGGTCGGGCAGGAGCAGGGGGCCTCTGCTAGCATGATAGTTAAAGAGCATCTGTCCACCCACACGGACCCCTCCTCTCCAAGAGTCCCTGGGCACCACCTTGCAGATTGCCAAATGAAACACAAGGCGGGTCACCTTCAGTATCCCCATGTCCCCGGGAAGCCCAATTAGCCTCCATTTCATGCAACACTTTTTTAGTACTAGATCCCAAACATCCCCTGAGATATACTTATGCTTTAAAATGTCAGAACAAGGTGGGTGTAGCAGCACACGCCTGTGATCCACCTGGTGGCTTGGGGGGCTGAGGCAGGAGGATCGCAAATGTTGAGGCCAGCCTCAGCAACTTAGCAAGACCCTAGGCAATTTAGCAAGACTCTGTCTTAAAAAGTAAAAATAAAAAGGGCTGGGATGTGAGTAAACACCCCTGGGTGCAATCTGAAGTACAAAAAAAAAAAAAAAAGAAAGTAACAAAGTTGCAAAATTTTTTAATATATCCTCCTGAGATATACTTATGCTTTTAAAAAAAAGTTGCACTTTTTTTTTGCATATTGCAAATGCCCCCTGGGATATACTCATGCTTTAAAATGTTGCAACGTTTTAACAGAAAACCCAAATACCATCTGGGTTGTCCTTATAACTTAAAAATGTTGCAATCCTTTTTTTTTTTTTTTTTTTTTTAGTATATCCCAAAAATCTTCTGGGATATACTTATGCTAAAAAAATGTTGCAGCTTTTATTTTTATTTTATTTCTTTATTTCAAATATCCTCTGAGAGATGCTTTAAAAACCTTGCAACTTTTTTTTTTTTTAAATTATATCCCAAATATCTGCTGGGATATAATTATGCTTCAACATGTTGCAAAAAAGTTTTCAGTGCATCCCAGATATATCTGCAGAACATTTCCTTTCTGAGAGAAACCCCAACCGAACTGGTCGCGCTGTGGCTTTGGGGGTAGACATTCACAGGCAAATAAAAGTGGTTTGAAGTTTCAGGCAAGAGGAGAAATCAAAGAGCAGATTACAACTGAATATTCGGGAGTGTTTGGAGACTTGCCCTGTCTATGGGCGCAGCTGTTTTAACGGGTCAGCCTGGGAGCTGCGTCTCTCTAAGCCTCCAACCAGGACAGGGGACACTTTTCCCTCTGAGACATCCATGCACGGAGGCCTCAGCACCCTATTGGGGACTCTGGGAAGGGGCTGCTGAGTGCACAGGGTCATGCCTGGGTAGGAAATTTGCAAAAAAACAACAACATATTTTGCCCACCTTCTTAAAGACTTCATGCCTGGATGCTTTGCATTTTAACATCTCCCTCTGCAAGGTACAAAATGCAATCCCTGGGCGGCCTCGTTCCCTCTTTGTAACTTTGCAAGTTTTCTTTCTTATTATTTTTTTTTCGTTCAATCCATTTTTTTCCTCCCCAACATAAATCCTCCGACCCTCCCATAACCTGCCTGCTTCCCCCCGGGGGTGGGGGGGGGGGAAGAGGGAGCCAGTATCAGAGGGATCCAGGCACCACGCAGCTGCTGGTCCGTTTGCAGACTTTGGGGGCGAAGGGGGAATATTCTGGAACGCGGCTCTTAAGCCCAGCCCGGAGCGGAGTCCGAGGGGCCTGCGAGTCGGAGCTCAGGGTGTATTAAGTCTGGAGCCTGCAGATCCCTGAGCCCTGGCAGGAGGAATTCAGCTCCATCCTTCAGGAATGCGCACGTCCCTGGGGAGTCCACCTGCCGCCCCCCCAGAGCAGCCCCAGGCAGGGTCCGGCCCTGGAAAAATGAGCCCAGCCCCGTCCAGAAACCCTGAGGGTGTGGGCATGTGCACAGCTCAGCCTGCATTTCGGCCACTCCTGCCCTCGAACCTCCTCTTGGTCCCCCCCCCCACCTCTGCAGACCCAGTGGCTGCCTGAGGTGACATTGCATCATTCATTTCACCTGTTGGGGGTCTCCACCGTGGACAGAGAAGCCCAAAGTCAAAGACTCTTGCAGAATCAACCACCTCAACCCCTGAGTGCAGCCTCCTCTTTGGATCCTTTCCTGGCCCTGTTGGGGTTGCAAACCGAATCTGCATCGCCCACACTGGGGGCTGAGGCAGGAGGAGCACAGGTCGGAGGCCAGCCTCAGCCACTTAGTGAGACCCTGTCTCAAGGCAAAATATATGACACTCTGGCGGGGGGTGGGGCTCAGGGGGACAGGGGACACATATTTACCGCGCACCGTGGGATGATGTGATAAAAGGCGGACGCTCACCTATTTGCCAAGGGGCCTCCGGGGAACGTGGGTGGACGGATACAAAGTAGCGGTTTTGCAGCCGCAGCAAGTTAGACTTTGTAGCAATGCCACCCTGCGCCCGGGACTGGACTTGGCGAGGGATCCCCAGCTTGGAGCTCATGCGCAGGGTGGACACTGTCCCCTAGGAGCCGCCCACGGCCGCGCTTCCTATACCCAGGGGACACGGGAGTCAGGCCCGGCTCCTTCACGGGGCACGAGGAACGCGTTGCACCTGCGCTTTGCAGGACAGTTTCCCGGGTGAGAAACACAGACTGCGGAGACCCCGGTCGCCCCCAGCAACCACGGGGACCCAGGTCTGCTCCTGCCAGGGTCCCCGTTTGTCCCCTGCTAGTGCTCAGGCTGGTGATGGGGTGATGGCCCGGACAAATTGCACCAGGAACAGGAGAGGAAGGAAATCGTTTGCAGGAGTCTCGGGGCGAGCTGTTTTGGAATATTAAAGACGGAGCCCGTTGGAAAGGGGGGGGGGTGCAGCCCGTTGACTCCCTGGAGCTGGAGGGGGGCTCCTTGCCAGGAGGCGCGCCCGGCGCAGGCCCGGACAAGTCTGGGGCGTCCGTGCGAGACGCGTAGCGCAGTGCGCAACATAGACACCGCAGCCCCCCATGCTCAGCCCGCGTTGTGCACACGACACACAACAGTGCACACACTCATCTGCATGCGCGCGCACACACACACACACACACACACACAGGCCCAGTCCTCGACCCTGGCGGGTGAACAGCGGGGGCTTGTTCCAGGATTGGAACCCACTTCCCCCCGCGGTGGGTCCCGGGGCAGAGGAAATTACTTCAACATAAAACGGGGGTTTGCAGCAAAGCCCGGCTGCCAAGGTGCGTGGGGGGCCTCCCCCTCGGCCTGGAGGCGGGAGGCCAGACTCGGGGGCTCCGACCTGCCGCTGCTCATTAGCAGGGTTTTATGGCCCAGGTTCCAGGGCGGCGAGCGGCGGCTGGCAGCGTTATGAGCCCCGTGCACCCCGCGTGACCCGGCCTCCCCGGCATGAATGCAGCCTGTGTTGCCGGGCCCCTCGGCCCAGGTGGACTCCCAGCCTCCTCGAGGCCTGCTTTCTGGGGCCGAGGGAAGTCCCTCTGATCCCTGTCGCAAAAACGAGCGCTTCTCTCCGAGGCCCCGGAGGTTGGCATCCATCAAGGGTCAGGCAAAGCCGGGCGCCCACCGTGGTGCTCGCCCATCATCCCAGCAGCCGGGGGGAGGCTGAGGCAGGAGGATCGCAAGGTGGAGGCCAGCCTCAGAAACTTAGTAAGGCCTTAAGCAACTCAGTGAGGGCTGGGGACCTGGCTCCGTGGTTGGGCACCTGTGGGTTCCATCCCCAGGTACAGGGCAGGGGGGCAGCAGGCCAAGGTCCACATTGGTGAGGCTTCGGTCCTCCCCTGGGCTGCAGGGGCCACCGAGGTGACCAGGTGAGCACTGGGGGGACACTCACTTTGGCACCCAGGGGCCCAAACTGATAAAGCCGGAGAGATCGTTCTTGGTGACCTTGCTCGGATTTCCCAGGGACTACGACCCGAGCCTGATGTCTCCCATCTCCCGCGCAGGTAGGTGGTCAGCACAGCGGCCCACCGCGGAAACTCGAGGACAAACGTCAGGCGTAAATCATCTGAGAGCCCGGGGAACGGCCGTTGCACTTTTTATGAGGCTATAACAATGTCCCCCGGGAAGGGCGTGTGGGTTTCTGGACATCATTGCACGGTTCTGCAAGGGCCAGAGCCGGTTTTGAATTTCCCGGCTCATAAATAAGGCTCATTGGACTTTGTTTTGTTAATGCATGATTTTCCTTTTTTTTTTTTTTTGCATGAAATATGTATCTTCTAGTCTTTGCGGAGGAATGAGCTCTGACTTTTATTTCATTTTATTTTTATTTTTTTGCATGCAATTCTGACTCCTGTTCCCGGAATCCACGTCTTGGGCAGGGCCTCCCCGGCTCTGCGCTCGGGCACCAAGCTGAGGTTTCCGGAACTAAAGGAGATTGATTCTGGAAGAGGAGGCAGCAGAGGCCCTGAGCTGCCGTCCAGCATGGGATGGTGACCTGGGATGATGGCCTGCCCCAGCCCACGACTCGTACCGTGTCCACGGAGAAGCTCTGCGTCCCACCCAGTGAACCTGGGAAAATCGGTCCAAGGGACTCAGGAGCTGGGGGTTGAAGAGGGACAGGGCTTAGGGTGCTCAATGGGGCCGGAGTGGCCACAGCCTGGGGACTTTGTCAACAGATATCCCTGGAGGGCGGAGGCTGGACCAGGGTCCCCGGCTGAGCTCCCTCCAGGGCTCCAGGGGCTCCTCCTGCCTCTCCAGCTCCTGGGCTCCAGGTGGCCCTGGGCAGGTGGCCCCTCACTGCAGTCTCTGCCTCCGTCTCCACGGGGCTCCTCCTCTGGGTCTGTGTCCCCTCCTCTGTCTCTGGGGAGGACACAGCCATGGCACGAGGGCCCCCTGACCCAGGAGGAGCCCATCTCAGGACCCTTTACTAGTGATCTCTGCAAAGACCCTGTTCCCACACCAGGTCCCACCGGGTTGGTGGAGGGTGCCCAGTAAAGGTTGGGGTATGTCAAGAATCCAAGAAATCAACCTGAAGAAGATTCCAGTGGTCAGGGTGGAACAGAGCCACGCCCTGAACAGCTCGCCACTGGATTCCCACACCCAGGATCCGGCGGCCGCCTCCAAGTTCTTGCTCTCCCACGGGGGCAGGAGCCAGGCTCTGGGTTTGGACGCAGCTGCACGATTCGGTGCAGGGTTGTCTCCGGATCCCGGCAAAATACAGTGCGGGTGGCATTTGGCAGACGGGAAGCTGAGACTCTGACTCCCATTTTGCATCGAGAGAACCGGAGGCGAAGGCGTCCGTGGGGGAGTCCTGATGGGGAGACGGGGCAGAGCCCCCAAGTCCAAGGTGCTGCTAGGAATCCTGGGCTCCATTTTGCAAGTCTCTCAGCCACTTGGGGGGGGGTAGACGGGCACCCAGTTTTCCTGCTGCTCCGTGCACACGGGCAGCGCCAGGTGCTGGGCTAATTGGACCCTCTTCAAAAGGAGGACAGTCCCCCCACCTTTGCACTAGTTACGGGGAAAAAAGGGCCCACGGAGCCAGGCTGGGAGAAGGCACCCTCTCTCTGCACCTGAGCACCCCCCCGGAGAAGAGGAATCAAGTGCATCTGAGCAGTTTCCTCTTTGGGAATGAAGGGACGCCCTGTGAACCGGGTGTCAGAGGTGGCCATGGCCCCTGGGGCTCTGCCGAGGGGCACTTTGCAAGAGCCGCTCTCTCCCAGCCTGGAGGACCGGCCTGGCCAAGCCAGGGCTCCTGGAATTGGAGGTTTTTTAAAGGAAAGAAAAGAACTGGTGCATCCCACCGGTGGACCCTGGCTGCTCCTGCCTCGGGTTCTCCTTAGACCTCAAAGTCCGGGGGCAGGACACAGGCCCAATGTCTGCTCCACGGGTGGACGGCCCCAAAGGCATCTGTGTGGACTCCCCTTCCTGGGGACAGAGGGCTGCGGATCCCCCCTCCTGGGGTCGATCTCCAGCGTCTGGGTGCCGTTGGTCCTCCTGGCGACAGAAAGGCACCTGGGTCCCCCGAATTGCAGCAGGAAGGCCTCCCCAGGTGGACAGACAGCTCATCTGTCCTGGGCAGACGTTTGAAATCATCGCTCCAACTTTTTGACATCCTGTATCTTCCTAAATGTCCCCTCTCCCCATGTCCCACCAGCACAACCCAGATATGGGGACAGGAGGCTTTTCAGTGCACCTGGCAGATGGCAGGCTGTGGCCCCAAAGAACAGGAGGCCACAGATTTGGCTGGTCGCTCATTTTGGGGGGTGGACAGGGGTCAGAACACCTTGAAGCAAAGAAGTCCCTTATTGATTTCTTGGGGTCCCTATTTTTTCCCCTTTGCAAAAGAAAAAAAAAAGTTGCATATTTATTTTTTCTTTTAAATTCTTGCCCCTTCCTCGGTGCCGTGAGCCCGGGTCCCGGAGGCTCCTCCGCGCGCTCAGCCCCGTCCGGAGGAGGACCCCGCTCGGGGTGCCCAGGGACACTCCGGGTGCGCAGCCTGTGAGCTTCAGGAGGAGCCTGCACCGAGGGGCCTCGTCGTGCCATTTCGAGATTCCGCTGAGAGAGAGGGGGAGGGGGGAAAATCGTCCATTTCCTTTCCTTGCTGTCAGAATCAATCACATTGTACGAAACCGCACTGTCATCCGTTACAACGAAAAAGAGCCTTATCCGTGCGCACGGGCCGCTCTGACGCCGGGAACAGGCTCATATTTAAGAGGTCTCCGTTTTCGTGTGCACGTGTGTGTGCGCGCGCACGGGTGTGTGTGTGCGCACGGGTGTGTGTGTGCGCACGGGTGTGCACGTGCGCGCGTGTTTTTCATCACGCCTAATTATTTTTTTTTCTAATCACCCCCACACACCAGCCAAAGCCCCTGACTGCATAATTCATGACCGAGAGGGGGCCCGTGTCAGAAATCAAATGTTGCAAATTAAAAATAACAAGTTGGAGAGGAGTGATTCAATTAAAACCCTCGGAAACGCGGGGTGATGCATAATTGAGAGCTTTCCCGGCGCCTGGGCCCCGCCAGGCCTGTCAAGTCGGACCCCAGGACCGGGTCGCGGCTGTCAGGGGGGATTCAGATCAACCCCGCAGAGAAGATGAGGGAACCGAGGGGAGATTCATTATTCACGCCCTGCACTAACGACAATAATAATAACGACAATAATAATAACAACAGCCCAGAGGTCACGTTGAGGACCTCGCTTGATCTACAGGGACATTCTGGGCGACTGGCCCCGGGCCCCAGGGTCTCACCCAGGGACACAGCATGGAGATGCCCCGCCGAGGGCCGTTGCCATGGAGACGGGATGCAGGGGGACAGGTGGTGGTCGATCCCCAGGAGCCGCTGGCCTCCCGTGGCCCCCCCTGACCCCACCCTGAGGGCCGTGGGTCCCCCCAGGCTGTACCTCATCGACATCTTTCATTAACTCTTTTTTGCACAGAGTTGAAGGTGGTGACAAGGGACAGGGGAAGTGGCTTCCAGCTGCAAAGAGGTGACCGGATGTAACTCAGAAGACGGCCGGTGGCAGAGGACGTGGTGTTTGCGGTAAAGCAAGCCCAGGTTGTTGTTGGGGGCGGGGGTCACAGGACACCCCCAGGAGGGGCAGGTACTGTGTCCCCAGGGACTTGGGGACCCCCCTCCGCAAGAGCTTCCTGAACCAGGCTGGGCACAGGGTCACACGCCTGTCATCCCAGCGGCTCTGGAGGCTGAGGCAGGAGGATGGTGAGGTCAAAGCCAGCCTCAGCCAAAGGGAGGCCCTGAGCACCTCAGGGAGACCCTGTCCCTAAATAAAACTAAAAAGGGCCAAGGATAAGCACCCCAGCTAGAGTCCGAACTCGGTACCTCACTCTGAGGCCACGGGCTTTGTTCATTCTTCTCACTCCGAGCGCCTCTTTCCTGGTTTATTTTATTGGCTTTATTTTTTTTTTCAGTGACTGAGACAAGTGACGTTCAAATGTGCCCTTTGCCTGCTTTTCCGTGTTGTTGCTTCGAATCTGACTTTATGTGTTTTGGGCTGTGGTTTTAGAGGCACCGATGTTTTGGGATTTGCCGTTTCCTCAACCAACGAGGTGTTTGGGGCCTGAACACAGGTGGCACGGGGCTCTTTGCTTTCCGTTTTTGCCTGGGATTGTGGGCGCATAAGTGTTCGGCACTGTTTCATTTTGTTGATCAGTGGAAGACTTTCCCACTCTCCCTCCTTTTTTCGTGAACGGTGGCTTTGTCTAAAGAGGTCTTTGGCCTTCACCCACCTGTAACCCTTGCGTCCGAGTCACCATTTTCCAAATCACAAGCATCTGTCTTCAGTTCAAACGGTGCCGTGGCTCTTCTTGGTGAAGAGGCTCTGTCCCCCGGGGCACAGACGTCTTGGTGTGGAACAGACAGACCTTGGGGAGAGGCGCTGGGTGTCCAGGGCTTGGTCTGTGTCCCTTTTGTAAATTCTTATTTTATTCGTCATAGGTACGTGGTCATCGTCCACTGTCCCTGGGTCCCCTGTGACGTTTTGAAGTGCATCTACGTGGCCCAGGATCGAATCAGGGCGGTGAGCGGGCAGTTTCACGGTTCCCTGGGTCAGGGTCCCCAAGGCCAGGTCTCCAGGGACAGAGTCCCCAAGGCCAGGTCTCCAGGGACAGAGTCCCCAAGGCCAGGTCTCCAGGGACAGATTAGAGTCCCCAAGGCCAGGTCTCCTTGCACAAAGGGGGAATTTGGACCTGGTGACGCGTCCCCAGGGACGACCCTGTGAGGACTCAGGCAGGAGGTGGCCTTGGCCAGACAAGAGGACAGGTCCCCGGAGGAGCCTCCCCCTTGGACGTCCAGCCTCCAGCACCGAGGGACAGCACCAGCCTGTCCCTTAGGCCACCCCGTCTGTGGGAGCTGCGTGAAGCAGAAGGAGCCGTGTCCTTTGACCTCGGGGATCCCAGAGGACAGCGTCGGGGGAGCCGTCTGCGCGGACCCCAAAGCCCGTGTCCCCGACAAGCCGTCCTTGGGGGGACCCGGCCACCCGCAGACACCCTGAGCTCAGGGCACGGCGCAGAATTGCCGGGATCCAGGGTCCCCCGCACCCCAAATGGCGCCAGCCCCGCGCGGCCGGCCTCTCCCCGTGGACTTCAAAGCGGAGCGGCCCCCCGATGAGTGGCTCGGGCTCATTAGCATCGACGTCTTTAATGTATAAATCATAGCGTGTCCGCTGCTCCCCGGGGAGCTCTGAGAATAGAGAAACCCAGGAGAGCCACCAGACGCCATCCAGCGCCCAGCGCCTTGGGCAGGCGGGAGTCACGGTCCCCAGGCCAGGTCTCGGGGACACCCAGAGCCATGCAGAATCGGGGCTCCTGGGGGGGCAGGTGACCGTCTGCTCTAAGGGGACCTTCGCTGGGGAAGGCCAGGTGAGCTCTTGGGACCCGGACGAGGGACTCTCAGCAGCCACCAGGTCACTTGGTGACTCCCACAAGCTGCGGAAAAAGTCCCTTTGAATCCACGGGACCCTGCGAGGCTGTTTTTAAAGCAGCCAAAATACCCGTGTGCATTGGGACCCCTGAGGGGGAGCGCCTCCCGGGTTGGATTTCTGTCACCCACGAGGCAGGAAGCGCCTGCAGTTAGCGCCTCCGGGAGGCGGGCTTTTCTTCTCCTAAGTGCAAATCATTTTTCCTCTGGAAAATGGTCTCCGGAGACACTCAGAGAGTGCGGTTCCAGCGTCCGCCGAGCATGGCGGAGAGTCAGTGTAGCTTTTTCGAGATGATGACAAATGGTGAATCCCAGGCATCCATTCAGGGGGCCATTTGTATTTTTAAACACAGCCTGTTGGGGACGGGGTGCTCACGGGCACACGTCTACGATCCCAGTGGCTCCGGAGGCTGAGGCAGGAGGATCGTGAGTTGGAGGCCAGCCTCTGCGACTTAAGGAAGCCCTAAGCAACTTAATGAGACCCTGTCTCTAAATAAAAAAATGAAAAAGGGCTGGGGACGTGGCTCCGTGGTTAAGCACCCCTGGGTTCAATCTCTGGTTTAAAAAAAAAAAAAAGGAAATTAAAAAAAAAATCCAAGTCTTGCATTTTGGATAAAAATCAAATTCAAACTTGCAGAGAGATTTTTGGGTAGAGGCGCTTTCCCTGGGTACAGGCTCTTCCCCTGGTTTCTGTGAGTTAAACACCGTCTATTCTCCATCCTGGTTTTCGTCTTTGGAGACAGCAAAGGACTCGGTTCTTTTTTGGAATTTTGCTTTACACAATCTTTCCAGCCGTGCTCCACAGAATGAACGCTGACCACGAGGCCAGAAAGGCTTGAAGCCTTGTCTCTCTCTCTGTCTCTCTCTGGGTGACGGTGCTTTTCCCCTAGGATGTGACCCAACAGCTACTGGGCTTCCCACACAATGGTACAGATTGTGCAGTGCACGCCCTGGGCGGTGGTACTTGTCCCCCAGGGGATGGACTCTCAGAGCTAACTGGGACACAGTGGGGTGGTATTTGGAGATGGAGCCCTTGGGATGTCATTTGGGTTCCATGATGGATTTAGTGTCTGTTGTGACTCAAAGACGAGGTGTTCCCTGCAAAGCCCAGAAGACACTGTGCCAATGCTCACAGGTGGAATGATTGGGTTAGGAGAGGTGTAGACTAACAGTGGATTAATCCACTTGGATGGACTCACTGGGTGTAGACTCATAGTGGATTAATCCACTTGGATGGACTCACTGGGTGTAGACTAATAAGTGGATTAATCCACTTGGATGGACTCACTGGGTGTAGAATCATAGTGGATTAATCCACTTGGATAGACTCACTGGGTGTAGAATCATAGTGGATTAATCCACTTGGATGGACTCACTGGGTGTAGACTAATAAGTGGATTAATCCACTTGGATGGACTCACTGGGTGGTGATTGTAGGCAGGTGGGGTGTAGCTGGAGGAGGGGGTCCCTGGGCTGTGCCTTTGGGGTCTCTGTCCTGTCCCTGGTGAGCAGAGCTCTCTCTGCTCCCTGGTGCCCTGTCCTGAGCTGCTCTCCTCCTCCAGGCCCTGCCGCCATCTTGTTCTGCCTCCCCTTGGGCCAGAGCCATGGAGTTGGCCACCAGGGACTGAACTTCTCCAGGATCTTTTGGGGGTAACACAGGTTTAGGGAACACGGAGGGCGAAGACCCAGGCTTAGAGGAGCCACAGAGAGCCACCCCTGAAGAAATTTCACTCAAGAAACCCAGCTACCGCCATCCAAGAGGGTCGGCAGTTGACGGGTCCAAGCCGTGGGGCTCCTCACGGATTCTGAGCAGCCCTGGTGTCCGGTTAGTGGAAGAACAGAGGGACTTAGCTTTAAGAGTGGACGATCGGTCACTTTCAGGGGCAGCGGGGCCTCCAAACCCATGCATTGGAGGCTGCGGGCTACATGGTCCGGGTATAAAAGGGAGACTCACCAGGATTCAAGCCCCAGTGCTGTGCTCCGTGGGTGTCCCCCGAATTCACGGGCCAGAAATGTGACACTTGGAAGCCACTTGGGATGGGGGCTCTGGGGCGCTGGGGGGGTCTTGAGAGTTGTGCCCTCCCTCAGGGACGAGTCGCCTCATGCATTAGTGGGTCACCTGAGCAATGCTGGAAGGCGAGCTCTCTCGGGGTCCCCTGCTGGGTCCCACCAGGTGATGAGCTGAAAGACGTCCTCACCGGGTGCCGGTGGCTTGGTCTCAGACTCCCCAGCCTTCAGGACCGTGAAGTCAATCAATGTCTCTTCATCAACCCCCGCACGTCTCTCTTTCCCCCTAGAACCTTTCGCACCCGATTCTCCAATTCTTGTGCCTCTGGTGACCCGAGAGCTGTTTGTGGCTGACTCTCCGTCACTCGGGGCACCCACCGCAAGGACGCAGAGGCCCACTGAGGGGAATGAGTCACGGGGCAGCGGCCACACCCCGCGTGGTCAGGCCACGGGTCGTCTACACAGCGGTGATTAATGGCCGCCGGGCGCTTCCCTGGTTGATCAGGGTTTCATCTGTGGGTTGCAAGGAGCGAAGGGTGGCATTAATTAAAGGGGGTTCCACAGGGGAACGAGCGTCCTGCCCCTCCAGGTGGCCTTGGGCTGGCAGCAATATCCCCAGGAGATGCATTGTGACACCATGTGTCATGCTTCGTGCCGTCGAGATGCCCTTGTCCTGCACCCATGCACACCTGGCAGCGGGGGACACGGGCTGGTCTTCTTCCTCGGCTCATTGTGCAGCTCAAACGGGGGCCACGTGCCATTGTTCTTGGTGGGAAGACCCCGGAACGAACCCGCCTTCGTGCAGAACCTTTGCAAGCCAGGCCTGAAGCAGTGCACAGCATGGGAGCAGGGCAGGTGGTGCACGGAGACACACGGCCACCCCAGGAGAGCCAGCCCTTGCTTTCTCCTGCAGGGGGTGGCCCAGCAGGGGACAGGGGGGCTGCAGGAATGGGGGCCAGTTGGAGAGATGGAGAAGCTGGGAACCTGTGTCGGGGGCTCTCTCTCTCTCTCACACACACACACACACACACACACACAGCCTCCCTGCATCCCTCGAATGGGCTCCACCCCACAGTCTCTCCCTGACCTTCCACCTCCGCACAGCACCGCGCATTTCCCTGGAAAGTGCGAGGCCCATTACAATTTCAAATCCAATGTCTCCCCGACGACGACTAGAACTTGAAATGCGAAAAGGCTTTAATGCCGGCGTAATTTAATGGTTGACATCTGGGGCTCCTCGGCCCCCGAGGGCGGGTTCCCCTGTCTGTTCCAAGAGGGGTTTGCACTAAGCGTCGGGTTTAATCATGGTTTCCGGGCTGCCAAGAAGTCTCTCTCCGCTGGGGGTGGACACGCTGTCAGCTGCAGGGAGGAGGGCTGCTGTCCGCCTCCGTGGGGTGGGGCTGTCCCCAGGAGGAACTGGGAAATTCCAAAATGATTAACGGCTGCCTTGGAGCCCCAGGTCCCTCTTACTAGCACCAGCAGGACTGCCCTGGGGATGGGGATGGGGATGGAGATGAAGATGGGGATGGGGATGGAGATGGAGATGGGGATGGAGATACAGATGTAGATGGAGATAAAGATGGAGATGGGGATGGGGATGGGGATGGAGATGGAGAGGGGGATGGGGATGGAGATGGAGATGGAGATGGGGATAAAGATGGAGATGGGGATGGAGATGGAGATGGGGATGGGGATGGAGATGGGGATGGAGATGGAGAAGGAGATGGAGATGGAGATGGAGATGGAGATGGAGATGGGGATGGAGATGGAGATGGAGATGGAGATGGAGATGGGGATGGGGATGGAGATGGGGATGGACATGGGATGGAGATGGAGATGGGGATGGAGATGTAGATGGGGATAAAGATGGAGATGGAGATGGGGATGGAGATGGAGATGGAGATGGGGATGAAGATGGAGATGGAGATGGAGACGGAGATGGAGATGGACATGGGATGGAGATGGAGATGGGGATGGAGAAGGAGATGGAGATGGAGATGGAGATGGAGATGGGGATGGGGATGGAGATGGACATGGGATGGAGATGGAGATGGGGATGGAGATGGAGATGGAGATGGGGATGGAGATGGAGATGGAGATGGAGATGGAGATGGACATGGGATGGAGATGGAGATGGGGATGGAGAAGGAGATGGAGATGGAGATGGAGATGGGGATGGGGATGGAGATGGACATGGGATGGAGATGGAGATGGGGATGGAGAAGGAGATGGAGATGGAGATGGGGATGGAGAAGGAGATGGAGATGGAGATGGAGATGGAGATGGAGATGGACATGGGATGGAGATGGAGATGGGGATGGAGAAGGAGATGGAGATGGAGATGGGGATGGGGATGGAGATGGGATGGACATGGGATGGAGATGGAGATGGGGATGGAGATGTAGATGGGGATAAAGATGGAGATGGAGATGGGGATGGAAGATGGAGATGGAGATGGGGATGGAGATGGAGATGGAGATGGAGACGGAGATGGAGATGGACATGGGATGGAGATGGAGATGGGATGGAGAAGGAGATGGAGATGGAGATGGAGATGGAGATGGGGATGGGATGGAGATGGACATGGATGGAGATGGAGATGGGGATGGAGATGGAGAATGGAGATGGGGGATGGAGTGGAGGATGGAGATGGAGATGGACATGGGATGGAGATGGAGATGGGGATGGAGAAGGAGATGGAGATGGAGATGGAGATGGGGATGGGATGGATGGAGATGGACATGGGATGGAGATGGAGATGGGGATGGAGAAGGAGATGGAGATGGAGATGGAGATGGGGATGGGGATGGAGATGGACATGGGGATGGAGATGGAGATGGAGATGGACATGGGATGGAGATGGAGATGGGGATGGAGAAGGAGATGGAGATGGAGATGGAGATGGGGATGGGGATGGAGATGGACATGGGGATGGAGATGGAGAAGGGGATGGAGATGGAGAAGGAGATGGAGATGGAGAAGGAGATGGAGGATGGACATGGACATGAGATGGAGATGGAGAAGGAGATGGAGATGGAGATGGAGATGGACATGGAGATGGAGATGGAGAAGGAGATGGAGAAGGAGATGGAGATGGAGATGGACATGGAGATGGAGATGGAGAAGGAGATGGAGATGGAGATGGAGAAGGAGATGGAGATGGAGATGGACATGGGAATGGAGATGGACATGGAGATGGAGATGGAGAAGGAGATGGAGAAGGAGATGGAGATGAAGATGGAGATGGAGATGGAGAAGGAGATGGAGATGGAGATGGAGATGGGGATGGAGATGGAGATAGAGAGGGGAATGGAGGGGAGATGGAGATGGAGAAGGAGAAGGAGATGGAGATGGAGATGGGGAAGGAGATGGAATGTGGAGATGGAGATGGGGATGGAGATGGAGTGGGGATGGAGATGGAGATAGAGAGGGAGATGGAGAATGAGAAGGAGATGGAGATGGAGATGGGGATGGAGATAGAGAGGGAGATGGAGAAGGAGAAGGAGAAGGAGATGGAGAAGGAGATGGAGATGGAGATGGAGATGGGGATGGAGATGGAGATGGAGATAGAGAGGGGGATGGAGATGGAGGTGGAGATGGAGAAGGAGATGGGGATGGAGATGGGGATGGAGATGGGGGATGGAGATGGAAGTAGATGGAGATGGAGATAGAGAGGGAGATGGAGAAGGAGAAGAGATGGAGATGGAGATGGAGATGGGGATGGAGATGGGGATGGGGATGGGGATGGGGATGGAGATGGAGATAGGGATGGAGATGGAGATGGAGATAGAGAGGGGGATGGAGATGGAGGTGGAGATGGAGAAGGAGATGGAGATGGAGATACAGAGGGGGATGGGGATGGAGATGGAGATGGAGATACAGAGGGGGATGGGGATGGAGGTGGAGATGGAGAAGGAGATGGGGATGGAGATGGAGAAGTAGATGGAGATGGAGATAGAGAGGGAGATGGAGAATGAGAAGGAGATGGAGATGGAGATGGAGATGGGGATGGAGATAGAGAGGGAGATGGAGAAGGAGAAGGAGATGGAGAAGGAGATGGAGATGGAGATGGAGATGGAGATGGAGATGGGGATGGAGATGGAGATGGAGATAGAGAGGGGGATGGAGATGGAGGTGGAGATGGAGAAGGAGATGGGGATGGAGATGGAGAAGTAGATGGAGATGGAGATAGAGAGGGAGATGGAGAAGGAGAAGGAGATGGAGATGGAGATGGAGATGGGGATGGAGATGGGGATGGGGATGGGGATGGGGATGGGGATGGAGATGGAGATAGGGATGGAGATGGAGATGGAGATAGAGAGGGGGATGGAGATGGAGGTGGAGATGGACATGGAGATGGAGATGGAGATGGAGAAGGAGAAGGAGATGGAGATGGAGATGGAGATGGGGAAGGAGATGGAGATAGAGAGGGAGATGGAGAAGGAGATGGAGATGGAGATGGAGATGGAAGTGGAGATGGAGATGGAGATGGAGGTGGAGATGGAGATGGAGAAGGAGAAGGAGAAGGAGATGGAGATGGAGATGGGGAAGGAGATGGGGATGGAGATGGACATGGAGATGGAGATGGAGATGGAGATGGAGAAGGAGAAGGAGATGGAGATGGAGATGGAGATGGGGAAGGAGATGGGGATGGATATGCGGGTTTAGGTTCCAAGTGAAATCGAGATGGTGCTTCCTGTTGTGCGTAAATTTGATTTCCACCCTGTGACATCCAATATGATTCTTTTGACTTCCCTTTTTGAAGATATGATTGCTCACTTCATCCCTGGAAAGCTGTAGAACCCTCCATGTTTGCCACTGGATACGTCCCCACCAACCTGTTGACCAACACGGACACCACTGGTCTCAGAACCAAAGGCATTCTATAAACGTCAATGAGAAAGATAGCTCAGGCCCTTCCTGTGATCACGTTTATGGCTTCAAGAAATCCCTTCTTCGGGTAAGTACCTGAATTCTGCAAAACCTGCCCTTGTGCTGTTCACGATGCGGAATTCACCTGAAACAACTCCCAGTCGATTCTGATGATATTTGCATGGCGGCTCCTCGTGTCTTATAAACAATCTTTCTGTCCGATTCATCTCCTGGACGGAGGGGGTTTGCTTGGAGTCCCTCATCATCCCACGCAGCCTGAGCCCCGCGCGTTTTAGTATAATCTCTGCATTTTTAGCCCTAGATCCTTAAAGGTTCTGAATCCCGGAGGATTCCCACTGCAGGCTGCGAATCCCTGATCCAAAATGTCGGGGACCAGGTGCGTTTCAGACTGAGGAGCTGCAGGTTTGTTCGGTTCAGATTTTGGAATCTGTGCATGCACATGGCTCAGCACCGCGCACGTCCACCTGTTGACGACGATGGGCAGCCCTTCTGACCCCCAGGCCCGGGCTGCTTCCAGGGGACCCAGCCATCCCGACCTCAAGTTCTCTGCAGGGAGACCTACAAGTGGGAAGCGCCCACATTTCCTTGAGGGACTCCAGATGGACTCCAAGGGAGGACACTCAGGATGGCCATTTGGACAGCACCACGGGCCAGGAAAGCACTGGGTCACCCTCAACCCAAGCAGAGCCACACTCCGTCTCCCTCGTCCCCCTCCAGGGTGAACACATGTGGGCACAGCCCTTCCTCTGCCCCTGCAATTTCAGGGCGAGTAATTTCCAAGCCTGCAATTACGAGTCCCTGAAATGCAACAGCTTCCCCGAAGCGCCGTGAGATTCCCGCAGCGCAAGCATAATTGCAGCCAGACCCTCACCTCGGTGTGGCCTGTGTCCCAGCCGTAACCCTGCGCCCTGCTGCAGGCTCCCACATATGGGACAATTTTCGGAATTGATTGCTGCAAACTGATTAGGGGAAGTTATGTGCTGGGTTTTTTTTTTTTTTTTTTTTATGGGACGGGCCTTCCAACAGCTGCGCGGACGGACGTTCAAGGAGAAGAAGCCTCTCGGGCGGCTCTGAAGCAAGGGCGTCCCTTGGACTGGCCGCAAAAGAAGCAAGAGTTGAACCCCAGTTAGATGTAGGGTCCACAGTTGCTCTAAAAAAAAAAAAAAAAAACCTGAGGAAAGCAGGGCGTGGTGGTGCACGCCTATGGTCCCAGTGAGAGGAGGATCACAAGTTCAAAGCCAGCTTCAGCAAAGCCAGGCCCTAAGTAACTCAATGAGACCTTGTCTCCACACACAGCACATCCCAAGGTCCTGGGGTTGCACAGTTTAACACATGAATTTGGGGGCTCGATCCATCCCACCTGCAGGAGACAAAGACAGTTCTGAGAATCCTAAACGTTTCTTTTGTATCCTGAGTGATGAGAAAAATCACTCAGCAAAGATGCCCCGATCCGTCGGGAGAGCCTGTCGGCGTCAGATCGGAACCAATCTGCTATAAAAAATAAAAGAAAATTGCAGACGGCATCTCTCGGAGCCTTGATCCCCCGCGTCTCGCTGGGGATTGAGTCCTGCCACAGACCTGCAGGCTCTGAGCCTCCGAGGGGCATGATGGTCACAGGAATCCATGTCCTTCAGCCCTGGACACCTCTGACCTGGTGAGGTTGGACCCCAAAGGGCCGGTGTGAGTTTGCAACCTCACCCAGAGCCCAGGTTGAGATTTCCAAGCTCCCTTTTAACAGAAAGCACATGTTCTCTGAAAAAAATAAAATTAGCTCTCAATTAATTCCCCGAACACCACAGGTGGACGCAGACCATAGAGCGAGGACCGGAGGCTGAAAATTGGAGCGATGTGAGGATGTGGCCTGAGGATCTCAGCAGGAGCCACGATTAACCCCCCGATGTCTCTGGAAACAAGTAGCAAGGGGTGTGCTTCACAGAGACCCTGGGCTGAAGGGGGCCTAGAGATCAGCATCTGCAAAGGAGAGTCTCACTCTATTGTCCCTGAGCATTTGGGACCCTCATGAAGACTGTCAGGGACCTGCGGGACCCAAGTCTTTCTCCACAGGGAGACATGGAGGCAGGTTTGGAGACTCTGTGGTCCTGCACCCCAAGAAGACCCAGGCTAGACCATCCACCCAGCCCCCACCTGGGCAGACCCAGGCTAGACCATCCACCCAGCCCCCACCGGGGAAGACCCAGGCTAGACCATCCACCCAGCCCCCACCTGGGCAGACCCAGGCTAGACCATCCACCCTCCCCCACCTGGACAGACCCAGGGTAGACCATCCACCCTCCCCCACCTGGACAGACCCAGGCTAGACCATCCACCCTCCCCAACCTGGACAGACCCAGGGTAGACCATCCACCCAGCCCCCACCGGGGCAGACCCAGGCTAGACCATCCACCCTCCCCCACCTGGACAGACCCAGGCTAGACCATCCACCCTCCCCCACCTGGACAGACCCAGGGTAGACCATCCACCCAGCCCCCACCGGGGAAGACCCAGGCTAGACCATCCACCCAGCCCCCACCTGGGCAGACCCAGGCTAGACCATCCACCCTCCCCCACCTGGACAGACCCAGGGTAGACCATCCACCCTCCCCCACCTGGACAGACCCAGGCTAGACCATCCACCCTCCCCAACCTGGACAGACCCAGGGTAGACCATCCACCCAGCCCCCACCGGGGAAGACCCAGGCTAGACCATCCACCCAGCCCCCACCTGGGCAGACCCAGGCTAGACCATCCACCCTTCCCCGACCTGGGCAGACCCAGGGTAGACCATCCACCCAGCCCCCACCAGGGAAGACCCAGGCTACACCATCCACCCAGCCCCCACATGGGCAGACCCAGGCTAGACCATCCACCCTCCCCAACCTGGACAGACCCAGGGTAGACCATCCACCCAGCCCCCACCGGGGAAGACCCAGGCTAGACCATCCACCCAGCCCCCACCTGGGCAGACCCAGGCTAGACCATCCACCCTCCCCAACCTGGACAGACCCAGGGTAGACCATCCACCCAGCCCCCACCGGGGAAGACCCAGGCTAGACCATCCACCCAGCCCCCACCTGGGCAGACCCAGGCTAGACCATCCACCCTTCCCCAACCTAGACAGACCCAGGGGAGACCATCCACCCAGCCCCCACCAGGGAAGACCCAGGCTACACCATCCACCCAGCCCCCACATGGGCAGACCCAGGGTAGACCATCCACCCAGCCCCCACCTGGGCAGACCCAGGGGAGACCATCCGCCCAGCCCTCACCTGGTCAGACCCAGGGTAGACCATCCACCCTCCCCCACCTGGACAGACCCAGGGTAGACCATCCACCCAGCCCCCACCTGGGCAGACCCAGGGGAGACCATCCGCCCAGCCCTCACCTGGTCAGACCCAGGGTAGACCATCCACCCTCCCCCACCTGGACAGACCCAGGGGAGACCATCCACCCAGCCCCCACCTGGACAGACCCAGGGTAGACCATCCACCTGCCCCCACCTGGACAGACCCAGAGTAGACCATCCACCCAGCCCCCACCTGGACAGACCCAGGGTAGACCATCCACCCAGCCCCCACCTGGGCAGACCCAGGGTAGACCATCCACCCAGCCCTCACCTGGGCAGACCCAGGGTAGACCATCCACCCAGCCCCCACCTGGGCTGACCCAGGGTAGACCATCCACCCCGCCCCCACCTGGGCTGACCCAGGCTCGACCAGGGGTCCAGCTCAGCACGTCTGCTGACCGTCCTGGGCATCCACTGCCATCCCATTCACCCCACAGCAGAAGGGTCCACAGACCCTCAGGTCAGGTGACAGCCTCTCGTCTTGCTGTTGCAGGTCCAGGCTGCAGGGTCTCCTCCTGTTTAGCCACAAGTCATTGGTGATGGACTGTCCACAGGTGACCAGACGGATGTGGAGTTGGCCCTGATTCCTTGGAAGCCCTTTAGCAGGGATCGCAGCACTTGTTGGCTGTCTTCCTTCCTATATGTCCTCTAACTGTGCCCCTGGTGACTGGGGTCCCCCGTCCTGTGCCCTGGTATGCGTTGGGGACAAGTCTCGTAGGTTCTCCTGCAGGCACCGTGACGCCTGCCGTTTGATCGCAGCTGGGCGCTGTCCCTGCCCCTTTCCAAGGAGGGTGCCTTCAGCTCTGTCATAAACGGTCTCCTGCGTGTCCATGGTGCGAGGCTCCACGGCCCGTGGCCAGTTGAACAAGCGTTGCCGGGGCCTCTCCCTGGCGCATGCGCTCCCCGGCCCGGGATCCGTCCCTCCGCTGCGTGGCAGGTGCCTGCAGGAGGCCGGTGTCCGTAAATTGGCCCTGTAATGGCCCCTCCAGGGCTGTCCATTATGGAGGTGTGGCAGTGATGGCCTCCAGCTGGGGCGAGCGACTTCCCAGGCCTTTCAAGTGCCATCCGAGAGGGACTTTCACGTCTGCAGCCGGGACGTGCGTGTGGCCCCTGATGTCCAGGGCCCGGGGCGGGGTCAGCGTGCACCGTGCGCACCGTACCACCGCCCAGGCGCCTTCTACCTGGGGCAGCCTCGCCCCCGCCCTCAAGTCAGCCTCTGTCCGAAAATAAACCTTGGATCCTGCTGTCCACGGCTGGGTCTGTTCCCAATTTCTTGTCCAAACAGTGAAAATTCTACAAGTGGCTCTTGGCGTGACCCCTGCTGACCTCGGCGGAGGGAAGCGGCCGGCGGAGCTGGGGCCTCTCCCAGTGTTTGATCTCCGAGCGGAGGCCGCCAGCTGTCCAGCCCCGCTGTCACCCACCTTGGCCACCTCCCTGGACGCGCACCACCATCCAGGGCCTTTCATGTGGCTTAAGAAATCATTCTTTGGAGACTCCCCGAGTGATTCGATGGCTCATTGGCTGCTGTTGGGTGTGGCCATCACCCGTGTCCCATGGAAAAGGGAGACGAAATGATCGGACGCGGTCAGGGCCGCGCGCAGGGTTTGCAGAGAGTGATTGACGGGCGGCAGCTCCGCGGTGGGGACGAATCAGAGGGCTCGCAGACACAGACGAGGGGCGGACACGACATGTCCCCGATGAGGTCGTCGATCGTGAGCACAGCACGGACAGATAGATGACAGACAGACGTGGACGGTTGCATATTGATCGATTGATTGATTGATTGATTCAGTGACGATCAGGGTAGTCAGAGTGGCCCCCGTGCTAGGTGAAGCTCAGGTCCTAGGACCCCACTGCGCAGTGAGTCTCTGGCTTCTGAAGACGTGTGCAAAAAGAGCAGGATTCCCGGAGGAGGATTTGGGGGGCGGGGGGTGAAGCCTCAGCCTCATTCCCTAGCGGTCATTTCCCGCCACTCGCGTGACCTGGGACCTACAAACTTCATTGCAACCCACCCGGGTTATTGGCGTCATTGATCAGACAAGTTCCTGGGGGGGGCGGGGGGCTCCATCCCCCCTGCAGCCCCCTCCCGCCCCCCCCCCGACCGTGAAATTCATTCAGAGCTCAAGATGCAGGACAGACGGGGCTGCAGCTGAGACTAGTGGACAGTCCCTCCTGGCCGTGATAAATGGAAGCAAATTGAACGAAATTGCTTCAATTGAAGGCAGAGCAGGCCCGCCGTGACCTTCTGCCGCACAGATCCCCCGGGCTCAGGGGGGGAGCCCGGGCACGTGACATCACCTGGACAATTTGTACATATTTATACAATTTGTCACCATCCCATTGGGACCAGTGGGGGGAGGCCGCGGGGATTGTCCCTGACCGCCCCGGGAGCTGGGTGCTTCGGGGATCTCATGCACCAGGCTGTTCCGTGTGGCTCTGTGCACTCGGGTGTGAGCGCGTCTGTGGGGAGGGGGTCACAGTGCACCTGTGCCCCTGGGGGCTGGGGGCCTGGGGGTCAAAACTTGCAAACCCTCAATCCGAAAAGACAGGTTATGATTTCAGGGAGTGACTATGTCTCTGGAGGCTGAGGGTGGAGGGTCGCAAGTTGGAGGCCAGCCTCCCCGACCTAGCAAGGTCACTAAGGAACTGAGTGAGACCCTGTGGCTAAATCAAACATTAAAAAAAGGGTTGGGGACGGGACTTGGGGTTAATCACCCCTGGACTCAATCCCCGGGACCAAAAAAAATAGAAAGCAACAGGTTTGGGAACTCAGAGAGATGGAACTGTGACCGCCGTGTGCCACTCTGCAGAAACTCCTACCTGTGCCCAGCTGTGCCCCAGGACCCCCTCAGTCTCTGTCCCTTGTGACCTCCACAGCACCTTTTCCCCCCACCTGCAGACGACGTCTTTGGGGATCACCCGGGACCAGGTTTGAGCCTCTTGGTGAACAAAAGCAATTTCCTAAAACCCACATTGTGCATTGGAAGGTGAGAAGGCGGATGGCCAGCAGGTGGGTGGGTGGCCTCTGCTCTGCAGCCTGGGGACCTGGCAGGTGCCACCTGGGGCCACCCAGGCTGAGAAACGGGGTTGCTAGATAGAAGCACGGGGTTCCGAGTTGGAGCTGAATTTCAGGTCACTTGCTCGGCCCAACACGGAGACGTCTGTCTGGACGGCAGGGTCACCAGGGTGTCCCTTCCTTCCTGGGCGGCTCACAGCACAGACTGCGACCCTTCTTCTCGGCAAACTACTTCCTGCTACTTTTGCAACTAAGTTCCCATCTGCAGCCGAGAAACGTGATACAAAGTCTCCATTCGCTGCCCGAGACCTGGGGGCCTCCCCACCGGGGCTGAGACAGTGCAGCCCTATGAACCCGGTTCCTGGGGTGTAGACGGGTCTGGGCCACACCAACGGGGTCTTTTGGACCTGGTGCCGATGGTACAGATGGGGCTGCTCAGCCTTGGGGGCTCGGGGACCTCGGGGGTCTGGCCACTCAGCGCAGAGCTTAGGATGGATTTGCTAACTGTCCTCCGCACCAACCAGCCTCGACAGAATCCGGGTCGTTGCTCGTGGAGGGCGGGGGCGGGGTGGCGGGCCGCCAGAGCCCGGGGCCCCCAGGACTGCTGTTCCAATTAGATCCCTGGATGACCTCATGCGGAGGGTATGGCCCGAATATTAAAAATTCCTGGAGCAGATGAAAGGAGTCTGGCAGGAGAGGCTGGGAGCCTCGCGCCAACGTGTGTTTCGTGTTATTTCAACACCCCCGGCTCCGGGGCCCGGCGCTGGTAGGAGAGGAAATTGCCGGGTCCCCCGGTCCCGCCGCCGCAGGTTTTAATGATTGGCGGACAGATTTACAGCACATGGAAGGGACAATTAGGAGAGGGCCCCGCGCCGACTACAAAGCGGAGGAATAAATTCCCGTAATGAGACCGGGAAAAAGCACGAGGCACCGACGATCTACGTGCCCCCTCCGTCCGGGGCGGGGGAGGGGGAAATGTCAAGGAGCCACAGCCCCCTCCCCCCCACCCCCAGAGTGGCCCTGCGTCCCAGATGGTGCCCAGATTTCAGACGCGGCTGAGCTGTGCGCACGGGGGGGGGGGGGGGCTCTCTGCGTCCTGCTTCTGCCTGGAAATGTCCCTGGGACACCCAGGTATTTGTGGACGGTGGCCCGAGGCACCCTGGAGGCTCTGCAGGACCTTCAGCACAGGGAGGAATTGGGGGGACAACTCAGTCTGACACAGGTGCCCACGTAATGTCACAGGGCCCTTCCTTTTCCTGGCCAGCTAATATTCCACTATATAGAGACGCCAAGGCTGAGGAGATTCTTGATGGTGGCGCCCACCCCTTCCCGTTTAAAGTGTCACTTAGTATCAAATGGACCCTTTGAACATGAAGAGCCGCCGTTTGAAGCACTCGGCCTCATTCACCTTTCTCTGCTTTTGAAAATATTTCCTTTGGGTGGGTCTGGGGCTTGCTGTTGGTTCTGTGGAGTCCTGACCCCTCGGAGTTTCAGGAGAGCCCAGAGACTTACAGGGCGGGGCAGCCCATGCCGGTAACCCCAGGGAGTCAGGAGGCTGAGGCAGGAGGACCGTGAGCTGGAGGCCAGCCTCAGCAATTTACAGAGCTCCCCCCGCACCCCCACCAAGCCACTTAGGGAGGCCCGGTCTCAATTTTTTTTTTTTTAAACATACAAAGGGCTGAGGACGGGGACTGCAGGTCTCTGTGCATTTCCAACATTTGATCAAATCCCGGGTGAAATCCGGGCCGCTCCACGGCCCCCGGGAGGAGTTAAGGCCGAGATTTCCACCCATTTCCGGGAGCATTAGCATAAAACCTCCGGGAGGCCTTCGCGCGGGGGTGGTGACCACGCGACCCTCCTGCGCACCCAGGACTTAAAATCATAATTACACTAAGGAAACATTAGTGGGATTCCAGGGGCCTCTCGCCATTGTGTTGGCAATGAATTATTGAAACCTCCTTCCCTGGCCTCCGCTGCCCCGGCCGGTTCCTTCTAGTTTGTAAGTGCGTCTGATGGCGCAGGAGCCGGTTTGGGAAGCCGGAGCGGCCCATGATGAAGGGGCTGAGTTTTGTCACCAAGATGTGGCGCCTGCTGGGCTCCCTGAGCTGCCTGTCCCCAAGGAAGGAGGACCCCCGAGGCTGAGGCCTGGTGCACCCTGCACTCACCTCGGGCTCCAGGATGTGGCTGCGCCCCGGGGGCTCCTGGAGAGGTGGGTTCGGAGGAAATCTGCGTCCTGCGCTAGGCCCGGTCTGGTGCGCACCCCTGTAGCCCCAGCTGCTCAGGAGACTGAGGCAGGAGGATCGCGCGTTGGAGGCCGGCCTCAGCAAATTAGCAAAGCCTTAAGCCATTGAGCGAGACCCTGTCTGCAAATATTCTTGCATTTGTGACTGTGGGGCCACCTGGCTGAGCCCCAAACCTGGTCCAAGGCACAGGATTCATCACAGACCACCCCCCCTCTCCCATGTGGTCCATCTAAATGGCAGCCTCCTGCGCAATTTATCCAGATGACATGCCCCCCCCCCAGCCTCCCCATTAGCGCGCAGGGCCTTCAGGGTTGTCCCCGGGGCGGGAGGGACTTCAGCCACGCCCCCCCCCCCGGCTGTCTGCGCCCCGCAGCCCCCGGGGACCCCTAAGAGCAGAGTGTTGACATGTGCGTCTCGGGGCGCCCCCCGCGCTGAAAGGCCCGCTCCGCGCCCAGGGCCTCCCGGGAAGGGGCTCTGCGCCTTCAACACGGGCCTCCCGTGAAGAGGGTCAGCAGCGCCGGACAGCGGCCTCCGTGTGCGGAATCCAGCTCCAGGGACCAGCCAGGAGTGGGGTCCCCTCCCCCGCAGGCTGAGCTCCCCGCGCGGCCCTCTGCACGTCTCTGAGCTGCTGAGGACCCACGCGGGCTGCTTGGTCCCCCTGGGCTTCAGCTGGCGCGTGACCTCTCCACGGGGACACCCAACGCCCACGCAGGACAAGTGGAAAAACGGAAAAAAAAAAAGGTTTTTTTGCATCAAATGACGCGGTCGAATTTTTATTTATTTATTTATTTATTTATTTATTTTTTGAGCCTCCAGACTGGGAAAAAACACTCACCCACGACTTCTTGATGGACGTCCACTCCAGGAAGGTGACCAAGAACACTTAGAGGTCACCGGCAAGGAGATAGAGGACCCCAGAGGGGTTCCACGTCCTGGACAGCAGGTCTGGACCTAGGTCCTCAGTTGCTGTGGACAGAATCCCCGTGGGAAGGGACCAGGGACACAACGGGCCTTCCTTCAGAGTGACCGGCATCTAGGACAGCACTCCACCGTGTCTGGGGGAAGCTGGGTTAGCAGGTACTTGGCTTTGCTGCAAATGGAGTATCGATTGTAAAACCTAGTACATACTGAGTGCTTAGTGCAGAGTACTACTTGGTGCCAAGTACTAACTACTCAGTTCTAACTGCTACCTAAGTACCAAGGACTTGATGCTGTGTACTACCTGGTGCTAAGTACTAAGTACTTAGTGCTAAGTGCTACCTAGTGCCAAGTACTAACTGCTTAGTGCTAAGTGCTACCGAGTGCTAAGTTCTCAGTACTTGGTGCTAAGTACTTTGGTATGGCTTTGCTCTTAAGAATAAAGATCAACATGGGTCTTTGCCTTGATACTGCTCGGGATCAGGTCACAGTTCATAAAAACCAAGTTTTCTATTCGTAATCGCTTTTTCCTTCCTCGTCAGTTTGGTAGGAATAATAAAGGTTCATGTGAGCAATAAATCCGGACTTTTGTATTAATTCAGGTCGAATAAAACGCTGTGTCCATGACCCGTTTGGTGCTGATTGAGTATCAGCTCAGTATCCATCGTCAAGTTTAGCATCAGTGTGTACTTGGACATTGCTTTAGCACTTTGAGCCAGGTGCCCCTAACCACCGAGCCACGTCCCCAACCCTTTTTAATTTTTTTTTTTTTTGAAACAGGGTCTTGCTAAGTTGCTTAGTGCCTTGCTAAGTGCTGAGGCCGGCCTCCAACTTGCGATCCTCCTGCCTCAGCCTCCCGAGCTGCTGGGATTCCGGGTGTGCGCCACCCCGGGCCAGCGCGGATATTCTTTTAGTATTAATTCTGTATTAATAAGAAAGTCAGGGTTAAAAATAGTTTGGAATGGCTGTAATGCGAGTCCAGCACTGATTAAAAAAATATCTCAGCATCAGTACTTGGTTGTGCATTAATAATGAAACTCAGCACGGGCCATTAGTTCAGCGTTGGTTCAGTACAAGTACTTAGCATTGGTTTTGTATTGATAATAAAATTCAGCATTGGTAATTGGTTTGGTATCGGTTTAATATCAGCATCGCGTTTCCTATCGGCTCAGGATTCATGAAACGAGCCGAGGTAATTAGTGTGGTATTAGCTCATTTCAGCGAAGGAGGAACAATAAAGAGTGATTCGCTTGGTGATTCGCTTGGTGGTAGCTGGGGATTCGTGTTCTGTTTTAGAGTCCGTTTTGTATTAATATTAGAACTAGCTTCGGCCAAAAGACCCGACAAGAACAATTTAGAGGAGGAAGAGTCTCTCTGGGGCTCACGGTGTCCGAGGTCCAGTCCCTGGTGGCCGACTCCACGGCTCTGGCCCAAGGGGAGCAGAACAAAATGGCGGCAGGGCCTGGAGGAGGACAGCAGCTCAGGATGGGGCACCAGGGAGCAGAGAGAGCTCTGCTCACCAGGGACAGGACAGAGACCCCAAAGGCACAGCCCAGGGACCCCCTCCTCCAGCCACCCCCCACCTGCTGCAGTCACCACCCAGTGAGTCCATCCAAGTGGATTAATCCACTATGAGTCTACACCCAGTGAGTCCATCCAAGTGGATTAATCCACTATGAGTCTACACCTGTCACAACCCCATCATTTTACTCTGAATTTTCTTGCTTTTGGGGACACCTGCTGTCTAAGCCATCACCACCACTCTCTGGACCAGCTGACCCCACTGTCTAAGGTAAGGGCCACACAGGATTTGGGAGGATGGACTCCCCCCAAGGGGCCGTCTTATTGCTCCTTTTGCTGCTTGAGAGCTGAGTTCCTTCTGGGTGGTCCTTATTTTCCATTCCAAGTCTCTCGTTCCAATGAGGCGCCCAAGGATCCAACACGGTCTCACTTAGCACGATGTTCTCCAGTTCCACCCATTTTTCCTGCAAATATCACGATTCCATCCTTCTTTAGGGCTGAGTAATATTCCACTGTGAATATATATATATATATATATATATACACACACCACATTTTTTTTCTATCCATTCATCCATTGCTGGACACCCCTGATGGCTTCACAGAAAATTATGTACCTACATGTGCTGATGGACTAGGGTGTCCTGTATCTCTGCAGCTTCCTGTCCACCTACGTATCCACCCGTCCACCCACCCGTCCACCCGTCCCCTGTCTGTCGATCCCGCCAGCTGCCCCGGGTCCACATTCCTTTCCACGTGCTGGTGACCACGTGCCATCGACCCTTGGCAGAGACTCCCGCGGGGCTCCACTTCCTCCCGGAGCATCCAGCTGGGGACCTGAGGGGGACCCTCCCAACCCACCTAACCAACCCTGCAGACTCTCCGGTTTGTGGCACAAATCCCAGCCACCTGTGTCTCCGGCGCCAGGGGAGCCATTGCCCCTGGGGAAGGGCGGTGGCTTCCCAGAGTCCCCCCCCCACACCCGGGCGGCTGGCTCGTCAGTCAGCAGGGACAATCTTTTCTCGCCGCCGTTGGTCCCCGGAGCAGATAGATTTTCAGAAATATGTAAAGCGCAGCAGCGCGGGGGGTGGGGGGGGGACACGGAGAAGCACTTACGTGGCGGCCGTTAATCAATGCACTTAGGCCGGGCTCTTACGGCGGAGAGATGGCGCCTAATAAACGGCTGTTGGTGCTGATGAAAGCGCGGGCTGCGCCAAGGCACTTAATCAGCCCTTCCCGGAGCCCGGCCTGGGGGGAGCCGGCCACCAACGCGACTCCTTATGGCAGCCCTTGTGACAAGCCATAAAAGGCACAGCAGAAAATATGCCCGATGCAGCGTCGTCACGTGGTAATCAGAAGGTGTCTACTTTATGCACAATTTGGAGTCACGGAAAATAAGGCCAGACAGAGGCATTGGGCCCTGGGGACGCGGACTGGGGTCCGGGTGCCCAGGGACGGTTTGCCTTTTCTGGGGGGAGAAGGAGGACGAGGATCATTTGGGCCTCCCTGGACAGTGGAGGCTGGACCCGGGTCCCCGGCTGAGCTCCCTGCACAGCCTCCAGGGGGCTCCTCCTGCCTCTCCAGCTCCTGGGCTCCAGGTGGCCCTGGGCGGGTGGCCCCTCACTGCAGTCTCTGCCTCCGTCCCCACGGGGCTCCTCCTCTGGTCTGTGTCCCCTCCTCTGTCTCTGGGGAGGACACGGCCATGGCATGAGGGCCCCCTGACCCAGGAGGAGCCCACCTCAGGGCCCTCCACTCATGACCTCTGCAGAGACCCTGTTCCCACACGAGGTCCCCCTAGATATCAGTGACCGTCACCCGGACAGCATGGGGCCTGTCCAAGACCCTCTCTGTTGCATGGGTCCAATCCCACAGAAGGTTCCAGAGAATCCCTCTCTTCCCATTTCCCCTTCCAATCCGACGCCAAGACGCAGAGGCCACTCTCTGTCCTCCCAAGAGTCTCCTTGTGCATCGGAAAAAAGTAGCAGAGGCTGAAACGTTTCCTGAGAATCATGCATTGAAGGCCGAGCCTCCCATGTGGAGACCAGGCCTTGCGGAGGCAGCTCAGGTTTTGGAGACCACCAGGTTTTGGGGCCAGAGAACAGAAACAGAGAAGTCCCCTATTTGCACTGGGACGCTGCGTAAGGACACCCCAGGGCCGCCCCCTGAATCCACCCATGCCCGCACCCTGCTCGTGCAATCCACAGCGCTGGGTCTCAGGGACTCAGTTGCGCAGTCGGCAACATGACATGGCGCCCGGGGGGCTGCCGGCAGTGGGCACGCGCTGCAGATCTGCAAAGCCGAGCTGCCCAGGGTCCTTTCTCCCACTCGGCCCCGAGGGAGCCGCTAACAGCCTCCAGGGGTGGCGCCGGGCGTCGTAAACCGGGTCCCCGCAGCTGGGTCCCCGGAGCGCGCCTGACGCAGAACGCGGGCGCCGGGACTTTGTGACCCTCCACCTGCGCGCAGAAGGATTTTTACGACCGTGGAGCGTCCTAAACGGATTCTGGGGGCCTGGTTGCGAGATCCTCATCTGCACGGAGCATCCGGGCGCGGTTAGTCCTGCTTCGCGACGGCCAGTGGCTGCGGCCTCGAAATCGCGGGGGTTTTTTGCTCCTTAGTTTTGGTGAGATTCAGGATGAAAAAAAAAAAATCCCAGTCTCTTGGTGATGAGGGGCCATCGGAGCCGTCTTTATCGCAGGCCAGGGACCTGGGGACACGTGTGAGGTCCACGGTTCCTCCCGGGCAGGGTTCTGGGTGGCCGCAGCAAGTTGCTCAGGGCCTCCAACTGGCCATCCTCCGGCCTCAGCCTCCCAAGCTGCTGGGATGACAGGCACGCATCTATCTATATATAAAAAATCTTGGTGAAATGACAAGTTGATTCCTCCTCCGAGAGAGGAAACAGAAAACGTCCCTCCCTCGTGGATTGGGTGAGGTTAGAGGGCACAGAGGCTCCAGAGGCTGAGGCAGGAGGATGGCAAGTGGGAGGCCAGCCTCAGTGACGTCCTGAGTCCCTAAGCAACTCAGCAAGACGCTGTCTCTCGATAAAATGTTTTTTTTAAAAAATAGGGGGCCGGGGGTATGACTCGGAGGTGAGGCACCCCAGGTTCCACCCATGATGCAAAGTTGTGGTGACGTCCAGAAATGGGGACAGAGTCTCCGGAAAGTGTGGCCAAGGATTCCGACTCCGCCTGCCCACCACAAATTCAGGGGACACTGTGAGCCGCTCCCAGGGGGCGCCAGGCCCCGACGGGTTCCTGCGTTTCCCCGTTTGGTCTCGGGCTGCACCTAGCTTCGGGGCCCTGAAGACGAACAGGATCCAGTTAGGGCTCTTGGTGGCCTCGGCGCAGTTTCCCGGGTGGCTTTGGGGATGGCATGAGCTCCCGCTGGGTTTGCTGCGGGAATCTGAACCGCAGCCTCCGCCCGGAGTCCAGGGTTTGCAGACGTGGGAATGGTTAGAGGCCGGCACCCCGGAGGGCAGGGGGCGTGTGTCCACCTGGGTCGGGCGTCTTCCAGCTCTGGGGTGGACACTGTGGGTCCCCCGGGAGCCACCTGGTTACCTAAGGTGGCTGAGTCCCCTGGGGGTCCCTGGGGCGGGGTCTACGTCACAGCCTCCCTTTGTCTAGGACAGAGGAGATCTAGTCCGTCTGTCCATCCACCCTCCATCCATCCACTTATCCACCCATCCACTTATCCACCCATCCACTTATCCACCCATCCACTTATCCACCCATCCACTTATCCATCCATCCACTTATCCATCCATCCACTTATCCACCCATCCACTTATCCATCCATCCACTTATCCATCCACTTATCCATCTGTCCACTTATCCATCCACTTATCCACCCATCCACTTATCCATCCATCCACTTATCCACCCATCCATCCATCCACTTATCCATCCACTTATCCATCCATCCACTTATCCATCCACTTATCCATCCATCCACTTATCCATCCACTTATCCATCCACTTATCCATCCATCCACTTATCCATCCACTTATCCATCCACTTATCCATCCACTTATCCATCCATCCACTTATCCATCCACTTATCCATCCATCCACTTATCCATCCACTTATCCATCCATCCACTTATCCATCCACTTATCCATCCACTTATCCATCCACTTATCCATCCACTTATCCATCCACTTATCCATCCACTTATCCATCCACTTATCCATCCACTTATCCATCCACTTATCCATCCATCCACTTATCCATCCACTTATCCACCCGTCCACTTATCCACCCGTCCACCCACCCATCCGTCCATCCATTATCCGTCCATGTCCAGCCAGTCACCCACCCAGCCTGCTGTCCATGGTCTGTCCACCCTCCCCTCACTGGGGGTGAAGGAACACCAGCCCTGCGGGAGCTGGTCACCCTCTGGGGGACAGGTCGTCATGGTGGGAACCACGCATGCAAAGTGAACGAGGTGAAGAGGGTCTGGGCCACGTGGAGAAGCGTCCTCAGATGTCCGGTAGGAGAAGGAGCGTCCCTGGGTCCCGTGCCAATCCGGTCACCCCAAAGAGGAAAAGCTGAGCTGCCCGTGGGGACGTCGTCCAGGTATTTGGGGCCCAGCGTGGACCTTATGCTGTGGATCACCCAGCCTCAGGTCATCCCGGAGTTACTTCTCAACGGACTTCTGCACAGGACCGCTTGGACATGGGTCACTTCCTGTGGGGGTGCCTCGCGGGTCCCCATGAGGAAGGTGACGTGAGGAAGGTCACAAGATCCATTGACGACAAACTGGAGAATCGCTTCACGCCGCTGAAGGACACCTGCTCACTGGCTTTCGAGTGCAGGCCAGCGCTAGTGGCCCTCGGTCTGGTGGCCAGCTGCAGGCCCACAGGGCGGAGGTAGTCGCCATTCACTGTGTCCAGCTTGGAGCCGTCTCCATGGACAGGGCCAGCTGATCGCTCTCCTCACTCTTGACTGTCCCAAGAGCGTCACCCATTGGGCTGGGTCCAGCTGGGACGGGCCGATTTGACAGGATTCGGTGGAAACGTCTCCAACGCGGGGCTGACGCGGGGACGGCCCGGGTGACCAGAGGACCTCGGAGAGGAGCTCGCTGCCGCTGGATGGAATCTGCGTTGAAGTCTGATGGGAAATTCACACTTTCCCTTTACTTTCTGGACAGACCCTGAAATCCCACCACTCGTTCCCGTCCCCATCCACCCAAAGCCAGTCCCGGCCGCCATGTTTGTTTGGCCCAAGGGACCGATGGAAGCCACCCACCCAAGGGACGGCCACTTCGACCCCACGTGCACCGGGCTGGGTTCCAAGAAGAGCAAGAGCCGAGGCCCCAGGTTGAGTTCTCGGGAGGTCGGGAAGATCTTGGTGTCGCTGCCCGATTTCTGTTCCCTTCTCCATCATTCAGAAACGAGGGGACATGTGGCCACTTTGGAATGAGCAGCGTCCCTCATCTTGCACGTTGGGGTCCTTCTTGAGTCAAATAAGGGTTCGTGACCTGAGCCAAAGCCCCGTGATACCGTGACAGTGGATCTGGCGACTGACAAAGCTGCTGAGCGACGCGTGGGAGGGTAGCATATACCCAGTGGATACACTGATCCAAAGGACGACTCATGTCCCCGGCCGGTCCCAGTGGGAACTGCCTGGGACTTTTATCACGGTCCTTGGAAATGGTGCAAAGAGACGTTGAGACGCATCCGTGATTTCCTTCTGGAATTTTCTGTCTGATGACCCCTGTTGGCCTCAGGTCATTGAATGCCCAGCGAGTGAGACCACAGATCCCAGGAGGGTAGTTGAATTCTGTCCCTTCGATGTTCCTACGTTGAATCCCTGGCCCCAGGACCTTGGGACGTGCCTGTGAGTGGAAATGAGTCTAGGAAGCCCGGGGGTGGAGTGGGGGACAGAGAAGCCTGTCCCCTCCCGTCTCTGGCTCTCGAGGGACCTGTAATAGATGGGGCCAGTCTACACCGGGCAAACCGTTGGTTGACTCCGTCTACACTGGATGACCAGTGAAGTTAGGTTGGTCTACACTGGATTACGAATCCATCCAAACCAGTTCCCGCTGAATGACCAAACAAACCGACTCCGTGGATACTGGGTGAGCAACCAAGTCGCCTGGGTCTACACTGCAGGGCCAATCTGGTCAACTCGGGGTCCTTTGGAGTACCCCCGCTCTTCCTCTGAGCCCCTAAACCCACCTGTCCATTAGGTGTGACCACCCTGGGTGACTGAGAAATGCACGGACCGCGACAGCAGGATGGAGTCTGGTCGTTTCCAGAAACGTCTGCCTCCACCCAAAATGAGCTTCTGACGTCGTGACTGTGGAGTGACCTGTTGGGTCAAGGAGTCCGATGGGGAGGGAGGTGAGACCCTTTGAAGGACCGTCCACCTTTGGCCACCTTGCCCTTGGCTCCAGTCCCCGGTGGGCACCCGTGACTCTCGGGTCCAGGGGGTGGACATTTTCTCTCTGAACCTGCGTTGTCTCCCGGACCCTACTGACCTTCAGATCCATCCGCGACCCGCAAACCCCCGCGGACACTCGCGTCACGCCCCATAAAAAGGCGCAATTATGAGCCGGGCACGTGGCGCAGCCTGTCACCCCAGGGGGTTCCGGAGGCTGAGGCAGGAGGATCGTGAGGTCAAAGCCAGCCTCCACCAAAGGGAGGCCCTGAGCAGCTCAGGGAGACCCTGTCCCTAAATAAAATGCAAAATAGGGCTGGGGGCGGGGCTCAGGGGTCGAGTGTCCCTGAGGTCAATCCCTGGAACCAAAAAGAAGCGCAATCATGAATTTCAAGTCCAGACCGAGCCGTTCTATGCCCCAGAGACGATTTTCCTTGGAGAAGTGGACGGGACACCTCCCCCACACCTGGTGTCCCCGGGCAGCGCTGTCCATCGGGGGCCATGGGCGGCCGTGCCCCTGTCTCAAGATGTTGGAGGTCATTTCCCGCCACCCGCCCCAGACGCCCTGCTCTGAGTGGGTTTCCTAATAGGAACCCGAGCATCCACCCTGGGGGACAGAGGCTGGACCCAGGTCCCCGGCTGAACTCCCTGCACAGGCTCCAGGGGGCTCCTCCTGCCTCTCCAGCTCCTGGGCTCCAGGTGGCCCTGGGCGGGTGGCCCCTCACTGGAGTCTCTGCCTCCGTCTCCACGGGGTCCTCCTCTGGGTCTGTGTCCCCTCCTCTGTCTCTGGGGAGGACACGGCCATGGCATGAGGGCCCCCTGACCCAGGAGGAGCCCAGCTCAGGACCCTTCACTAACGACCTCTGCAGAGACCCTGTGTCCACACCAGATCCTGTTCCAAGGACCCAGGTGGCCCTGAATTGGGGGACGTTACAAAGCACAGAGCGATGGCTATTTTCCGGGAAACCCGTGGTCAGGCACTGACCTGCAGCAGAACTTTCTGGCAGCCGGGTCGTCGCATGCCAAGCCTGTCTGACCCTGGTTTCCTACCTGTCAATCACAGACCCTGCGATTGCCATGAGCCACTGGACGGGTCACCCTGCTGACTGCCCGGTCACCACGGGGACATCCTGAAGTCTCTTCTGCCCCATGAAGACGCGGTCACTCTGAAGCTGCAGCAGCAGGTGCCCAAATGTGATCCCTGGAGTCACTCCCAGGGCCCACCTGGGTGCAGAGCCTGTGGCCACCTCCGTTCTCCTTCCTGTGGGGAAGGGAACCTCAGGGTGACCCCCGGTGGCTCCTCTTGTGAGGTGGCTTGGGGTCAGCAAGCCTCAGAGGCCACCAACCTGGCACTGAGCCCGCCCTGCGACTGGCCCGGAGCTGGCGGTGCAGCCGAGATGGCCCTGGAGGAGCCACCTGCCAATCAAACCCTGCAGGCGCCCCCACGGCGGCTAAGTAACAGGTCCAGCGCGGCCATAACCTGATTTTATGGGGCTGCCGAGCCGAACCCGTAAATCTCACCGCCTCCCCGGGGGCTGCAGCCGTTCCTGCACCGCCCCTCCGCTCCCGGGCCCCGGAGCAGTCGTTCCTGTCAGAACAGGCAAATCCAGAGGCCGAAATGGGATCCGTGGTGGCCAGGGCGTGGGGACGGGAAAGGGGACACCCTGCTGGCCTCCAACTTGTGGACCCTCCTGCCTCAGCCTCCCAAGCCCCTGGGGTTTCAGGTGTGCATCCCAACGCCTGCACCGTGGGGTTCCAACAGAAGCTGCAGCGTCCCTTTCTCTGGGCGTCTTTCGGGGTGCACTTGGCACCTTGAGCAATTGCAACATGGTTCAGAAGAGCACCGCAGCTCTGGGTCCGGAGCCGCTGCAGCCTTCTTGCTCCCATGAGGACAGGGCTGCTTGGAATGGGCTTCCTGATTTGCATCCTGTTTACCCCCTTGACCACCACTTTGGGGGTGCACGGCTCTGGCTCCGGATGCTGATCTCGGAAACCCCCGAGTGGGACCCTCAGCCGCTCGGCTCCTTTTTCACAACCACCTCTCACAGTCTCGTCTCTTGGTTTCCGTTGGGGATTTTTTTTTTCCACCGTGGTTTTTTTGTTTGTTTGTTTGTTTGTTTGTTTTTTAGGACCGTTAACGAAATCCCAGGTTTGCAGAACATCCTGACAGCTGCCTTGGTGCGGCGGGGTGGTTGCCGGAGAAACCCTTCCCTGGCCGGGGCCAGCCTGTGTCATCTCACCCCGAGGATCCGGCTGGGCTCGGCGTCTGAATCAAAAACAGAGGCGCGCGCGCACACACACACACACACACACACACACACAGGAAAAAAAATGTCCTGTCCGGCTCGAGTTGAGCGCAAAGTGGGCTTTGATCCCGGAGAGCCGGTGAGAGGGGGGGGGGACGGGGACTGGGGCGACCCCAGGCCTGGGCTGTGTCCCTCCTGGACGGGGCGGGTTTGGTTAAGTGGCCGTCATGTCTGAGCTGATTGAACCTGAGGAGGGAAATGGACCCCAGGGACCCTGCAAAACGGGGGGCTGTTATGCAAAGAGCCACAGGTTTGTGCCTTGTGCAAATTCGATTGTGTGTCTGTGCGTGTGCGTGTGTGTGTGTGTGAGCCTGGGTCCATGCGACGCCCCGAAACCCACAATGACCTAAGATTCGTCATCGTTCACTGAGCCATTAGGAGCAAGAGGAAAAGAATCCAATTTAAATCAGGTCCCTTTAGGCCCCCGGTGAACACATTTCAGCGACAAGGAGACTCCGGTTACCAGGGAAGGCGGACGAGATCCAAAAGGCACCTTTTGCCTTCGGTGGAGAGGTGACAGGCGGAAAAGCAAGAATCTGAGAGCTTCCTATTTTTTTTAAATACCTTTAAAAAAAGGGGGGTGGCTTTTGAGGCTCCTGAGACCGGGCCCCAGGAAGCCGCAGTTTTGCAGAGAATCGTTCATGAATTTAAAAAGTCTGGGCCGCCGGCTCGCCAGGGTCGGTTGCTCATTCACTGCACTGCGAGGTTGCTAACTAGCACATATGATTTCCCATCGCAGGAGCGGAATTGGAACCCACCACCCAGGTGCTGGGGAGTCAGCTGTAGGGGCGCAGAGGTCGCCCAGCGAGGCCCTAAGCTCGGTCAGCAGAGACCCATGCAGAGGCCCGAGGCGACAGGTGGCCAAGCGTGCAGCGCGCATGTCTGCACAGGGGGCCCAGCTACCCAGAGCAGGTGACAGACGACTTCCCAAGGTCCGTGTCCTTAAAATAGCAGGTGTCAGATATTCACGAAGCCGCCAAGTAGGACACTGACCAATTGGGGCCTTCCAGGAACCGGGTGTGGGGTGGTGGCCACGTCGTGTCCCTGCTGGTGCGATTTCTGAGCTGCGTCCCCAGTTTGGGGGAAAACAAAACCCAAAAATCTAGGTCTGGGGTGTGCGTAATAATGCGCTCCGCATCGGTTCCGGCGGAATCCGTGCGCACCGGGCCTCGTGTGGCCTCTGAGCGCCTCGGGGCTGCGCATGCCCCGGCACGTCCCCAGCGCCACGTTTGGTAAAGCGCCTCAGGACCTTGGCGGAGCGGTTGCAGCCCAGCGCAGAGGCCGGTCCTATAACACAGCCTGGTCCCTGTCACCAGTGGCCCTTGGAAGCCACCGTGAAATGGGAAGAAGTTTCTCCCAGGGGGCAGCGAGGATGCTGTCCGTTTTGCGCTGGGGGGGGGGGGGGGACTCTTTAAGACAGAAAGGGACCAAAATGCTCTGTCCACCCCGCTGTCTACCCCATGAGGTGACTGTGTGTAAAGTCGGGCCCTGGAGGAGCCGGAGGGAGGCAGGGATCCCCCCACCCTGTGGCTCGCAGGGAAATCGGCGCGGGCTGCCTCGGGTCTCGGGGCCTGGAGACGCCTGACAGGTTGACATTCTCACTGCTAAGTGGAGGTGACGCGGCGTTGTCAACCAGGGGACCCGGTTATCGGGCCTGGCACGGATCATACCCCAAGCCCTTATGGGAAGTGATGAGCCCCGTTCGCTTCCAGCGGGGAGCAGCCAATTGTGGGTCTCAGTCGGTGCCGAGGAGGAAGGAGCCCACGGGCCCCCACCTGTCCTCCCCCTGTCCCCTTGGAAATGGTGGAGAGCAAATTGTTGAAACCAGGCGCCTGGTTAATGGGCCCGCGTTTGGAACCGAGGCAGGAGGAGGGGGAAAGGGAAGGGTCCTCATGGGCCACCGAGGTGGCTTTCAGAGGTCGCTTTCTGGGTTGCAGGGCCGTGCGCAAAGATGGGGCGCGCGTCCCGTCCGGGCGCGCGTGCACCCCCCGCTGCAGAGCGCGCGGCTCCTAATGAGCGTCTTTTGCACCCGGCGCGGCGCTGACCCGGCCTCGTCCTCCTCCTCCGCGCGGTGGAGGGAGGCCGTGGGGGGGTCTGAAGGCCAGCTCGGGCCCCGGGCAGAAATGGGATCTGGCACCTTCCATCTGGATCCCCCGTGGCACCCCCCCTTACACCCCCTCAGTGTTTCTTAATGGCCTCAAACGGGCTGTTAAATACCTGGACGCTGGGGGCTCCTGCAGGAGGCAGGAAATTGGTGCCGAGGATGCTGGACGGTCCCCAGCCCCGGAGCAGAGTGGCCGCGATGACAGCCCGGACAGGGGGCGTGTGGGGGCCTGGCCACGTGGCCCTGCACCAGAGAGGGGCCTGGGGACACGGTGTCGGAAGAATTAACGGAGGGTTAAGCAGCTCAGGGCCGGCCTGTCCCCTCCGAGGACCCATCAATCAAGGTGGACTGAGCCCGCACCTGGAGAGGGGACACGGAGAGAGAGGAGGGGCTGGGAGGCCTGGTCAGCAGGTTCAGGCCCCCGGGAGGGTCTCATGAGGGTGCCCAGAGGAGAGGGCAGGCCTTGTGGGGGGGGACACTGGCAGGACAGGGCCAGAGGGCAGCGCTGACCGGTGGCTGAAGGGGGGGGACTCCCACACACAGAAGGGACCAGGCGCCCGGTTAGAATGCAACGGTCAGAACCAGGGAAATGCCCCCAGCCCAGGAAGGGCCCCGAGCAGACAGGATGTGCACTGGGCAGGTGTCCACCTGGGCACCCTGGGGCCTGCCGGAGAGCTGTCCACTGTCCAAGTGTCCATCTGGGCACCCTGAGGGACTGCAAGA
Source organism: Spermophilus citellus (assembly GCF_964194105.1). Lineage (NCBI taxonomy): Eukaryota > Metazoa > Chordata > Mammalia > Rodentia > Sciuridae > Spermophilus > Spermophilus citellus. The sequence continues at coordinate 230,431 of NC_138190.1, forward strand.
AAGATGTTCACTGTCCAAATGTCCACCTTGGGATTCCTGGGGCCTGTCATATAGATGTCCACTGCGTAAATGTCCACCTGGGCACCCTGGAGCCTACAGGACAGATGTCCACTGTCCAAGTGTCCATCTGGGCATGCCTGAGGCCTGCAGGAGAGATCTCTGTTGTCTAAATGTCCACTTGGAGACCCCTAGGGCCTGCAAGAGAGGTGTCCACTGTCCAAATGTCCTCCTGGGCACCCTGGGGCCTGCAGGAGAGCTGTCCACTGTGTCAACGTCCACCTGAGACCTCCAGGTCTAAGGGCAGGTATCCGTGTGCCCACGGTCCCCCCCGGTGAGCCCTGCCCTGCTGTGGTGTCCTGCAGCCTCCAGCAGGTGTCCGTTGCCCCGGGGGCAGGGCTGCCCGTCCGTCCATCTTCCCTGCCCGGCCGACCTGGGCCTCTGCCGGCGGAAACACCTGTGAGGGCCGGTGCCCGGGGCCAGCTGCGGCCGTCGAGCCTGGCCACTAGGGTCAGCAGGGCGGCAGGTGCGCCGGGGCCGGGCCTGGCGTCTGGGGCGGGGGGTGGAGGTCAGGCGGCCAGGTGGCCCCCATTAGGGCAGCTCGTCTGCAGCACTGGCCGCTCCGGGGCCACATCAATTCCAGGCGCGGCCTTCAAAGCCCCCATTAGGGCGTCCTCGGAGCCAGCCGGCAGGTGGCCCCGATCCCGGCCCCAGGCGTCCTCCCCCCACCCGGCCCCGTCCCGCGGCCATTTCGGGGCCTCATTTCCATCTGGAAGACAGATAACTAGGAACACGTGGGGGCGATAAATAGGAGACGCCATTAAACCTCCCTCATTTAGGGGGAAACAGGCCTTTAATGAAGTCCCTGGCCAGGGCAGGGGACGGCCAGAGGCTGCGGCCACCGATGAGCAGCCTCCACCGCCGCCGCGTGGCTGGCCTCCCCCCCCTCCCCCTCCCTCCCTCTCTCTTTTTTTCCTTTTTTTTTGCTTTTTTCCCATCTCATGGATTTATGAATTGTTCTCTGTCGGGTCAGAGACTCGGGTCATTTCCTCTGTGTTGGGGGCAGCGGAATTCCAGGTCCACTTCGGGGACCTCGGCTAATCAGGAACACAAGCCGCCCGCCACCGCGGAGTCTGGTACGGAGAACCCGGTGTCCCCTGAGTTTGTGTTTTTTAAAGAAAAAAGGAAAACGTCTCCGACGTGTGTGTCCGTTGTCACCGGGGTGCGGGCTGTGGGGGTCCCCCCCCCCGGGGGACGGTTAAAAACCCAGGAAGTTCACCCCAGCGGGTCCGGAGGCTGAGGCTGGAGGATGGTGAGTTCAAAGCCAGCCTCCGCTAAAGCGAGGCTGTAAGCAACTCAGGGAGACCCTGTCCCTAAATAAAATGCAAAATAGGGCTGGGGACGGGGCTCCGGGGTCGAGGGCCCCTGAGGTCAACCCCCCCCAGGTCCCCCCGTAAAAATAAAAGCCCGGGAAGCGCCCGCTGGGTTATGAAATGTGTGTTGGCTTGCAAAGGAGTCTGTTAACAACCTCTACCAGCGGGAGGCTCTCTGGGGGGAGGACAGGAGGGTCCCTGGAAAATGTCTGAGGGTCATTTCCAAGCGAGCGAGGTGCTAAGGACAGCAGGAACCTCCTTTAGGGGTCCCCCAGGGCAGTGGGGTACAGTGAGGGGCACTTTCCCTCCTGGTCAGTCCCCTTGATCAAAAACGTGTCGGCTGCAGCCCTGGCCCCAGGACCTGGGCATGTGCTGTGTGCGGAGTCGGGTCTTTGCAGAGGGGACGGAGTCTAGTGAGGTCCTCAGGGTGGCCCTGACCCAGCAGGATGGGGTCCTAGTAATCTGAGATGAGGACCCAGACGCACACAGACGGACGGCCCCGGGAGGACTCAGGGAGAAGGCGGCGGCTGCAAGTCCAGGGGAGAGAGAGGCCTCGGGCGGAGCCCGCCCTGCCCACCCTGGACCCCGGGCTGCAGCCTCCCGGGCGGAGGCAGTGGCTGACCCTGGACACCCACGACTCAGGTACGTACAGAACTGTGGGTCCTCCAGGTGGGGTCCCGTGCCCTGGTCACTTCTGGAAGGTCCCGGTGACTGGAGACCAGAAAGTTGACAAATGGCGTCGAGACAGAGGTGGCACCCAACCCCAGCCTCTCCCCGTCGACCACGCGGTGTAGGGACCGGCAGGTAGGAAACCCTGAAGCCCAGCAGAGCCGGGAGGGGATGCCCTGCAGCCCCCATCCCGCTCTCAGGAGGGGACGAACCTGGTCCCCCAGGGAGATTCTGGGACCACGATTTTGTCACCCAACCACTCAGGAGTGTTGATTCCTGACGGTGGGAAATTGCTGTTTTGGTGATTTTCTTCATTTAACCGACGGTCGCTGTCCATCGAGCCATGACACCTGTCAATCAACTCTTCTTCCCTCCCTCCCTCCCTTCTTCCCTTTCTATCGGTCTCTGGAACGGAATATTATTCAGCCCCGAAAAAGGACCAAAGTCTGTCATCGGTGACCTGTGGAAACCCGGAACCTCCGATGTCCCGTGAGATGAGCCGGGCACAGCGGGACGCATCGCCGAGGACTCCTGGAGTCTAGAAAAGCCGAATCCGGTGGAGGACACCTGTCTGGTTCCTGGCACCTCAAATACATGGGCCGTGTCTTCTCCAGGGAGGAGCCACCAAGCATCGGGAGGAAGGTGGGCGCCCTGAGTGGCGCTGGTGGTTGTCTCACTCTGGGCCACCCAAGGCCACCTCACCCTTGTTCTTTCAGTACAGTTCATCCTGCCCCCCAGGCCCCCCACCGAGGCCCAGGGCCAAGCGTCTCCCAGGGACAGATACCAGGGAAGGAGGATTGGGGCCCCGTTTCTCTGACGCCGGGGGTTTCGGGGTCCCTGAGGCGCGGCCTCCTCGGGAGCCAGGAACACGGACTCCGTGTGTGGGTTCTCGCCCTGCAGCCGGGTCGTAAAGGGAGGCTGGCAAAGTGCCCCGCAGCCTCCAGGGCCCCTTTTGGAAAAGGAAAATAAAATAAAATAAAGTGCCGGTGGGGGGGGGTGTCGGCGGAGAGGGAGGGAGAGGCGGAGGGCCAGGGGGCTGTGGGCCGCGAGCTGTAGGCGTCTTATTAAAGCTCAGGCACGGGAAACGCCAGGCGGGAAACGGCGGGGCCAGCACCAATTAAAACCATAAAAATCACGGCCCCGCGGAGCCAAGGGCTTGGCACAGCTGCCTGGGGCGGGGAGAGGCAGGGGAGGGAGGCTGGAGGGAGGCTGGAGGCCCCGCAGGCTGGGCTCCGAACAAAGAGCAAGAGGTGGGTGGCGGGGCAGACGGGGCTCAGGTGCCAAAGGTGGCCGGGCCAGCGCAGCCCAAGATCCCGGAGCCCGGGCCAAGCTGGCCAGCAACCGGGTTCCTCTGGGTGGGCATGCTGCTCATCGGCCCTCCATCTCTGTCTCTCCGTCCATCTGTCCGTCCACCCACCATTCATCCCTCTCATGATGCCTCCCAAGTCCTGTCCCATAGCTTCAAAGCCAGGAAGCCACAAGCCTTGGGGGCCGCGGGGTCAGCGATGCGCGGCAGGTAGAGGTCACCTCCGAGCTCAGCAGGGCTGCGTGGCCTCGAGCGAGCGCGCATCCCCGGTGGGGGGACCAGTGCTCCGATCCCGGAGGCCATCCATCAGGCGGGCAGCTGATGGAGCCCGCGTGGGTGCCACATGGTGCTGGACCAGGAGGGGTCTGCGGGGGCCCCGATGGTGGCGAGGAGCGTGCCCGGCAGGGGTGGAAGCCCACCGAGGTGCTGAGGAGACCCTGGCCTGAAACCCAGCCTCACGTCTTCACTGCGTGGTGATCACATCACGGGGGCTCAGTCGGACATCGTCCCTCGTGCATGGGACCTCACCCACTGCTGGCCTGCGTTTGTCTATCTATGGCTTTTGAGTTGGTCAGCCTCGTTCCAACGTTCCTTCCATCCTCCTGGATCCCCTTCCTGGCCTCCTATTCCCAGGTTTTCTCCCCCTTTTAGAACTTCTTTATCTCTCCCTCGCTTCTGCGGACGAGAGAAAACGTCCCCACTTTGACGCTCGGAGTCCGGCTTCTTTCACTGACCGTCACGGTCTCCCGGTGTCTCCACTGGCCAGCAGGATTCTCCTCTTTTTCATGGCTGAGTAATACTCCACTGGGTATGAATACCACGTTTTCTTCGTCCATTCGTCGATCGATGGGGACCGTAACCGGCCACCATATTGGATCCAGCAACAGTGACCCCGTCCGCTGTCCACCGCAGACTTCTGGTCTCCAGGGCTGGGAGAGATGCCCAGAGCGGGGACGGGATCCTGGACACGAGTCCCCAGTGTGTGTGCCGAGGTCCGGAGCCCAGCCCTGGTCTTCTAATAAGGACCGAGATGTCCACCGTCACGGGCTCCTCACCCAAGGGACAACGTGCCTTGAAAGCCACCATCACCCAGATGTCACCTCTCTGTTCTCGGACTCTGACATTTTATTTGCATCAGAAAACGATGTTTTTCTCCCCGAGCCCTGGAGGGAGCGTCTCACGGTCAGCGGAGCCGTGCTGGCCGTCCACGGCTGCTTCTCCTGCGGTCTCTGCGGTGACACTTGTCCGTGGTCTTGGTTTCCCCCGATGGTGATGCCAGAGAGGGTCTGAGGCGCTCTGGGTGGACAGGAGGCTCTCTGGGCACTGGCTGCCCATACCCCCCTGGACAGGGCTCAGCTGTCACCTGTCCTTCCGACTCTCATCCCCCCCAGACGGACCATCTCCAGGGCTCACCCGGGCACCTGGCTCGGGCACTGCAGGACACCACCATGCACCGTCCCAGGTCAGGTTTGTCTCCAGTGGTGGGGGACGTCACCCGCCTTCACGCCCTTCTCTTGTCACTCCTGCAAAACCCTGCCTGGGACCGGCCGGTCCCTGGGGTTGTGGTCACCTCCGAGCCACACCCCAGTCTCCTCGATGGAGCCACCGGTCCCAGGGTTGCTGGCCACCAAGACGTTGCAGCAGGTCACTGCTGGTTTCTGGCTCCCGGGTGTCTGGACGCTGAGTCTCACCATCGGAGACCAAAAAGAGTCGACTGACCCTGGATCCTGGATCCCACCGCGTTGTTACCTACGTCCCCGGACGCGTCACAGGAAAGCCACCGGGAACCGGGCATGGCCAGTCCACCCGGTGGTCACTGGTCCTGAGGGACGGAGGAACCTTCTGGGTATCGGGTGGGCCACCGAGAACCCGCTGGTCCCACGGAAAATCCTCCCTCTGTGTTTTATTTAGTGGATACGCCTGGCCCAGGGGTGTCGGATGATAGTCCATGGTGTCCCATCAAATTACATTCCATCACACTTTAGGTCTTATCCTATTCTATCACACTTCTCTATATTGTATCATCTTATATTATAGTGTACATTTTATCATGTTTATATTATACTTTATCATGTCATATTTCATTATATTCCATCACACTTTACGTTTTATTATATTATATTACACTTCTTTATATTTTATTATATTATAGCTTATATTTTATCATATTTTATTATATCATATTTCATTATATTCCATCACACTTTAGATTTCATTCTATTCTATTCTATTCTATCTCACTTCTCTATATTGTATCATCTTATAGTGTACATTTTATCATGTTTATATTATACTTTATCATGTCATATTTCATTATATTCCATTACACTTTACGTTTTATTATATTATACTTCTTTATATTTTATTATATTATAGCTTATATTTTATCATATTTTATTATATCATATTTCATTATATTCCATCACACTTTAGATTTCATTCTATTCTATTCTATTCTATCTCACTTCTCTATATTGTATCATCTTATATTATAGTGTACATTTTATCATGTTTATATTATACTTTATCATGTCATATTTCATTATATTCCATCACACTTTACGTTTTATTATATTATACTTCTTTATATTTTATTATATTATAGCTTATATTTTATCATATTTTATTATATCATATTTCATTATATTCCATCACACTTTAGATTTCATTCTATTCTATTCTATTCTATCTCACTTCTCTATATTGTATCATCTTATATTATAGTGTACATTTTATCATGTTTATATTATACTTTATCATGTCATATTTCATTATATTCCATTACACTTTACGTTTTATTATATTATACTTCTTTATATTTTATTATATTATAGCTTATATTTTATCATATTTTATTATATCATATTTCATTATATTCCATCACACTTTAGATTTTATTCTATTCTATTCTATTCTATCTCACTTCTTTATATTGTATCATCTTATAGTGTACATTTTATCATGTTTATATTATATTTTATCATGTCATATTTCATTATATTCCATCACACTTTACGTTTTATTATATTATATTACACTTCTTTGTATTTTATTATAGTTTATATTTTATCATATTTTATTATATTTTATTATATCATATTTCATTATATTCCATCACACTTTAGATTTTATTCTATTCTATTATATTCTATCTCACTTCTCTATATTGTATCATCTTATAATGTACATTTTATCATGTTTATATTATATTTTATCATGTCATATTTCATTATATTCCATCACACTTTACGTTTTATTATATTATACTTCTTTATATTTTATTATATTATAGCTTATATTTTATCATATTTTATTATATCATATTTCATTATATTTCATTACACTTTGTTTTATTATATTATATTACACTTCTTTATATTTTATTATAGTTTATATTTTATCATATTTTATTCTATTTTATTATATCATATTATAATCTAAATTTCATTATATTATAGTTTATATTTTATTTTACTATAGTATACTTTATACTCTATTTTACTGTATTAAACTTTATATTTTATTACATTATACTTCATTATATTTTATTATATCATATTATACTTTATATTTGATTTTATTTCATTTTATTTGCTATATTATGTCATATATGCTACATTATTATATTATCCTTCTTTTATTTTATCACATTATGCTTTAGATTTCATTATATTTTATTTTATTGTATCATACTTTATATTTTATCCGGTCTTGTGATATTTCATTATATTATACCATACTTTATTCTATTCCATTATAGTTCATATTATATCATATTATACTTCCTTATATTTTATTTTATTATGCTTTACATTTTATTTCACCATATTATACTTTATATTTTATTATATCATACTTTATTATATTTTATCCTGTCTTCTACTCTATTCTACTCTATTCTATTCTATTCTATTCTATTTCATTATACTTCATATTTTATTATATTATTTTTTATTCTATTATATCATATTTTACTATATTTTATTTTACTTTATCTGCTCCGTCATGTCACCTAGGTACATCACATTTTTTTGCTACACTTTATGCACTGTCACCTTGGCGTCCCCACGTCCCACACAGTCCCACTCTCTGTCCCCTGGGTAGGGAAGGCACCTGCACGTGGTGGCCTGCCCTCTCTGTCGTAATGTCATGTCATGGTGTCACTCTCTGTCATCGACTGTCATAATGCCATGTCATGGTGTCACTCTCTGCCATCAACTGTCGTAATGTCATGTCATGGTGTCACGCTGTCTCTTCGACTGTCATATTGTCATGTCATGGTGTCACTCTCTGTCATCGACTGTCATATTGTCATGTCATGGTGTCACTCTCTGTCATCGACTGTCGTAATGCCATGTCATGGTGTCACTCTCTGTCATCGACTGTCATATTGTCATGTCATGGTGTCACTCTCTGTCATCGACTGTCATATTGTCATGTCATGGTGTCACGCTGTCTCTTCGACTGTCATATTGTCATGTCATGGTGTCACGCTGTCTCTTCGACTGTCATATTGTCATGTCATGGTGTCACTCTCTGTCATCGACTGTCGTAATGCCATGTCATGGTGTCACTCTCTGCCATCGACTGTCATATTGTCATGTCATGGTGTCACTCTCTGCCATCGACTGTCATATTGTCATGTCATGGTGTCACTCTCTGTCATCGACTGTCATATTGTCATGTCATGGTGTCACTCTCTGTCATCGACTGTCATATTGTCATGTCATGGTGTCACGCTGTCTCTTCGACTGTCATATTGTCATGTCATGGTGTCACGCTGTCTCTTCGACTGTCATAATGTCATGTCATGGTGTCACGCTGTCTCTTCGACTGTCATAATGCCATGTCATGGTGTCACTCTCTGTCATCGACTGTCATAATGCCATGTCATGGTGTCACTCTCTGTCATCGACTGTCATAATGCCATGTCATGGTGTCACTCTCTGCCATCGACTGTCATAATGCCATGTCATGGTGTCACTCTCTGCCATCGACTGTCATATTGTCATGTCATGGTGTCACTCTCTGTCATCGACTGTCATAATGCCATGTCATGGTGTCACTCTCTGTCATCGACTGTCATAATGCCATGTCATGGTGTCACTCTCTGTCATCGACTGTCATAATGCCATGTCATGGTGTCACTCTCTGTCATCGACTGTCATAATGCCATGTCATGGTGTCACTCTCTGTCATCGACTGTCATAATGTCATGTCATGGTGTCACTCTCTGTCATCGACTGTCGTAATGTCATGTCATGGTGTCACGCTGTCTCTTCGACTGTCATATTGTCATGTCATGGTGTCACGCTCTGCCATCGACTGTCATAATGTCATGTCATGGTGTCACGCTGTCTCTTCGACTGTCATATTGTCATGTCATGGTGTCACGCTCTGTCATCGACCACCATTTTTCCTAGAACGCGGCGTCTCCAAGCGCCTCCCGCGGCTCCTGTGCAGACAGATGGATGTTCCATTCGGGCGTCTGCACCCAGGAGCCTCAGCCCCGATGGGAGGCTCCTCCCGGGTCCGCGGCTGGAGGGGGTCCGTGTGCTGCGTGTGGGGACCCCCCGTGGGTCGTGAGTCAGTCATCGCCCTGTTTGTCTGGGCGACGTCGGTGTCATCCCGTCGATTGTTAATGAACTCGTTTATTAGAGACACCTTCTGGGAGGTTCCTGCCACCGAGGTACCACGACAAGGAGGCTCAGGATTATGAAGCCTCTACTCCACACCAGACCCTGAGTGAGAGCCGCCATCTGCATCCCAGTGAGGACTCTGCCGATAGGACCCATCACCCTAAAAAGCAGACCCCGTGACCCAGCCCAGAGAGGGTCACGCATGCCCATGAGCACGGAAGTGGCCTTCACAGAAGCCCCAGCGTGGAAGCAGCTGGGAGGTCCAGGCACGGGAGGGATACATAGAATGCGTTCCGTTGGTGCAACGGAATATTACTCAGCCCTGAAGAAGGAAGGAAATCCTGACACCTGCCTCCACGTGGGTGGAACAAGAGGATGTGGTTCTGAGTCATGAGGACAGAGAGAATGTGACCCCATGGACTCTGCATGCATCTTGTTGCAGATTTGGAAGGGCGTCCTCCACTGGATGGACTCCATCCTTGATGAGCCCCCGTCCGCCATGTTTCCCTGAGGGTTCCCCACAGCTGCCTGGAGTCAGTAGCGATGGCCCTGTGAGCCCAGCGGCCTCCCCTCCACCACCTGCTCCATCCTCCTGCAGAAAGACCATGAAGGGGATCTGCCAACCAGTGTGCACAGCCCACGGCCAATAAAACTTTATCGACAAACACAAGTCGGGGGCCAACGGGATCCATGTGTGCACAGCCTGCCCAGCCGAGCTGTGGGAAGAGATTGGCCATCCTCAGGAGGCATAGGAGGGCGCGTATCTGATCCCAGCGGACACAGGTGCTGTCAGGGACATTTGTGGTTGTCACAAGTACAGAGGACATGCTGGTGTAGCTCAGAGATGCTGTTCAATATGTGGCAATGCATAGGCCGGCCCAGCAGGGAGACCCATCGACAGCCATCTGTCAGTCATCCATCCATCCATCCTGCCTGTCTATCCATCTCTCTGTCATCGACCCATTCTGTCTATCCATCTGTCAATCATCTATCTGTCATCTCTCTATCTTCTATCATCTATCCATCCTGTCTACCTATCTATCCATCTGTCTATCTCTCTCTCTGTCATCCACCAGTTCTGTCTGTCATCTCTCTATCTTCTATCATCTATCCATCCTGTCTACCTATCTATCCATCTGTCAATCATCTATCTGTCATCTATCTATCTTCTATCATCTATCCATCTGTCTATCCATCTATCTATCTGTCATCTACCCATCCTGTCTGCCCATCTATCTCTCTGTCATCGACCCATCCTGTCTGTCCAGGGGGCTCTCACACCCTGGGTGGGGCTGCTCCTGGCTCCTGGTGTGTGGGGCCCAGAGAGGCTGCTGCACCTCCTGCAGCGCACAGCACAGCCCAGGGAGACCCTCGTCCTGAAGGTCCTGGGGGCGGAGGTTGAAGACCCTAGAAGATGGAAACCTGTCCACCCCGCTGCTGGCTCCCCGTGGGCCACGCTGCCTGGTGTCCTTCCAGGCCACCTTCTCTGGTCTCTGGCTCAGGTCCCCCCCTGACCGTCTGGTGGCCAGGGACGCACGTCAGCTCAGAGCCCGGGTTCTGGGCCCCACCAGGGGCTGCTGGGCCTGGGGTCTGGGGGACGCTGACCTGCAGGACCCCCCAGGAGTGGCTGGGCCACGGGGCTCTGGTCATTGTGAGGGAACAAAGGGACGCTGGGGCCCTGCCCAGAGCCCAGAGGGGGGAGGGGTGGCCCTGGGTCTTTCACATGCAAATGTCCCTCCTGCCCTGGACTCTGTTGGAAGCACAGAGGCCCCCCGTGGCCAGGCCCAGGCGGAGGCTGAGAGGCCTCTTCACATAAGCAGGACCCATTTCCAATCAGAGACCCAGAGGTGGACTCCGGGCTCTGCAAGGGGCAGAGAGCGTCTCCGGGAATGTCCAGGTGGACGCCGCCACGCTCCCTGGCGCCCCGGGCAGCAAGCCAGGTGCACAGGACGATGGGCCCCCATGGCCTCCGGCTGGGCCAATCCCAGTGCACAACCTGAACCACCAGCCCAGAGACGGACAGCACAGACTCCCCAACGAACCAGCGCAGGGTGGAGCTCGGTGATTTTATTTTATTTGGTACCAAAGATTCAATTGAGGGGCCCTGGACCCCCGAGCCCCGTCCCCAGCCCTCTTTGGCATTTTATTTAGAGACAGGGTCTCCCTGAGCTGCTCAGGGCCTCGCTTTGGTGGAGGCTGGCCTCCAATCTGCCATCCTCCTTCCTTGGCCTCCTGAGCTGCTGGGTTGACATCCTGGGTGAGGAGAGCCCCGGAGGTCACCTCAGACGCCCCAGTGGGGCTGAGCAGGGCCTGGGAGTGGGAGAATCAGGGCTCAGCACCCATGACCTGCAGGTGCTGGTTCCCTGGGTGAGTTTTTCTGGAAGGAAGAAGGCCCCGGAGCTGGAGTCCTGCTTCTTGGTGGACGGGAGGGTGTCCACTAGGCCCCTGCTGTGGGCTGTGGAGAGTCCTGCCTGTGTACACTGACAGACAGCCCAGGGGGCCGGGCACAGTGGTGCACACCAGTCACCCCGGGTCTCAGGAGGCTGAGGAGGGAGGATGGCAAGTTGGAGGCCGCCTCGGCAACTCAGGGAGGCCGTGCCTCTAAATGAAAAAACTAAGAAGGGTTGAGCCGGTGGGTCAGTGGTGGGCACCTCTGGGTTCAATGTCCAGCACCCAAAAGGGCAAAAGACCCTTAAACAGAAGCGAGGCTCGCAGCCGGACAGCGGAGGCCCTCGGCTGACCGGTCTATTCCAAAGCCAGGTCAAGTGTAGGGTCGGGGAGGCCGGGCCAGGGGTCATCCCTCACGACCCCCGGGGTCATTCACGGAGAGGGACCCGGCTCCGTCGTGAGGAGAAGCGGCCACCAGGTCCCGTGCGCTCCGGGGGACAGGATGACAGATGGCCCCGGCGAGCAATTAGGAGGCCGCACTTCATCGCGCGCATCGACGTCCGCGGAGGACTCTGCGCGGCGGACACCTGATTAGCATCGACGGCGACGTCCAGCGGCTCCTGCAGAGGGGCCTCCGGGAGGGCTGAGGTCACCAGGTGCAGCCCGCGGAGGGGACCAGGGTCCTCATCAGAGGGACGCGAGAGCCCCCTGCCCGTCCACCACGGAGGACCCAGGAGAAGGCGCCTCTGGGAGCAGAAAGCAGCCTCAGCTGACCCTGAGTGCGGTGTCCAGGGGTGGACCCCAGGGTGCTCGGCCACGGAGCCCCGGCCCCGGCCCTTGTCTCAGGGAGGTGAGAAGGACCTTGTCACATGGCTGAGGCCGGCCTCCAACTTGCCAGCCTCCGGCCTCAGCCTCCTGAGCCACTGGACTGACAGGTGTCCACCATCGAGGCTGGCCTCCAATTTGCCATCCTCCAGCCTCAGCCTCCTGAGCCACTGGACTGACAGGTGTCCACCATCGAGGCTGGCCTCCAACTTGCCATCCTCCGGCCTCAGCCTCCTGAGCCGCTGGGCTGACAGGTGTCCACCGCCTCCGTGTCCTTCCACGTGACTGAATCTGGCAGGTCTCTGGGATCCACCTTGCAAAAAACCAGCAGCGTCTTTCCAAGCCTCGTCATTGTCATGGTCCATCAATAATCTATTAATCGATCAAATCGCGGGCCACAAAACAGCAGCCCTGATTCCAATCGTCCGCGGTCCCTTGTAGAAGTGGGGGGACCCCGGTTCCCAGGGGACCCGTCGGGGCTGTGCCACAGCATCATCCCCCTCCTCCCTGTCAAAGGCAGCCGCCTTCTGAAATCGCAGCGTCCCTGTCACCCATCAGGGCGTTGGGGGGGGGGACACATCGTCTCCGAGGAGGGGACGAGTTCAAAGCGGAGACTCTATGAAAAATTCATCCCGCCACCAACAACCCGGCGACAAATCCTCCAATTTGTCGCTGTCTGTTCCGCGTCTTCCTGTCGCCAGGCGCATCTCATCTGGGCTCCGTCACACCCGGCAGGTTCCCGGGGATGGCGGGCGGAGGGCCCGGGCTCAGGGGTTTGCAGGCCCAGGGGGGTGCCTTGGAGGGACCAGAGGAGATCAGCCAGAGCTGGCCGGTGGGGACGGGCTGGTCCCAATCAGATGCAGCCAGGGACATTTTATTTTATTATTTTTTTTACTGTGTACAGCAACAGGGTATCCGAGCCTGGTTGGCAGCAGAACTTCCCGGCCAAGTGTGGAGTCCGGGGAGGGAAACAGTCTCACTTTGCAATTCAGAGGTGGCCCGGTGCGTGTTGCTGGTTTGCGGTGTAGACGCATCTGATCCTGGGATTATCGTTTAGAGACAAGGTCTCGCTGCGTTTCGTAAGAACCGGCTAAGGGGCTGAGGCTGGCCTCCAACTTGCCATCCTCCTGCCTCGGCCTCCCCAGAGATGGGATTTCAGCTGGGCACCCCTCACGGAGCTCTGAAACGGATCAGATGCAGGAGAATTTCAAAGTCCAGGTACAGGGAAGTTCACCCACGTATCCCTCCGGGACAATGGGACCTGGGTGGGTTGTGGTGGCATCCCAGGGGATGTGGCTTGAGGTCCACTGGGACCTCAGGATCCATTGACAGGATTCGCTCCAAAGAAACAGTTTTTGCTCAGCTTCGTGGGAGGTGGTGGAGCCTGGTCTGGCGGCAGGGGCTGGGGGCTTCCGGAATGTTCCGTGGGAGGTTCTAGAAGCTCTGCTGTGCACTCCAGGGTTCGCCAGGACGTCAAAGTGCTCGAAGCTGCAAGAGGTGGTTCTCAGTGGTGCCAACTCGGTGGAGTCCCCAACACAGGCGCCACCTGTATACATCTGCCTCATCAGCCCCCCAAACACGGCCTCCATTTCTTGGGGGAACATGTTGGAGACACGTTTCTCGGCTTTTCTGGGGAGGAATCAGAATCCACCATGAAAGTCTCGAGGTCCCCAACCTCCCCTCAGCCTGGGTCACTTTCCAACATGACAAGAAACGGTGGCTTGCGTTTGGGGGTCCTGGAAACCGAGCCCAGGGGCGCTTAACCACGGAGCCACAGCCCCAGCCTTTTTATTTTGAGGCAGGGTCTTGCTGAGTAGCTGAGACTGGCCTCCAACTTGTAATCCTCCTGCCTCAGCCTCCCGAGCCGCTGGATCACAGGGTGCCCTCAGCCATTCATTGAGCCTTATCTGTTGTGGATTTTGGGGTTTTGTGTGTTCTCGTCTGACCATTTTTTATGTTGGTATTCTTCAAATTCTCTTCTGAGTTTTCTTTTTTTTTTTTTTTAACGTGATTCTCTGAATTTCAGCCTCTTAGTGCTAAGTTAAAGTTTGTTATCGCCTAGGGCTTTAGGCACCATTCTTAACGTCACTGCACTCTGGTTTCCCTCCGTTGACATGGGGACATCTCGTGTCCATGGAAACTGACATTTACATGGTCTTTTATGACCTGCGTCACAGTTTGTGAGGTTCATGGACATGGGACCATGAGTCAAAGAGCCGCCCCTTTTCACGGCTCAGTAATATTCCACGGCACAGAGGGAACACGGTGAGTTTGTCCGTCCCTCCCTCAGGGGACACCTGGGTGGTCTCCTCCTTTAGGGCCGCGTTGGCCAGAGTGAGGCGTGGGAGGCCGCCTGTGAGGTCAGAGCCAGCCTCAGCCACAGCGAGGCCCTGAGCAGCTCAGAGAGACCCTGTCTCTAAATAAAATGCAAAATAGGGCTGGGGACAGGGCTCGGGGGACCAAGGTCCCCGAGGTCAATCCCTGGTCCCAGAAAATAAAAGTTCCCAGCCGCAGTCCCACAAGGCCTGAGGGGGTCAGCAGGGGGTGGGCTGGGATCCAAGCCTGGGGCTGGGGTGCGCGCTCAGACAACCGCATGCATTGGGTGCAGACTGTGTGCACGACCCGGCTCTGGGCCAAACCTCCGTGCACGGGCTTGCAATGTGGGCACCAGGTGCGGTGTGCACAGGCCCCGCCGCCTGAGCGGTGGGTCTGACTTGGGCGGAGGAGGCTCCGCGGGTGGAGGCCACACAGGAAGGAGCTGGAAACTGCGGACCCCAGCCCCCCACCCCTTGGGCTTTATGAATGACCGAGGGACTTAATGGCCTCAGGACGTGGCTGGAGAGCGGGGCCTGTGGGGGGCTCACTCCAACCCCCCTTCCTCCCCGGGCCGCAGAGGGCACGGCGCAGTGTGCACAGATGAGCGCCGACAAGATGCACTGGAGAACAGCAAAGTCCCTCCTTGGGGTGCCTGCTGGCCACCCAGGGACCCCTGGGTCTTCAGTGGGCACCTCCAGCTGCGGAAGAGAGGCCCCGTCTGCAAAGCTAGACCTCGTTGTTTCTGTCCGGGTGCAGGAGGGACCCGAGGACGCACATCTGGAAGGTTCTGTGCTGTCTCAGGTGGCTTGGAGGCCGGATTTGGAGGCCAGACTGATCCACGTTTTACGAGTCGGAATTTTTAATACTGCAGCTCCAGTCACCCTGCAGCCCCGCGGGTGGCCCGAGGTGGAGGAGTGTGGTCCTAAAAAGGGTCGCTTGGGACTCCGCGGCCCGGCCACAGCGGGAGGCTGCTGGGGCCTCTGGATGTCCCCCCGCTGGACTGAAGCCCGGCTGGTCCCAGGGACACATCTCAACCCTCCAATCGCAGGCTCCAAGCCTGGCAGCTCCTGCCTTTCACAGAGAAGGAGACAGATGCCCAGAGAGGTGCTGAGGCCTTGGTCAGACACACAGCAAAGGGACCCGCGTTTTCCGATCCTCTGTAGGAGTCTGCTTTCTGTGACTGTCACCAAGTGCCCGAGGCCCGTCCTCTGTGGACAAAAGAGGCCTCCTTGGGCTCACAGTTGCGAGGGTCTGAGGATCGTGGTGCCCCCATCGCCCACCTACCCCACTAGGGCCACCTCTCTGAGGTCCGGAGCATCTCAACACGTCTACACTGCCGCCCTCTTATCCTATTTATTCATTTATTTATTTTGGTACCGGGGATTGACCTCAGGGACACCCGACCCCTGAGCCCCGCCCCCAGCCCTATTTTGCATTTTATTGAGAGACAGGGTCTCCCTGAGCTGCTCAGGGCCTCACTTTGGCTGAGGCTGGCCTTGAACTCTCCATCCTCCTGCCTCGGCCTCCTGAGCTGCTGGGATGGCAGGCGTCGGCCCTCTTATCTAAGAATGAGGGGTCACTTGCTGAGTGCGCTCGGGGCTGCTGGAACAAAGACCCCCAACCTGGGTGGTTGCAACAACAAAGGTCTATCTCCCCCATTCTGGAGGCTGGAAGCCCTGAGGTCCAGGGTGGGCAGGGAGCACTCCTCCCGAGGCCTCTCCCCTGGGCTTGCAGCCGCCGTCTTCTCCCTGTGTCCTCCCGGGGCCGTCCCTCTGTGTGCGTCTGTGTCCTCATCTCCTCCTCTACAAGGACCCCAGTCCTGCTGGACAGGGCCACCCTGGGGACCTCACTGCACCTCCATCCCCTCTGCCAAGACCCATTGCCCCCCACAGCACATGCCAAGGTCCTGGGGTCAGGGCCACCCTGGGGACCTCACTGCATCTCCATCCCCTCTGCCAAGACCCCTCTCCACCCACAGGCACGTCCCAAGGTCCTGGGGCCAGGGTTGCCGCACAGGAATTTGGTGGCGGCGGTGAGCAGGGGCAGGGCACGGTCCCTGCGTCACGGGCCAAGTGTCTTCCTCTGCTTTTCCTGCGACCCCCTCTCGCGCTCAGCGATCGTCGCAGGGAAACACCGCCCCGTGATCCCCCCCCCCCCGAAACCACACGAGTCAGTTCGCTTCGGAGATGAAACACAGGAGCCCGACCGCGGCTGGCAGAGCGCGGGGTTGGGTCCCCGCGGAGGCGCGTCGTCGCGGAGCGCAGGGGCGCGGCGCTCTGATCGCCAAGTGCGCGGTCTTGGCGGGACGCGCGCGCGCGGCGCAGGATCAAAGGGCCCCGCCGCGGGATTGACAGGTGCCCAGGGCCCCGCGCGCCCCGCGCCCCGCGTCGGCAGCCGGAGAGGCGGAGCGCAGCCGGGCGGGGGGCGCGCGGGGCCGGTTGCCGGGCAACGCGGGGAGCGGCTGCGACACCCGGGGGCCCGGCGCGCACGTGGGGTCCCATATTAATCAGCGCGCGGCGGCGCCGGGTCCAGACCCGGGCACGCGGGGCTCGCGCGGGGGTCCCCACTCGCCTCTGCGCCGGATGCATTTTGCGGGAGGTGACGGGGTGCAGGGGGGACCCGGTTGGAGACGCTCCAAGTCAAGCTGCTGCTGCTCTTTGGGGAATCGCGGCGGCGTCTGCGAGTTGTTGCAACTCGGAGGCTTTGAAATCCCGGGAGGGAGGCTGCGAGAGTACCTGGACCCCGGTGATCTGTCACTTCGGGGTGACATCCCAGGGGGTGGTGGCACGTGGCGAGTCCTCCCTCCTCCCCACCTCCAGCTCCCCAAGGGCGCCACATCTGTCTCTGTCCAGGATCGCAGGGTGCAGAAGCGCAGGAGCCCGTGCGCGCTTGGTGCGCTTTGGCCTCTGGAGGTGCCATTGGCAGAGTCCCTCGGGCCCCTGGAGGGCCTCAGGCGCCCACCCCAGGCCGGATCAGAATCCGAATTCCCTTCAGCACCCATTTCCTCCCGTCTGTGCAATGGAGTTTGGGAAGGAGACGCTCTTGGGGGTGGCTCCTGTTGGGGGCTTGGTGACCCCACATCCATGGGCACCAGGCCCGTTCCAGGGTGCACGGTGGAGGTCCCCGGCTCCGTGCAGGGCTCCTGGTGTTCTCACGGGCTTTCGGTTACTGTGACAAAACGCCGGAGGAAATCGTCTTACAGGATGCAAAGGTTCCTGGACTCAGGGATTCAGGCCGTCAGCCCCGGGATTGGAGGGTCTCTGTACGGACGCTCTGCTCCTGGAAACCTGGGAAGGACCCGGGAGAGGAGGGCCCGGGGTCCCAAGAGGCTCTTCAAGGTCCCACCCCTGGTGACCTCATGCTGTCCCTGGTGCCCACAGACCTGTCCATCTGCAGGTGCCCAGACACTAAGGGGACAGGGACGGTCCCCGACCTTGGTGACTCCTTACTTTGCCGGGGTCTGAGCCCGGATTCCGAGCCCCATTCGGATCTCCCCTTTCTGAGGCTGTTGGGCAGCTCGGGTCTCGGGATGGACACGTGGGGGACGATGTCGCCAACCTGGGCGGAGGTCCGTGCCCCCAGCACCTTGGCGCCAGGCGGGGCTGAGCCTCGATGTCCCTACGGGAGGCGTCTCTGGTGCACCTGGGCCTCTGCTCTCCCCGCCCCAGCTGGGTCATCAGGATGGCCCCCAGCTGACACCTTCAGCAGCCGGTGACGCTGGCCTGGGTCATCCAATGCTGCTGGACTCTTGCTAAGGAAAGTGTGCACTTCGTCCCTCCCTGTACCCAAGGTCAGGGGTCCTGCACACGCACGTGCACACACACCCCCATCTGTCTGCAGCTTCTGCATTCGACGGCCTGTGCACAGGGCCCGGGTGACGCTGGACGGGCCGGACAGGGCAGCGAGTGGACGTCGGCGAGGACCCCAGGGCTGCTCGGTGGCTCGGAGTCTCCCCGTGGGAGGGGGGCGCCAGGGCGCGGGGAACCTTGGAGATGGAGCTAATTACTTAATCACTTGCGTCTGTAAATCTCATTATCGGAAAAGGAATCGCGGGGCTGATCGAATTACGGATATTTATCAGCTAATGGCCCTGATTAACTGCCGACGGTCATCTGTCATTTCGAAAGCTTGATATTAACAGCATCAATCTCGCCCCCCACCAACGGCTCGCGAGATCAATCTGGGTCTATTTAAAGCGCAAGGGGCGGGGGACCGAGGGCCCGGGTCAGGGGACTTGGAGAGGACTCAGCGTCCACCCCTCCCCGGGCCGGAGGAGAGATGTCACCCGGGTCCCTGGAGAAAAGCCGCACACCCAACGCCTGGGGATCCAACGCGTCACCTGAAATCCCCACCATGGAAGGGCCGAGCGGCCACCCTCGTGTATTTTGTTATAGCAACAGAAAATGGACCAACATCCACTGGTGGTGACCTAGGGTCTCAGATGAGCACCCTCCAGTGACCACGAGTCTGGGATGAGCAGGAACTGTCCCTTAGGGTCTTCTAGGCAAAGAGAGGTGAGGTTTCCCGTATGAATTTGCTTTCTTCCTTCATTTCGACCCACCTCCCAGGAGATTTCCAAGTGCATGAGAAATCACCTCCCCACCACCACTGAGAATTACTGTTGTAGAAAAAAAAAAATTTAAAAAATAGAACTATTGTTGGGAAAAAGTGGGATTATCTTCCTTTGTAACGTTACTACCTTTCGAAAATGCGCTGGTGAACTTTCCAACACTATAACAAAATACCCAAAGGAATGAAATTATAAAGACCAAAGGTTTGTTTGGCCTCAGGGCTGGGGAGGTTCTTCCAGGCCGAGCTCAGGTGGCCCAGGTCACTGTGGGAGCCGGGTGAGGGGACAACATTATGGGGGGAACTCACCGCAGAGCAAACTGCCCACCGGGAGGAAAGAAGAAGAGGAAGATACCAGGGTCCCACAGTCCTCTTGCAGGCCACGCCCCCAAGGATCCAAGAACCTCCCCCTAGGCCCCGCCTCTTCAAGGCTTCTGCACCTCTCAATGGCGCCACCTGGAGGCCAAAGCCTTCCACACAGGGACCTTTGTGGGGAGACTGATCCGAACCGGATCCCATAACTCGGTCCGTGGTTGGGGTTCACCGTGGACCTCCTGCTTGACCGCGAAGCGCGTTTTTCTCTCTCCTCCACCTGGTGGATGGGCAGGGGGCTCTTGGGTCCCATTGATCAGGACCCTGGTCCCCTTCGTGGGCTGCACCTGGTGACCTCAGCCAGCCCCAGACTCCTCACCTGCCAATCACCAGGGGTGAGGGGTCCACGTGCAGTGGGACTGGCTGTGTCTGGGGGCTGCTTGTTACGCACCGTTACTACAGCCAGTGCTGACTGATGCAGTGCTGGGTTCCTGCACCTCCCAAGGACGCCTAGTGACCTTCCTTCTGAAGGGTGGACACGTGGCCCTGAAAGTGACCTGCCAACTCCTACAACACGCAGCGTCCGTCGGCCTGGAGATGTGCGGCCCAGAGACACCGGGCCCCGCTGACCTCAGAGCACACACCTGGCCCTGGTGGGTGGGGGTGGCCCTCTGGCCCTGCTGTGCCTTGAGGTCACTCTCAAGCCAGTGGCCAGTTGTGTCCTGGATTGCTGTGCACATCCCAGTCCCTACGAGGGAGACATGTCCCCCAGACGTCCTCCTCTCCTCCCAGGGGCTCGGGAGGCTGGCGCAGGAGGATGGCAAGTTGGAGGTCAGCCTCGGCGGCCACAAAGCCAGGGTCCTGAGCAACTCGGCGGAAGCCTGTCTCTCCATAAATTATGAACAGCGGCCGGCAGGGGACGTGCGAGCCGGGGGCCTCTGTCTCGGCAGGACAGAAAGTTGCGGATCAAACCGTCTTTTGACCCAGAACAAAGCCGCCTTCACACTGGGTTTCCCTGCGGCGGGCGGAGCGGCCGTCTGCATGCCAAAGAGCCCATGCAAATCAGGGCCAGCGGGAGGGGACGGGCGGCGGCTGCTCTCGCTGTCAGAAACCAGAAAGCCCCGGCCCAGGCAAGGGCCGCGTCACCTGTCACTCTGGGACCAGGGCTGGTCACCACCCACGGCCTCCAGGGTCCTGCAGGGAGGAGCTGCCTCCTTCCGGCTTCCCTAAATATCCCCATCTGGCTGCCCGCCCACCCTGGGGGACATTTAGGGCCCCGAATGGGCACAGGCGTGGGGTCGGCGGCAGCCCTTAGTAGGTCCTCAGCTCCCACTAAGATCCCTCTTCTCTTCTTCTATTTTTTCTTTTGGGAAATGGAACCCGTCGGTGCATAGCCCCGGAGCCACATCCCAGTCCCCCTTTTATTTGTAATTTCGACTCGGGTTTCGCTAAGTTGCTGAGGCCGGCCTCCAACTTGCCATCCTCCGGCCTCAGCCTCCTGAGCTGCAGGTGTGCACCCGGCACCCAGCTGAGAGGCACCTCCCTCAGAAGCTCTGAGCGGTGCTCGTGGCTGGAGCGACAGGCCTCGGAGGGGCCCTGGGTGGACCGGCGGAGGACGGGTGGGCAGAGGTCTTCTGGAACAATCCGGACGGTGTTGCTCACCCACCTTCCCTCCTGGTTTTGCAGACAGAGGAAGGACCCCGACCTCAGAACGCAGGTGTCCCCTCCAGGGTGGCTGGACAGATGAACAAGGCAAGGGTGGACATTTGGTTTCCATCTGAGTGATCTGGAAACATCCAGGTGCCCCCGGTGCCAAGCAATGGCATTATGACCCCCAAGTTCCTCTGCCGCAGCCCTGGCCCCAGGACCTTGGGACGTGCTGTGGGTGGAGAGGGGGCTTGGCAGAGGGGATGGAGGTGCAGTGAGGTCCCCAGGTTGGCCCTGTCCAGCAGGACTGGGGTCCTTGTAGAGGAGGAGATGAGGACACAGAGGCACACAGAGGGATGGCCCCGAAGGACACAGGGAGAAGATGGCGGCTGCAAGCCCAGGGGAGAGGAGGAGGCTGAGGCAGGAGGATCAAAAGTTGGAGGCCAGCCTCAGCCAAAGGGAGCACTAAGCAGCTCACTGAGACGCTGTCCCCAACATAGGGCTGGGGACGGGGCTCAGGGGACAAGTGACCCCGAGTCCAGTCCCTGGTACCCACCACCCCATAAAGGGAATGAGACCTGGAGACAGTTTTCTGAGGCCACAAAAATGCAATTGCACTGAAACCTGAGGCAAAACAGAGGGACAGAGGGACCTCAGTGCCCCCCTCCCCTCTCTGCAGACGTCACTCGCTGACTTAAACCTTCGAGTACGGAATCACCCTCAGGAGGACGATGGCTGACCCATGGACGTGCCTTGGCGAAGCCCCATGAGGATCTCCTGAGATGCATGTCCACTATCACTCTCAGGGTCCCCTCCGTGACATCCAAAAAGGGCACCTGCAGACGGACCACCATGTCACAAGGACCCAGAGGGGTACAGGCCACCATGCTGGGGACGTGGCTCTGGGGGAGGGAGGGGTGACGTTCCTCCAGGGTCGTTGGACATGTGGACCTGCTCCAAGATGGAGCTCGGGAGCTGTCCATTTCCCAGGTGTAGACCAATAAGTGGATTAATCCACTTGGATGGACTCCCTGGGTGTAGACTAATAAGTGGATTAATCCACTTGGATGGACTCACTGGGTGGTGACTCATAGTGGATTAATCCACTTGGATGGACTCACTGGGTGTAGACTAATAAGTGGATTAATCCACTTGGATGGACTCCCTGGATGTAGACTAATAAGTGGATTAATC
The DNA here is from genome assembly GCF_964194105.1 of Spermophilus citellus. Classification (NCBI taxonomy): domain Eukaryota; kingdom Metazoa; phylum Chordata; class Mammalia; order Rodentia; family Sciuridae; genus Spermophilus; species Spermophilus citellus. The sequence continues at coordinate 252,666 of NC_138190.1, forward strand.
CACTTGGATGGACTCACTGGGTGTAGACTAATAAGTGGATTAATCCACTTGGATGGACTCACTGGGTGGTGGCTGCAGCAGGTGGGGTGTGGCTGGAGGAGGGGGTCCCTGGGCTGTGCCTTTGGGGTCTCTGTCCTGTCCCTGGTGAGCAGAGCTCTCTCTGCTCCCTGGTGCCCTGTCCTGAGCTGCTCTCCTCCTCCAGGCCCTGCCGCCATCTTGTTCTGCTCCCCTTGGGCCAGAGCCAGGGAGTCGGCCACCAGGGACTGCACCTCGGACACCATGAGTCACAGAGAGACTTTCCTGCCTCTAAGTTGTTCTTACGGGATGTTTGGGTCGCAGTGTCCCAGATCCGACTAAAATCCAAAGTAGTGCCACCTACATGGGACATCTGTGGGACACTATAGTGACTTGGATTGTAGCACCCAAAAGGTGACCCCAGGACCCTTGCATGCAGTGGATGAAGAATCTTGAGATGAGGTCAGAGGAGGGGACACAGACCCAGAGGAGGAGCCCCGTGGAGACGGAGGCAGAGACTGCAGTGAGGGGCCACCCGCCCAGGGCCACCTGGAGCCCAGGAGCTGGAGAGGCAGGAGGAGCCCCCTGGAGCCCTGGAGGGAGCTGGACACCATGATAAGAGGCAGGTCCTGTCCACCTCTGGACCCCAGAACCTGTGAGTGGGACCTGGTGTGGGAACAGGGTCTCTGCAGAGGTCGTTAGTGGAGGGTCCTGAGCTGGGCTCCTCCTGGGTCAGGGGGCCCTCATGCCATGGCCGTGTCCTCCCCAGAGACAGAGGAGGGGACACAGACCCAGAGGAGGACCCCGTGGAGACGGAGGCAGAGGCCGGTGTGATGGCCGGTGTGGAATCACCAGGTCCCAAGTCCCAGTGACCCTACTGATGAGAACAGCAGCATGCGGATGGCAGAGGGTGGCATTTCCAGGTTCAAACCCACCCCGGTCTGTCCAGGTGAGTCCTACCCATGGACTCCAATCCCTGGAGGGGTCCTCGGGCCGTGGGAGGGCAGCGGTCCCTTGACTTTGAGGACTGGACGCATGAGAAAGTCGGAGCCGAGCGCTGTCCCCTCCCCTCTCTCACCAGGACCGATTCAGTCCAGCCCCGATTTGCCTCGGGCAGCGAGTCCACGTGGGTTACCGGGTCTTGGCCAGGGACCTCTCGGGATGTCATTTCTGTCTCGCTGGAGAATTATGGGGTGAGAGTCCTGCTCGTCCGTCCCCTGCGAGGCCCCGGCTCTGATCTCCTGTGGACCTGTGCCCTGCTGAGCCGCAGACCTTGGCAGGACAGGACACTCTTACCGGCACTGACCTAAGAGTCATCCTCATTAAAGAAGATGCATCGTCGATGGCCGCGCGGGGCCCCGGTCCTGGAGGCCACCGCCCCGAGGAGGAATCAAAGGTGTCTTTTCCAAGCCCGATGGCGGCGTGCCTGTGTCCACAACACCTCGGGCCACTGCAGAGAACAGAGTCCTGTGGTCTCCGGGGTCCTGCGCCCCATCACCCAGGACCTCCTTCAGGTCAGTCAAGGAGCCACCTCGACACTAAAGAACCATCCCCGGACACACGGTGGCGTCCAGTGTCCTTTTCTGGTGACAAAAAAAAAAAAAGGATTGTGACCTGGAGTTTCTGAGGACCCCACGGGAGAGGGATTTCTCTACCTACAGGGCTCCATCGCCCTCGGCCCTCCCTCGGGTCCAGTAAATTCCATGCGGTGAAGTCAATGTCCGCAGAGGACCCCATTGGCCATTCCACTGGATGATTCCAAAATGGCGGCCAGCAATGGCAGCCCAAGTTGGGCTCCAGGGTCAGCGGAAGGTTCCTCGGAGAAGAGAGCCACAGGACCATGTCACAAACGGAATTCACAATGTGCAGACACCTGTGAGCTCTCCTCGTCCCCAGAGGTGAGAGGCTGGGAGTAGAGCAACGTGGGCACTGGGGGTCACCAAGACGGCTAGCTGGGTAGGGACCGGGCCACCGGCGTCAGGAGGTGCTGAGCCCCCGTTGGGAGAACGGGATGATCCACACCCACAGGCTTTCCCAGTCCGCCTTCACGGAGGAATCACCCCCCACCCACCCACCCACCCACATGCTGACCTTTCTTTCTTTTTCTAAAAAAATATATTTATTTATTTATTCTTGTGCGTTGCTATGACAGAACAATCTGAGCCTGGGTGATTTATAAAGAACAACAAAAAAAAAATGGTTCTGTTTTTTCTCTGGAGACCAGGAATTCCAAGATCAAGGGGCCAACATATAGGGTTCCCCAGTGTTGGGATTTCCAAGATGGCGCCCCGTTCCCGCAATGTTGGGGTGTAGATCAGGGATGTCCCCTAAAAGCTCATGGGCTGAAGGTCATGGCGACGAGATGGACAGGTCCTGGCTTTGGAGACCATTGACGGACTCCCCCCGCACGGATGGGAGGACATCTTGGATTTTCCCAGGTCCTGAGCTTCCAGGTCTCCGAGGCAAACAAATCTTTTTTCTTGTCATATCACCAATGCTGCTGTGGTTCCAGAGATCTCCAAGATCACCTTCTGTTGCAGAAAAATCTGCCTAGAAAGGCTCACAGAATTCACTTTTCCAGTTGCTTCTAGACACAGGCTGCAGATTTTGCAGCAAAAAGATGCAGATTGGAATCCCCCGAAGCACAAGGTCCCCCAGCTGACTCTGCCTGGTGGCCTCACGCCGACAAGAGGAGAGGATCCTTGTCACCCAGGGGAGCTCCCGTGAGCTGGGTCTCCAGGGTTGTCAATGGAGGTCAGCCACAAGGTCATGGTCATGGTCAGCAATTAATTAGTCAAAGATTCCCAGAGCCACAGGATGAGGACCCCACGTGGGTGTTGGGGATAATGGGAGAAGCCATCGGGGAGGGACAGTTTTGCGCTGAGAGGGAGCGTAGCTGGTAAAAGAAGCCTAACGTGGGGTCAGGACTTTGGGGCCATGAGGCTCAAAGAATCCAAGATGGCGGCTCTCGAAGCTTTAGGTCCTGATCCGCCGTGGGGATGAGGACCATGTCTTTGTTCATGTGCGTTGCTATGACACGACAATCTGAGCCTGGGTCATTTATAAAGAAGAAAAAATTGGTTCTGTTTTTTTTCTAGAGACCAGGAACTCCAAGATCAAGGGGCCAACATATTGGGTTCCCCAATGTTGGGATTTCCAATATGGCGCCCTGTTGGGGTGTAGGTCAGGGATATCCCCTAAATGGTCATGGGCTGAAGGTCTGATCCACCATGGTTTGGTGACACTGGGACTTGGTGGAAAGTGTGCAAGGTGGGGGTCCAGTTGGAGGAAGCAGTCCCTGTGGGCGTGACCTTGAAGGCTATACCCTGTCCCTGGACTGTCCTCTCTCTCTCCCTCCCCCCACCTGCGTCCTCCACCTCCTGACCTCTCTGCACCCTAAGGATCCCCGAGTCAGGGCACGAATAACGAGGTGCCATTTGCAAAACGGCTCGGAGCATCAGGGACCAGGTTCCGTTTGGGGTCTGAGCCTTGGAGGGGCCTTTAATGGGGTCAACTGGCTGCAAGGAAACAGGCTTCTGGGGGCAGAGGCTGAGCAGGGAGGCCGGGAGCCAGGAGCCGGGAGGCAGGGGGTGAGCTGCTGCATCAAGGTGCGAGTTGGGCTGCAGAGTTACCAAAGCACTGGGCGACTGGGCCAAGCCGGCGGAGGCCCTGGGGCTGGGCTGGGCACATTCCCGGGGCTGGGGTTGGACCTGGGAGGTCCGGGAAGGACAGCGGGGGATCCTGTTTCACTGGCCGGTTGCAGAGGCTCACCGCAGGCCACTTGGCTCCGGGGGAAGATGTCACACCTTTGGTGGAAACTGGCCTCCGCTCGGCCGCCCTCCTGCGGTCCGGCCCCCCTCCCCCGGATTCCCGGCAAGTGGACGGCCAAGGCCTTTGGGGTCAGCCTGGTTTCTCTGCAGCTGGAGGTTAATGAAACGGCGGCGGTGCAGGGCGGGCTCGGCGGGTAAGCTGGGCGCAGGACGGGGGCCGGGGAGGAAGGCGCCCACCCCATCTTGGAGTGGGACAGGAGACGGCTGGGTCTGCTCCCTGGGCCACCTCCCAGGTGCGTCCAGGGAGGGAGAAGGCACAGAAGGGACTGAGACGTGGACACAGGGAAGGCAGAGGGCAGGTCCCCAGGGGATGTGGGCATGCGGGGCGCAGGTGGCTGGTTCCCAGCAGAGAACCTAAGGAAACCCTGAGCTCAGCGGAATGCATCCCAGACGCCTCTGGCCTCTGGAGTTGGCCTCCATGGAGGCTGCGGCCTCCACTCAGCCTCCGAGTGACCCGCGCTCCGAGGATGAAGTCAGCCAGAGGAATGGGTGGCTCTGCCCCTACGCAGGTGAAGGACAGCTCCACCCACAGGAGGGGACACAGACCCAGAGGAGGAGCCCCGTGGAGACGGAGGCAGAGACTGCAGTGAGGGGCCACCCACCCAGGGCCACCTGGAGCCCAGGAGCTGGAGAGGCAGGAGGAGCCCCCTGGACCTGGAGGCTGAGTCGGGAGGATGGCAAGTTGGAGGCCAACCTCAGCAACTGAGTGCGACCCTGTCTCAGAATAAAAACCCAAAGGGGCTGGGGTGTGGCTCATTGGTCAGCCGAGGACCCCCCCTATATCTTCAAACACATGAAACTGTTTTTCGGTCGGGTGGACCTTAAGAATAGACAGTCCCCAGGAGGCTCAACATCTCCGATCGGCCTCTTTTCTTGCAGAAGAGTCTCGATATGAAACGTGCAGCGCGGGTTTTTGCACAGAATTTCCATCGGGCTCATGTTTGTCGGGGGCTGTGCAGGGGGTCGGGCCTGACGACTGATTGGGGGGTCCCCTGTAGCGACCCAGAGAATGTCCTCGAAGCGGACGGAGGCAGGATGTGCACAGCGAAACGCACGCGCTGGCGTGGCCCTGAGTTGCTTTATGTTACGGTGATTAAAAGGCTGAGTTTTGTGTCCTGCAATTAAAAAAAAAAATCCAAGGAACAGTGGCGGGTGGAGTCACAGCCCCGCGGAGGAGGCGGCTCAGTGCCCTGCACACAGCCCTGGGGGGAAAAATAACTGAACAGCAACAGCCAAGGAGCAGAGGAGCCGTGCACCAGCCTCCTGGGCTCCGGTGGCACCTGAAATGTTGGCACCCGCTAAAGACCCGGGTGTCTCTCGCTGCTGTCCCCAGAGTTCTTCTCCTGCAACCCTAAACGCAGATGCAGCCGGCCCCAGGGACCCCTGGGGACACTCGGTGGGTGCATTTGATGGACAGGAGGCTGCTGTTTGCAGGGACTAGGTTTTAGAGGCAGGAGAACCTCATGCAATAAATGCCCTCAACAAAAATGGCCGCAGGCACCTCATGTAGGCAGTGCCCCAAACCAATATGGAGGATGCCGGTGGCTGTACTTTGGGAGGTCCCAGGGATGCTGGCCTTGGAGCGCTCTGGGCTAGATGGGGACAGGGTGGGGGTGATGGTGGGGGGCTCGGCTGGCTACATTTTGTTTTTGAGAGGGGGGCAAATTGCAAGGGGAACAAGCCCTTGTGGCTCTCTGTGCCTTTGCACAGATGGTAGAGAAATTTGCATTTTACGCTAAATCCCCTCAGTTGCTTAGGGTCTCACTAAATTGCTGAGGCTGGCCTCCAACTTGCCATCCTCCTGCCTCAGCCTCCCCAACGTCTAGGATGATGGGCGGGCGCCAAACAATTCCTGGGCACGTTAAGTGGAAATAGACCCTGGGACGCCGCCTCATGGACACCCTGGCCGGGAACGCTGGCCAACTTGTGGTTGGAACTTAACAGACACTCATTAAACGAGCGCACGAGTGTGAGCCTTAAGCACTTTTTACCCACTCATTGCTCATGTCTCCCGTTTTCTTTTTCAAACGGTTTTATCCCCAGCTGCAAGATAAGCACAAAAATCTGGAACGGCTGTTACGTTTGTTTGCTCTTTAAAAAAAAAAAAATGTTACACTAAATCCCCAAATTGCTGATTGCACTTATTTTTTTTTTCCTCTAGAATCAATGTTTCCTAGTTAACAGAAATAAACAGGAAAAGCATCTTTCAACTCCAAAGCAACGTGATCCATTGCAAACGGGGTTATGTGAAAATGGGGGAGATCGAGTTTCTCTGTTACAGAGGCCCCAGGGGCTGGTGTCGGGGGGCTCTGGGAGGGCTGAGCTCCCAGGTGCAGCCCAGGAAGGGGACCAGGGTCTTTGTAAAAGAGCCCCTGAGAGCCCCCTGCCCGTCCACCATGGAGGACCCAGGAGAAGGCGCCTCTGGGAGCAGGAAGCAGCCTCAGCTGACCCCTGGCTGCCCCACCTGGACCTCGGGCTGCAGCCCAGAGCTGGGAGCATTAGCTGTCAATCATTTAAGGGGCCCTAATGGACCATCAGGAGGTACCAGACCCCTCCACTAGCCACGGGGCACAACCCCTTGGTGTTGGCCGTGCCAGGGGCCCTCGGGTGGGTGCCCTTTGCAGACGCACCCCCGAATCTGAAAGCCGAAGGGTGCAGCTCCATTCCTCTGGCCTTCCAACCTAAAACAGGGAATCCCCCTTTTTTTTTTTTCTCGGAATTCCCTGAACCAATATGGCAGCCGGAACCTCATGCAATAAATGCCCCAAACCAACATGGCGGCAGGAACCTCACCAAATAGATGCCCCACACCAACATGGCGGCAGGAGCCTCATGCAATAAATGCCCTGGACAAAAATGGCAGCGGGAGCCTCCTGTAGCCAATGCCCCAAAGCCATCCACCTGTCAATCACCCACCAACAGGGAGGGTGAAGGATGGACTAGCCTCCCCTTGATCCAGCCGCACCTGTGCCCCGTCCACCCCGCACCACCCAGGCTGACCCCCACCCCACGGGCTCCGGAGCCCTTCCATCCCTTCCGTCCCTTGTCCCTGGTTTTATGACAGCATAGATCACACCCTGCAGGGGCCACTCCTCCGCTGACTCTGCCCCCGCGGATGTCAACGGGAAGATTCATTCCCGCCATGTCCCCGGGGGCTGGTTGGATTCCGATGACTCGGTGGCATACCAGCGGGTGGACATTCTGCAGATCTCTGCAGCCACCGCGGGTCCCGGGGGGTGGGGGGGGTGAGCATCTCAGTACACGTTTCTCTCTCTCTCTCTCTCTCTCTCTCTCTCTCTCTCTGCACCCCTCCACCTGCCTTCGAGGGCCAAGTTCCTCCCAAGTTTCTTATTTTCCGTCTGGAACCCAAAATTTCTCCCCAAATCTCTGGTCAGCTGAGAGCCACCAAGTCCCCTTGTTCTCCTGTAACCTGTGCAACTGGACTAGCCCAACCACTCTGTGCAAATTCAATGGAGTGGACTTTTCTTTGCAAGGCTCTAAAGCAACCATCATCCTCCTCCTCATCATCGTCACCAAACAAGAAAGAACCTCCGTCTTTGCCACAGATGGTCACGCGAATCTGTCGCTTCAAACCATCCATCCGTGACCCTTAGATTCGAACCATGGACTTGAGTGGATGGTGGACACCCGCGTCCCTATTCTGTAGGGAAATGGAAACTCCACACGCCCGCACCCCCACGGACGGCTAAAATGGAAAACACGCCCAACACTGAGTGCGGACGAGGAGACAGAACCACTGGGCGGATTCTGGGTGGAAATCCAAAATGGCGCACGTAGAACTGGAGAACCTGGGGAACTGGGCATGAAGGTCAACATACTCTTGCTGCCCGCGCTGGCCGTCCGACGGCTGGGTGTGTGCCCAAGAGGAAGGGAAGCTGGAGGTCACAGATGACCCGTCCACGCATATTTACAGTGATTTTCTTTATGATGGTTAAAAATGGGCGTGCGGTTATGTGGGTCATTCATTGGGGGACTGACCAAGGCCACACTCGGGTCACACACACAAAGGAAGCACAGACTGGAACGCCCAGGTTTGTAGCAGAAGAATGCACAATGGTCAGAGTGGGCATCCACGGGTGGATCTTCAGTGGTCCATGCGCACGGTGGAATATTACGCAGCTACGAAAAGGAATTGATCTCTGCTGGTTGGTGCAGGGTAGGAGACCCTTTGGAAAGGGGATGCTCCGCAGGAGAAACAATTAGACACCAAAGGACACACACAACTTCATTTCCATCAAACTATCTAGATGGGGCAGATTTGGGGACGGAAAGCAGGTTTGAGGTGGGCCAGGGTCTGGGGGAAAGGGACCCCATGATGCTGCCCGACGTGGGGCGGGGGGCTTGGCCGAGCCCCAGATCCCCCTGTGGTGCCCCCCCAGTGCCTGATGCCCTCCAAGGACACGAGGTCCTGCTCTGCTGGACACAGAGCGCAGCAGGGTCGCCCCTGCCCTCCTGCACGAGCTGAGCTGGATCCAGGGGGCCCCTTCCCACCCGCCTGGGAGGCTCAGGGAGGGACCGGTCCCGCTCTTTGATCCGGGACCTCGGGGACCTCATCTGCTCCCAGCAAGTGCCAATCAGTCCCAGGTGCTTCTTGCAGCTGCGCTCGAGGGAGCCTGGAGCGCCCCCTTCCTGCAGCCCCCGTGCGCTCGCAGCGCGCCCCTGGGCGGAGCCTCCCCGCCTCCCTCCCGGGCCTCAGTCTGTGAAAAAAAGAGAGGACAGAAACCAGATTCCCGTTTGCTTGTAAAGGGGGGTTAATGGCGCTGTTACGGCCGGGGGAAATGAAGTCCGTATGAATCGGGTCCCCAATCAGGGCCCGCGCTGAGCCGGGCATCTGCTGCGCATTAGCACTTGGCCGGCTGCGCGGGGCGCGGGGCGCGGGGTCCTGTTTCCATTCAGCGCCTCCAGGGGCCCCTTTGGGTCTGGAAGGTAGATCCGGGACCCGGAGCCGGAGCCCAGAGGAGGCTGGGCACCGGGCAGGGCCTCGTCCCACGTGGTGGCCCCCGTCCCTCTTAGCACGGTTGCTCTCGCTGGGGACTGCGCTAGGGGTTGACAGAGGAGGCCACGCTTTGAAAAGTGCGGCCTGTTGGGTGTGACATTGATGGCACAGGGAAAAGTTTGCTTTTTAAATTTTATTTTTATTTTTATCCTCCCCCCCCCGCCCTCGGGCAGGGCTAAGGATTGAGCCCAGCAACGTGGCATCCTAAGCAAAGACTCGGCGGCTGAGATCAACTCCGAGCCCGTTTTTAAATTTTATTTGGGACCCAGGGGTCTCACTGAGTTGCTTCGATAAATTGCTGAGGCTGGCCTCCGACTTGCAGGCCTCCTGCATCGGCCTCCCGAGCCATGGGAATGACTGGTGAGCCCTGCGCACGGCACGTGGCCTTTTGAAATGCTGCTTTTTAATCAGAAAAAAAGTCAGGGGACAGCCAGGGCGGTGGCACACACCTGTCATCCCAGTGGCTTGGGAGGCTGAGGCAGGAGGATCACGAATTCAAAGCCAGCCTCAGCAAGAGCGAGGCCCTAAGCAACTCAGGGAGACCCTGTCCCTAAATAAAATGCCAAATAGGGCTGGCGACGGGGCTCAGGGGTCCAGGGGGCCCTGGGTTCTATCCCTGGTACCAAAAAAATGTCAGAGAGGAGGCTTGGACCAGGGAGCTGCGTTTGGCTTGTTCCCCGTCACTGTGACAAACACCTGGGACCGTCGCATTATGAAGACAAAAGGTTCATCTTGATTGACAGTTCTGGAGAGTTCAGCCATGGCCCATCGGCCCCAGGTGCAGGGACAAGAGGGTCCCTCACGGCAGGCCCAGGCCAGGGGGTCATTCATGTGCAGGGGGAGGGGTCCCCATAATCTAGGCCACGCCCCCAGTGACCTCATTTCCGCCCAGGCTCCACCTCTTAAAGGCTCCGCAACCTCTCAATAGTGGCCACCCCAACGCATGCGCTCTTTGGGTGGGAGGGGACGCTCCAGATCCAAAGTACAAGCAGGAAGAGGGACAGTCGCCCCTCCCAGCTCCTGGGGCTCCAGGCGACCCTGGGCTGGTGGCCCCTTCACTCGGGTCTCTGCCTCCTCTGTCTCCACATGGAGCAAATGTGACACAGCCAGGGACTGAGCCTGGGTGCTTAAGCACCGAGCCACAGTCCAGCCCCGTTTCTTCTTTGCTGAGAGACAGGGACTCGCTGAGTCGCTTAGGGCCTTAGGAGATGCTTCTGGGCACCCCCAGGGGTACCTCTGGGGCAGCTGGGGCTCCATCCCGTGGGGCTGTCCCAGGGTTGGGGGCCGCGCTGAGACCTTGCCTCCCTCTGCGCGTGGTTTTTGTTGGTGGAAAAGCAGCTGCTGGCGTTGACCTTGGTCCACTGGGAACCCAGTCTCTTCTTCCTTTCCTCTTTGCTTCCTGGCCACCATGAGATGGGCTAGTGGGGATGCCCGGCCTCCCCACGGGCTCAAAGCAACAGGGTCACCTGACCACAGACTGGGACCATCCAAACCGTGGTCCCCAAATCAACCCTCTGTAACTCGGTCGTCTCCATCTTTGCAGCGAGGGAGGGGTACTCAGCACAGCACCTTTCGGGATCGCCTGCCCCTTCGGGGCCTGCAGGAGCTGAGCCGGGCTGAGCTGTGAAGTAGGGTCCCCGGGCAGGCAGCAGGTGCCTCGGGGACCGGCCCGAAGATGGGGTGGAACACTTAGTGCCTGGGGCCGGGGTCCCAGCCGTGGCTCATCAAGAAATCGATGCAGAGGGGGACAACCCGGAAATGCTGAATTCGCACCCAGGTCTCCCGTGAAGGTTTTCTGCTGGGCCAGGTGGCACTCGGTCACCTGGAACTTGTCACCCAGGGGCTCATGTTGGTGGCAGTCACCTCTGCCCGCCCCAAGATCCGACCCCACTTCTCGGGCTTTGTCCCCCAGGGGACATCTGCAGCTCGGGAGGCTGAGGCAGGAGGATCGCCAGTTCAAAGCCAGCCTCAGCCAAAGCGAGGCCCTGAGCAGCTCAGGGAGACCCTGTTCCTAAATAAAATGCAAAACAGGGCTGGGGACGGGCTCAGGGGTCAAGTGTTCCTGAGGTCCATCCCGGTACCAAAAAAAATAGTCGCAGGACGGACAAACCGGTGGCCTCCACCTCCCGGGAGGTCCGAGCCTCTGCAGCAGAAGGGATGAGACTCCTCAGCCTGTTGCCTCAGGGGCCGGGCCTTGGGGTTCCTGGGCCTGGGGAGAACAGAGGGACTCCGGTTTCAGCCCCCGCCAAGTGAGCGTCCTTTGAAGTCCCCAGATGCCTTGTGGCTACTTCCAAACCCCTTTCCCAATCGTCAGCGCCTTTAATCAAGGGACTCCGACTCCCGTCGCTGGAATTGGATTGTGAAATGTTTCTGGAATCAGCGTTTCTGTGGCCCAGGACAGGGCCGCCCCGGGGGACAGGGGGCAGGGAGTGGACCCCAGAAAGGGGGCAGGATGTGCTTACCGTGGGGGACGGGCCACGACCGTCCCTGTGACCTGCACTCGGTTCCTCTGGTCCCTGGGAAGGTCCGGCTTCGAGAAATTCACTAAGGAGCTGTGGCCTCGGCTCACCCCCTGCCCCCTCTGCCGGCTGAGCCTCCTCCTGGGCTCCAGGTGGCCCTGGGCGGGTGGCCCCTCACTGCAGTCTCTGCCTCCGTCCCCACGGGGCTCCTCCTCTGGGTCTGTGTCCCCTCCTCTGTCTCTGGGGAGGACACGGCCATGGCATGCGGGCCCCCTGACCCAGGAGGAGCCCATCTCAGGGTCCTTTTATGGGGACAGGGGGGTACTAGAGACTGAACTCAGGGGCCCTCGACCCCTGAGCCCCGTCCCCAGCCCCATTTTGCATTTTATTTAGGGACAGGGTCTCCCTGAGCTGCTCAGGGCCTCGCTTTGGCGGAGGCTGGCTTTGACCTGGCGATCCTCCTGCCTCAGCCTCCCTGGGAGGACAGGCGTGAGCCATGGCACCCGGGGTAAGGTGTGGGTTTCTGGCCACTGGTAACAGGTACTGTCCCCTGGAGACCGGGAAGCCACTCTCGGTGGCTGCTGGGGTCCCATCTGCAGCCGTGGTCCGAGGTCCCCGCGGCGGCCCAGCGTTTAGGGGTATGGGTCAGCAGACAAGGGAGGCCCAAGCCACCGAGGTGGACGCCAGGTGCGTGCCCATCCTGAAGGCCACCTCTTTCCCATCGTGGTGCCCAGGACACGTCCCCTTGTTGGACGTCGTGGGATCAGACGCAACAGCTGCATCCGGACAGCAACCTGCAGCCTGTGTCCATGAGCCTCTCCAGAGCCTCAGAGGCTCGGGGACACATCATTGTACCCAATGCATACCCAGAGGAGTGCACCTAATTGACACCCCTGTTTACCGTGCTAAGCGCCCCCGATCGTGTGCAAAGACGGACCCAGGCGCCCCCTGATCCCCGCTCACCATGTCCCCACCCTCTGCACATCCCGGCCATGGTCACAGACCTGCACCTCGCGTCCTTGTCGTCCATCACGGCCACCTCTGGGGCCATTATCACCCTCGATGGCGTCTCACCCGAGAGTCCCCGGCCCTAAGTGTCTGTCCTCGCGGCTGATGGGACCTCATTTGTCCTTCATCACCCCGCGGGACTCGTTCGGGGCCCTAAGTGCGCATTGAGATGGCGCGGTTGGCGACGCGGGGTGACCACGGGCGCTGGGCCCAGAGGACCCCGGGCTCCGCGTTAAGAGGCTGTGACTGACCCGCCTGCCCAGCTCCGGGGGCACCCGGCACCCTGGCGACACGCAGGGTGGCCAAGGGTCACCGTGACAGTCCCCACCCTGACACCTACTGCGCTCACGGAGACGAGGGCCTCCTTTCTCATTACGGTAGAAACGTGGAGGCCGGGCCTCCTTGACTCCTCCGCTGCCAAGTATTATTCAGAGGTGGAATGAGTGGGTTGTGAGAGGTGTAGACTCATAGTGGATTAATCCACTTGCATGGACTCACTGGGTGTAGACTCATAGTGGATTAATCCACTTGGATGGACTCACTGGGTGTAGACTCATAGTGGATTAATCCACTTGGATGGACTCACTGGGTGTAGACTCATAGTGGATTAATCCACTTGGATGGACTCACTGGGTGGTGACTGCAGCAGGTGGGGTGTGGCTGGAGGAGGGGGTCCCTGGGCTGTGCCTTTGGGGTCTCTGTCCTGTCCCTGGTGAGCAGAGCTCCCTCTGCTCCCTGGTGCCCTGTCCTGAGCTGCTCTCCTCCTCCAGGCCCTGCCGCCATCTTGTTCTGCCTCCCCTTGGGCCAGAGCCATGGAGTCGGCCACCAGGGACTGGACCTCGGACACCGTGAGCCCCAGATCAACTTCTCCTCCTCTAATTGTTCTTGTTGGGTCTTTTGGCTGAAGAATGAGTGAACAGAACGGGGTCCACGCACACGGCGGACTATTACACAGCCATGAAAAGGAGTGGGGTTCTGACCCCTGTTGCCACGTGGGTGGACCTTGAGGACGCGATGCTTGGGGACAGAAGCCAGTGGCAATAGCCACCTGCTGTGCTCATGGAAGGTCCAGAGTAGGGAATTCTGCAGATGCAGAAAGAGGATTCATGGCTTGAGTGCTGGGGTTTAAGTACCGGTGGTCACCTGTGGATCCGCAGGGGCTGGGGAGGGGAGATGGGGAGTGAGTGCCAATGGGTAAGGGTCTCCTTTTGGGTCACAGACCGTTCCAGAACTAGGCGGAGGTGATGCTTGGCATCATGCATGCACTAAATGCGCTTGGATCCTGATACCGTGACCCACAGTCCACGTTCTAATCAGCACCTGATCTAGATACCTCCATTCTTGGTATAAATTGAAAAAAAAAGTGGAAAGCTGGGTGCAGGAGACACTGGTGCACCCGTGCTCCCCGCAGCTCCAGTCCCAAAAGCCAGGAGGTAGAAGCCACCCGGGTGTCCATTAAAGGAAATGTGACCTGGATTGTGCGATGGAATATTATTCAGCCCCGAAAAGGGGGAGACTCTGGCACAGGCGATGACAGGAAGGAACTCCTGCTGAGTGACATACACCAATCACAACAGTGACGGACGTCACGGGATGGCACTTATGAGACCTGCCTAGGGCAGCCGTGCACTCTAGGAGACAGGAAGTAGAATGGCCTGCATCAGCAGGTAAGGGTGAGGGTCTCACTGAGTCGCTCAGGACCTCGCCAAGTTGCTAAGGCTGGCCTCCCACTTGCCATCCTCTTGCTTGGGCCTCCTCAGCCGACGGAATGACAGGAATGGGGGCACAGCTGGGACCAACCCCCTTGCACAGTGCGCTGCCCTGCAACAGGCCGTAGCCCCCCAGTCAAACCTGGTGGTGGCTCTGTGAACGTCTTGCTCCTTGTCCGGAGCTTGTCCCCCTCCTGGGCCCTCTTAACATTTTTCCCATCGTGGGATCAAATGGGGGGGATTTTCTTCCCAGGGTTTTTACGAGTGGAATTAGGGTTTTACGAGACTCCCCTCTCCTTCCCGCCCGGCTCTTCTAGAAAGTATTTCCGCCGCAGAAGCCATCCTTGGCTTCGGTCCTTTGTATTTTTTTTTTCCCTGTTAATTTACTTGATATGCGGGGGAGCGCCTCCAACTCCGGGTTGTTTCTATTTTAATTTGAATTTTGCCTCGAGGCATCATGGGAGACCCAGGGCTGCTCCTGGGGCGCAGAGAAGGTGGGAGCCGGGAGGAGGGGGTGAGGGGTGCGGGCGGGGAAGGAGCAGAGAGACCGGCAAGGCTACTGGGGCCCTGGGGGTGGGCCCACCAGGAAAACCTGTCCCTGTCAAGATTTTCATGCAATCAAATCATAACGGCCGAAATACTGTGTGCATATATGAACAGAGAGCCATGAGGCCCAGCATTCTGTGCAATTATGATGCACCAACAGAAACACGGAAAGAAATCGCTAACAGCCCCAGAGAATGAGGTGGCGGCTCCATCAGACTGTGTTCATCAGCTCTCCGATACTGTGACAGAACACCTGAGGGCGTCCACGGGAGGGAAGAAAGGTTGGTTTGGGCTTGGGAGGCTTCTATCCCTGCCCACCTGGCTCTGTGGCTTTGGGCCTGTAGTGACACACTGCATATGGCGGGACCATGGGGTGAAGGAGGTCAGGTGACCCGGAAGGAAAAGAGGCAGGCAGGAAGAATGCAGTTTCCACCATCCCCTTCCAAACCACACCCCCCAGTGACCTCACTTCCTCTCTCTCGGCTCCACCTTTTAAAGAGCCCACAACCTCCCAGTCGCACCAAGGGACACTACAGCATAGACCATGTCCACTGGTTGCCTCAAACCGAGCTGTCGTGCCCCACGGGCTCTGCTCCATGTTCAAGTCCGGGTGAGCGCTGTCTCCGGAGTGCTGCCTCTGCCCCTCCGGCAGGAGGAGGACTCTGAGACCGAGCACCCACAGGCTTGGCCTCATCCCTGGACTCCACTGACAGCCTCCAGTGGTTCAACCTGGTGGGCATTGCTAGCTAGAGGGGGTTCGGGCAGGGAGTGGCACATAATGGATCCTTGAGGTGCCCGGGATGGTATTGGGAGGTGAGGGACTTAAGATGGAATTCAATGAGGCCACGAGGGTATGGCCCCCCATGATGGGATCAGTGTCTCCCCAGAACAGAAATGGAGGCCGGACTCCCTGCCCTTCCCCATGGAGGACCCAGGAGAAGGCGCCCCTGGGAGCAGGAAGCAGCCTCAGCTGACCCCGGGCTGGACCTGGGGCTGCAGCCCCGAGCTGGGGCCCTGGGGCCTGTTGTGCTCTGTCACCTGCCCGGGCTGCGGGCTTTTGTTACAGCACCGCCAAGCGGGCCGGCGGGCGGGGGCTTCCGCTGTCTGTCAGCCTGGGGTGATGAGGACAGCGACCTGGGTCCTTCCTGCCAGGCTGGGTCAACGAGGAGGCCAGGAGCGTCATGTGACGGCGTGACAGAGCTCGCAGACAGAGAGGTGGGGCTCTCCTGTCGCCCAGAACCCAACGCAAAATAAATGCACCCCCAGCCCCACGGGGGACAGGGATGTGTGCCACCCGGGGCTCAGCCTGCGTCCCCCCCACAGTCCGGGGGACTGGCCAGGTCAGTAAAAAAGAGTGTTTAAGGGCTAGGGATAGGGGGTCCCTTCCAGGTGCACACACCTGTCTGGGGTCCTGGGGCCACCACCTGCTTGGGGACAGCTGCATACAGGTACATGGGGCCTCTCAGCTGCCTTTGCCCCAAGAGGCTCAGGGTGTCCATCAGGGACCCCAAGGGATGCACGGAGTCACCTGCAGCAGGTAGAGGTGGGCTCCCCCCAACTCCTCCTCTGGGATCCGTTGGCTTTCCCCTGGGGGGGGGCTCCCCGACCTGTCCCGGGAGCAGCCGTCAGGTCCCCAAGTGCCCGGCCTTCAGCGTCTTCCGGAGCCCCACGACCCGAGTGGAAGGTGGCTGGTCTTTTCTGTTCCCTCTTTTTCTTTCCCTTTCTTTCTTTTCTTTCTTTTTTTTTTTTTAAATGCTACCGTAGACTCAATTAAAATAGAGTCGGGCTGACATCTTGCAGAATGCAGCCTGATCAAAGGCCCCCAATGCCCATACCGCGTGTGACATGAAAACACCGTGTTTGGTGGCACCCTGACACACGGGAACAGGTCAGGTAATTACGGGGAGATCTGTGATGAATCGGTCGCAATCGCTGCTCCTGTCCCCCATTATCACAAGCCATCAAACGCAACAGCACGGCTCCCCCCCAGCTCCTGACGGATTCCGAGCCCCGGTGACATGCTCCCTCCGTGATACAGATGGTATCTGCGGAGTGACTGAATTAATGTGACAGTCAAGAGGTGCAGGGAGGTACCCGGCTTCCTCTAAATACCTATTTTTTAATTGCAGCGACATGGAGGAGCTGGGTGGTTCTTTTTTACTTATTTATTTTATTATTTTTTTTTCTCTCCTTTTTTTTTTTTTTTAATTTTTTATTTTTGCAAAAGCACTGGGTGCTCTTGTAGGGAGGTGCCCCTGCTCCGGGTCTGAGCAGACGGAGGAGACACGCGCAGGCAGACAGACGCACCCTGTGCCGAGCATAATAATTGCATATGCACAAAGACGCTGGGTGGCTGTTTTAGCATCTGCATGGTAATTGCTTTGCTGCAAAATTCGCCCCCCTCCTCCCTCCCTCTCTCTCTCTCTCTCTCTCTCTCTCTCTCTCTCTCTCTCTCTCTTTCTTCCAAGCCTCTGCCTGCTGCACGGGTAGCGCACTGCGCTCATTAGGATGGCGAAGGAATGCACCCTCGTCCGGCCTTCATGTGTGGATTCCATTAATCCCATGACAAGACCCATGCACATCTGGGGGGCCCAGGGTGCAGCCCGGGACTTCTTCTCGGGGCGGATGTATTTTTTTTTTTTATTATTATTATTTTTTTTTCTTTCCTGCCTTGCTATAACGTGATAATTGGCTTAATGGATTCTCCAGGATGCGCCTCTCTGGCTTCTTCCACCCTCTCTCTCTGTCTCTCTCTCTCCCCGGCAAACTAATTACGGCTTTTTTACATTAAACTCTAATAGATTTCAATTTATCTCCTCTAAATTATCCCAGGGATCACGGGGAGAAATGAGGCGCGCGGGCGTCGTAGCAGCAGAACTCGGCGCGCACTGACTGCAGGTCTCACTGCTCAGCCGCGGGTTGTTGGGGGGGGGGGGTAGGTGTCTGTGCGCATGCGTAAACCCAGGAGCCTCGGATTCGCTCTTAAGCGAGCGGAGGCTTCTTGCAGAGAGCGGTCGCCACAAAATGTGGAGCAAATCATTGCATTTTCTTTCTTTTTCTTTCCCCCCCCCCTTTTTTTTTTTTTTTGCTCTTCTTTCCTTCTCTTCCTTCTCCAGTCCCCCCTCTCTCTTTTCCAGCGTCTGTGTCCATGCACAAACTCAGGCCCGTGCGCAAAGACGCACCCTAAACCCAAGAACCGCATCCCCAGCCCTTTATTATTATTATTATTATTATTATTATTATTATTATTATTATTAATTATTATTATTATTATTTGGGGGAAGGGTCTTATTAAGTTGCTGAGGGCCTCCATAAGTTGCTGAGGCTGGCCTCTGACTCGCGATCCTCCTGCCTCGGCCTCCACAGCCCCCGGGAGGCCAGGCGTGCACCACGGCGCCTGGAAATGCTGCGTGGAATAGAAGTCTCTGCGGCCCGCAGTCCCTCCTGGGCTGAGGGACACCGGGACTCGTTCCCTTCTCTATTTCGTCTTGGTCCCCCGGGGCCTCCCTCTGAGCCTCCCCTGCCCGGTCTCTGGTAACCAGCGTCTCCCCCTGGGCTGGGCCGAGGTCAGCTTGCTGCGATGCCACCTCACAGCTGCGGGGACTTGTCTTTCGGCACCTGGTTTCTTTCACTGGACATAATGACCCCGTGTTCTTGGTCCCTGTTGTCACAAATGACAGAAATCCACTTTTTTTTTCCCTAAACCTGTGCGTCCTTCTTCACCCAAGTCACCAGCGACGACGTTCTGCCCATCACAGCTAATGATGTGACAAGAGCTTGGTGAACCCCCCTGACCCGGGCCCAGCCTTCAACATCTCAGCCTCCGGCTTCAAATACCTTCAGGACTCCGTTGGCAGCAAATGTGGCGGCTCCCCCTGCCCTTCGCCTGCAGATTCATTTTCTGATTTTAACCAAGGATGGAACCAGGGCTGGTTAACCTCTGAGCCGCAGCCACAGCCGTTTTTATTTTCATTTTTTAAATTGGGAGACCAAGTCTCACTGAGTTGCTTTACAGCCTTGCTGCGTTGCTCAGGCTGGCCTCCAACGTCCCATCCTCCTGCCTCAGCCTCCCAAGGCACTGGAAATGGGTTGGGTTACCCAGGTCTGATTGAGCAACTTCGTGCCGTTATCAGAGAAGGGAAGTGATGATTTGGGGACGTCCCAAATGCCTCGGATGGATGAGTGAGTGTGTAGGCCTTCCCCCTTCTGGAGGCTGGAGGTTCGAGGTCCAGGGTGGGCAGGCTCCTCCTGAGGCCTCTCCCCTGGGCTTGCAGCCTCCATCTTCTCCCTGTGTCCTCATGTCCTCCTCTACAAGGGCCCCAGTCCTGCTGGGTCAGGGCCACCCTGGGGACCTCACTGCACCTCCATCCCCTCTGCCAAGACCCTTCTGCACACACACAGGCACGTCCCAAGGTCCTGGGGCCAGGGCTGCAGCCGAGAAATTTGGGGAGCAGCATCCAGTCCGGGACACGTGCGCACAGAGACTGCAATCGCCAGGTTGGGGGACCCTTCACTAACTCCCTCTGTTTCCACCCAAGATCCCCTTCACAGGCTCTGGGGTCCCCTTCCTCCAAACCTCGTGAAACTCCTCTAATAAATAAACGTCCCGATTGCAAACAAATGGAGCTTCCACTGGATCTTAGCGATACCACAGCTTGGGGGAGTCACCGGCCTCCACCGTGGAGGCCGCTCTTGGGTCTTGGGTGGCCATGTGGGGACCCCTGTGGCTCCGTCCCCTGGGGTCCCTGTGGGCCGCGTCTCTCGGCACCATTTGCAAGACCCTCACTGAGTCTGGGGACAGAGCGGCTCCCGGGGCCTGGGGAGGCTGTTCCCGCGCCCCGACCACGTGGGACAGGAACAGGGGCTTTATAGGGAGGAGGGAGCCCAGGAGGTCGGTCCTGCAAACGGTTCTGCCCCAGAGCAGGGCGCGCAATCCAGACGGGACCCGGGAAGGCCACGCGCTGCCCTGGACCCCCGTCGGCAGAGGCCCCAAGTCAAGGGGTGTCCCTTCCCATGCGTCCCCTGCCACCGAGGCAGAGGCGAGGATCCTGTCTGTGATGGACGAGGAAGGAGCCGGGGCAGATTGGCTCAGAGATGCTCCAGGATCCAGGCGGATGAGCCCCTCACTGGCCTTGGCCCGAAGGGCTCCCCCTGGCCCTGCCTGTGGCCCCACGTCCCAGCGGGGCTCAGGTTCTCCCAGGGAGGCTGGGAACGGAGGCCAGGACCAGACAGGTGACATGGTGCTGCTTAGCCGGGCCCAGGTGCTGGGGGTGCAGGCAGAGGGCGGGACAAGCGGGGACAGGAGGTGACCATCAGGGGCCACGGAGACAGAGGAAAACGTGCATTTCCCCAGCTGCGGCCCGCGGGCTCCAAGGTCTGCAGACGCCTTTGGCCTCCAGAAGGAGAGACTGCAGGGGGCGTGCCCCGCGTGCGTGCTGCGTGCGTGCTGCGTGCGTGGGCGAGAGGTGACCCATTGCGCGTGCATGAGATGCGTGCCCCACGTGGCTGTTTACGCGGTCACCCACGGCCAGCCGGGTGCACGCGGAAGGGCTCGTATACACAAGGCGCATCATCTATGCAGAAACGCAACAGGCGGTTTTCTGTGGTCCCTTGGTTTCTGTGGGGAGATTCTCCAGGGTCCCTAAGCCCGCGGATGAGTGGGGATCCTATTTGCACGGGAAGCCGGAGGTGGGGACGCCATATGTTTGCACGTGTGTGTAGCAGACCCCTGCATCTCTGCTCAGCCTCCTCTGTCCCCACCGTGTCCCCTGACCTTTAAAGCATTGATTTTATTGAAAAGCTTCGGGTCCCGCAAGGTGGTCAGAAAACAGTGGGTTGTTTTGCCCTTGATGCACACAGGGGCTGCGAGGGCACAGGCCATCACTGTGTGTCTGGTACTGATTGGGGTCACCCTGACGAGATTTCGTGTGGAGGCTGTAGATGTCTTCAAACGGGGGGTGCGGCGCTTTGCCTCACAGCACAGAGAGGGTGCCACTGCACCGGACATCAGCATGAAAGCATCAGCAGGTGCCCCTCCGGGCCTGGCCCACCAGGAAGGCGCCACTGTTTACTGCAGGAAGGACTGAGCCCAGAGACCCCTCCCTGGGTCCTGCAGGACCACCCCTCTGTCCTCCTTGGGGTGGACACAGGACCCTCTGCCTCTCTCGGAGGCCCGGGAGAGGCCCTGGGTCTGGCAGGGGACTTGGAGGACCGGGGCTGCGGGCGCTGGGGACACCGAGGCTCTGACCCATTGTTCTGGGTGAGGCATCAGAGGAGCCGAGGCCACCTCCCTGCGCGCCCGGCTGCGTCCCGAGGACACCTCTCCCCGCGCCCGCTGCGGCGTCCTCCGTTTCTCTCGCGGAGGCCGGGGCTCAGGAGCCGGTGCCTCCCGCCTGGTGAGGCCTCATTATCTCGGTGGCAGCGGGAGCGCGCGGCCCCGGCATAATCAAAGCCTGGGGCAGCGGATTAATTGTCCTCTTCCAGTCGCGATGAAATTTTAAAAAGCTCCGCGGAGCAGACAAAGGCGGGCGGCTGGGGGGGGGGGGGCGCGGACATGTGCTGCGACATCTGTTGACGACGTTTCAATCGGAACCTGGACAAGCAGGAGCGCAGGGCGGTGGGGACCGTCCCCCGCCGACGCCACCAGGACGCGCCGCTGCGCCCCGAGCGGAGAGGAGGACCCGGCCTCTCCTAGTGGCCCACACGCCCGAGTTCCCGGGGGACTCCCCAGAGGACCGCGGGGACAAGAGGGGGACCCGGGCGTGCAACACGTGGCTCGCGGGCAGCGGGACCCACCTGTTACCTGCGAGGACCGGCCACGGGCCTCTGGGTCGCTCCTGCTGCCCCGACGGGTGACCAGACCCCAGCGGTTTGCAAAGGGGACCCTGGATGTCCTGCCCTCTTCCTGGACTTCCGGAGTGACCCGTGCAGACAAGCAGGTTCCTGGACGGCTCTCCCCGGGGGCAAAAGCAGGATGTGATATCCCCGAGACAGAGCGGGTGGACTTCGGGTTGCAATGTCCACCAGTGTCCATGCACTGCCTGCTGGACACCGTGGGTGCTTGCAGATGCAACCTGGCTTTGAACCCTCTGAAGCAACATGGGGGACCCCGTGAGACCCCCGACCTAGAAGGACTCCTTCGAAGGACCATCTGGACGTCCAGGTGGAATGCATCCAAACCCGGCCGCCCCATAGCTTGGCATCGTCTGGAAATGTCACTCGAAGCCACGCTGCCCACATCCCCATCCCCACACGCGCAGCAATGACCCAACGGCAGAATCGTGGTGTGGCCAATGTGTCTCTGTAGGGCCGGGCAGTGGCCACCCAGAGGGTCCTGTCTCTAAGGGGCAGCTGTGAATTAAAACAGGGTGCCCAGTGTCCACCTATACCTAAGGATCGTTGGAGGGTCAAGAGCTCAGGTCAGGTCCGCTCCGGGAGGCTGAGGCAGGAGGATGGCAAGTTCGAGGCCGGCCTCAGCAAGACCCTGTCACTGTATCCGTTATAAAAACGGCTCGGGGTGTGGCTCCGGGGTTAAGTGTCCCCCGGGTCACGATCCCTGATAGGAAAAACAAAGTTTATGAAAATTCAAAAGCCAAGACTTCAGGACCCTCTTCTAGGGGTGGTGGCAGGGCCTTGTGTGGTCACTTGTCCAGGGGACCCCGTGTCGGCTGGGAGAACTCATGGTGAGGAAGCCGGTTCCTCTCTGCAGGCAGCTCCCGGCAGGTCAGAGGCGGGATCCGTGTTCACCTAATGCCCTCTGCTGGGAACATCCGTAGCTTCAGCCCCCGGCTGTGGCGTCCCCACCACCTGGGGACGCCGGGGCTGCAGGAGGGCAGTTGTGTCAGGAGGGCCCAAGGGTTCCAGGTGGAGTCCCGTCGGGAGCCGGGAATCCCAGCGGCTCAGGAGGCTGAGGCAGGAGGATGGCAAGGTGGAGGCCAGCCTCAGCAACTCAGAGAGACCCTGACTCTCAATAAAGACTCCAAGGGGCTGGGGGTGCGGCTCCGTGGGAAAGCGCCCCTGGCTTCCAGGCCTCCGGCTGCTGGGTGGCTGCAGCGGTGGAGTCCGGCCTCATGGAAGAAAGCCTCCCTGTGAGGGCCTCCACAACCCGCTCCTGTTCCCCGCAGGGCGGGCTCCCGAGCCGGGAACACTTCCTCTCTGTGTTTTTCTTCCCCAAACAATAAACTCTTCAGCTCCGGTCGTCACCCAGGCGGCCAAGTCGTTAATTATGAGCCGCCCCTCCCAGCGGCCGGCCGAGTGCGCACACCTGCAACAGTGCAGGCTTGTGAGGAGGCCGCGGGAGCCGGGGGCCCTGGAAGGGCGACTGTGGCTGGAGGAGCCGGAGGGCGGCCTGGCCCGGGAGGGAGGCTGCTCCTCTCTGGGCTCTGTCCACACCCCAGGGCCAGGGAACAGGGACTCCGGGACAGGATTCTGTGATAAGGGAGGCCGAGCCTCCCAGAGGCCAATCCTTGAGTCTTCCTGCTCACAGCCCAGGCCATTATCACGGCCAGGGGGAGAAGAACAGCCTCCTATGGGTCCTCCGGCCTCCATAGCAGCAGGAACTCCTCTCACCTGTCGCAGTTGCCCAGTGAACGCACAGGGAAAATGGATGCATAGGAATCTCGCACGGCCCCCATGGCGGCCCCCATGGGCCCGTATTAAATCTGTCCTGGGATCCCCGACTGTAATTCAGGGTTCAAAGATACGGGTAGATGACATGGTCCATGGTTTAGATGTCAGGTGTCCCCCTAAAGCTCATGTGGGAGACCACCAAGAAGGTTCAGAGGTGAAATGAGTGGGTTGTGAGAGGTGTAGACCAATAAGTGGATTAATCCACTTGGATGGACTCACTGGGTGTAGACTCATAGTGGATTAATCCACTTGGATGGACTCACTGGGTGTAGACTCATAGTGGATTAATCCACTTGGATGGACTCACTGGGTGGTGACAGCAGCAGGTGGGGTGTGGCTGGAGGAGGGGTCCCTGGGCTGTGCCTTGGGGGTCTCTGTCCTGTCCCTGGTGAGCAGAGCTTCTCTTCTCCCTGGTGCAACCTAATAGTGGATTAATCCACTTGGATGGACTCACTGGGTGTAGACTCATAGTGGATTAATCCACTTGGATGGACTCACTGGGTGTAGACTCATAGTGGATTAATCCACTTGGATGGACTCACTGGGTGGTGACTGCAGCAGGTGGGGTGTGGCTGGAGGAGGGGTCCCTGGGCTGTGCCTTTGGGGTCTCTGTCCTGTCCCTGGTGAGCAGAGCTCTCTCTGCTCCCTGGTGCCCTGTCCTGAGCTGCTCTCCTCCTCCAGGCCCTGCCGCCATTTTGTTCTGCTCCCCTTGGGTCTTTGAGAAATCAGACTGAAGAATGGTCCTTATTCCCCCCCTCTCTTCTCCTCGCTGGGCCCCCAGGACAACCCGTCCTCTGAAATGGGCAGCAGTGCCCTGTCCACACCACCTGGGGACATGACCAGACAGAGCATGTGACATCCCTCTCCTGATCCACAGCAGGGGACACCAAACAGCTCCTAGGGGACCAAGGAGGACACACGTTTCACAGGGCACTGGGCCACACTCGGTGGCACAGGTGTGTCTCTGGTCCTAAG
>NC_138190.1:277052-320686 GCF_964194105.1 Spermophilus citellus
CTCACCTGGTCCAGGTGCAAAGCTCACCTTAAAGTTGCAAAGCTCACCTGAGCAGGTGCATGCACCAGCATCTGTCTGTCTCTATGCCCTCCTGATACAGGTGCTCCAAACAAAAGCTCACCTGCGCAGGTGCAAAGCTCACCTGCACAGGTGCAAAGCTCACCTGAGCAGGTGCATGCACCAGCCTCTGTCTCCATGCCCTCCTGAGACAGGTGCTCCAAACTTACTCTCCATCAACTGAAGGAACTCCCTGCGTCATCCTCTGAGTTTCCACGACCTGTCCCCTGTAACAGTGACATGCACACCTCCCTCCCGATGGTGGTGTTCTGCAGGAGCCCTGGCCGCCTGGCAGGAGGCTGGGAAGCAGCCGGCCCTCCTGGGTGCAGAGGGGAGACCCGCAGGAGTGGACACGCAGCGCATTGTTCACCCTGGACCTGGACACGCCCCAGCTCTCCGCTGGACGCCCCTGATTCAGGGCCCCCTCTGCCCGGACCCTGGGCAGTCCTGGAGGAAGGGCAGGTGCTGCACAAAGGCTCCCCCCATTTCCTGGCTGCAGGGCGGAGGAGGACATGTTCTCTTTCCACCCTCCTTAAAAGCACAACGCCTTTGATCTGCCCGGGCCATTGGCAGGCTGCTGTCATTCTTCCTTGTCACCCTGTGAAACCTGAGACCTGTTCCTGCCCCTTTGGCTGCAAGGCCAGGGGCCATCTGGTCCTCGGAGCTGGACGGCTCTGGGAGTGAGTGCAGGGCTGGAGCCAAGGGCCCAGCTGAGGAGGCCCCTCGGCCACGCTGTCCCTTCCTGTCCAGTGCCCAGGGGAGAGGGGGGACACTGTGCCTGCAATTACATAACGCAATGCTAACATATATGTTGCGATTACAAAATGCATACGGTGATTACAAAATATAGAATGCACTTGTAGAATATGCAATTACAAAGTGCAAAATGCAATCATAAAATGGATAATGCAATTATTAAAAAATAATGCAATTATCAAATACTTAATGCAATTATGTAATGCAATCCTGACCCATATCATGCAATCACAAAATGCATACTGTGATCACAAAAAAAAATATATAGAATGCACTTCTGGAATATGCAATTATAAAGTAAAAAATGCAATTACAAAATATATAATGCAATTATAAAGTACCTAATGCAATTATTAAAAAATAATGCAATAACTAAAAAATCATGCAATTATAGAATACATAATGCAATTATGTACAATGTGACTTTAAAACATACAATGTAATAAATGTATCATATATGATCATAATTATATATCATACTGTGCTCATAAATATGCTATGCAATTATGTGACATACATCCTGATTATAAAATATATATAATGTGACAGTGTAGTATACCATGTGGTCATAAACTGTATATGATATTTAAAGATAATTATGTGATATATAATGTGCTGATAAAATAGGTAATTTCTTAAATTTTTTATTCTAGCTCGTGTAATTATTGAATGCACAAGGAGACTGCAAACTCTAGTAACCTCATGTCACAGAGTGCTTCTGAAACCTGTCATGGAATTAATGAGGTAATGAACTATATAAAATATAGACAAAATATTTAAAAAATATATAATATATAAAATATGCAAAAATACATTAAAAATATATATATATAATACATATAAAATGTGTCGTCGTGCCATATTCAACGTAGCTATAGCATCTGGAACGGGGTTAACTGATGCAAACTGTACCGTGACATAAATGCAATTATATAACATGCAACGGGCTCGCAGACCACAGAAGGTCCGTCTGACTAACAACACACAGTGGGATCACAGACGCTGATAATCTGGACGTCACAGAACCACGTGACCGTGTGGCCTGGGGTCATACTGTCCTGTCTAAAGCTGCACGACCCCATGTCCCCGACTTTACGGGCTGTATTTAGAATCTATTTTTTATCATAGGTTTAATTGCATGGTTTATACTGAAGCCCTCACGGGGCTGCCAACCCGGGCCTGCCCAGCCCAGGACAAGATGTCCCTGGCCTCGGGCCCTTCCGTATATACAATATTTTATTTAGAGACAGGGTCTCGCTGATTGCCTAGGGCCTCTCTAGATATTGCCGAGGCTGGCCTCCAACTTGAGATCCTCCTGCCCCGGCCTCCCAAGCTGCTGGGGTGACAGGCGTGAGCCACTGAGCCCGGGTCACGTGAAAGTTAATGAACGTGTGTGTCCACTTTTGTGCTCCTGGTCAGACATTAGCCACGTCCCTGAGGAGGAAGATCAGTTCTCTTCTCTCCGACGACCCAGGAAGAGCACCTCCTGACTCCCACGTCAGTAGTCTCCCCCGCTTTGTTGTATTCTGAAGGCAAAACACACACACTCACTGCGAGTGTGCACAGAAAGGCCTCGTAGAGACCCCCGGGTGTGCACATGTGGATACTGTCGTGCACATGAACGAAGACGCATGGACAGGTCATAGACAGACAGACAGGTGACAGCTGGGTGGACAGATGATGGGCAGAGACTCTGTCCTGCAGGTCTCCTCGGCACTGGGGCCCTCTGGGGCTGGGGGTGCTCTGGGGTGGGCTGTGCTGTGCGCTGCAGGAGGTGCAGCAGCCTCTCTGGGCCCCACACACCAGGAGCCAGGAGCAGCCCCACCCAGGGTGGGAGAGCCCCCTGGACAGACAGGATGGGTCGATGACAGAGAGATAGATGGGCAGACAGGATGGGTAGATGACAGATAGATAGATGATTGACAGGTAGGTAGATGATTGACAGGTAGATAGATGATGGACACATAGACAGGCAGAAAGACCCAGACAGCTGGGTGGACAGAGCAGCGGACACTTGGACAACGGGTGGCCGTGCAGAGGAACCCTCTGGAGGACCTGTGGCCCCGGGTGACCCTGGCTGCACCTGCCCAGAGCTTGTCACACTTTGGGGCCAACTTCTCTGCGACCTAGAAATGCTCTCGCGGCACCGAGGTCTCGGGCCCCGGGGCGGGTCGTCTCGAGGCAAATCGGCCGCTGACCTCCTGTGCCCCCCGCGTCCGGTCTGTGGCCATCGCTAGCCCCTCGGGATGGGCACCGAAGAGGACCCCTTAAGGGGGGGTCCGAGGAACCTCCTGCAGGAACGGCCCCGCCCACTGCCATGACGTCATCCTCTCCGCGATCTGGGGGCCCCGCCCTCGAGGGCCTCGGGGGAGGGGCGAGGCTGTGAGAGCGGAGTCCATCGGCAGCAGCCCAGGGCCACCGACGGAGGGGGCCTGTCCACACCCCCGGGCCCTCCTGGGCTGTCCCCCATGTCCTCCAGGGCTGCCCCCCATGTCCTCCAGGGCTGTCCCCCAGGTCCTCCAGGGCTGTCCCCCAGGTCCTCCAGGGCTGTCCCTCTGGGTCCTCCGGTGCTGACCCCCCATGTCCCCCCAGGTCCTCCGGTGCTGACCCCCATGTCCTCCAGGGCTGTCCCCCAGGTCCTCCAGGGCTGTCCCCCCGAGTCCTCCTGGGCTGTCCCCTATGTCCTCCTGGGCTGTCCCCTATGTCCTCCGGGGCTGCCCCCCATGTCCTCGTGGGCTGTCCCCCAGGGTCCTTCTGGTCTGTCCCCCCGAGTCCTCCTGGGCTGTCCCCTATGTCCTCCAGGGCTGCCCCCCAGGTCCTCCAGGGCTGTCCCCCATGTCCTCCTGGGCTACCCCCCAGGTCCTCCTGGGCTGTCCACCATGTCCTCCTGGGCTGTCCCCCAGGTCCTCCTGGACTGTCCCCCAGGTCCTCCAGGGCTGTCCCCCAGGTCCTCCAGGGCTGTCCCTCTGGGTCCTCCGGTGCTGACCCCCCATGTCCCCCCAGGTCCTCCGGTGCTGACCCCCATGTCCTCCTGGACTGCCCCCCAGGTCCTCCAGGGCTGCCCCCCAGGTCCTCCTGGGCTGTCCCCTATGTCCTCCTGGGCTGTCCCCCAGGTCCTCATGGGCTGTCCCCCAGGTCCTCCTGGGCTGTCCCCCAGGTCCTCCAGGGCTGTCCCCCAGGTCCTCCTGGGCTGTCCCCTATGTCCTCCTGGGCTGCCCCCCAGGTCCTCCAGGGCTGTCCCCCAGGTCCTCCAGGGCTGTCTCCCCGAGTCCTCCAGGGCTGTCCCCCAGGTCCTCCAGGGCTGTCCCCCAGGTCCTCCAGGGCTGTCCCCCCGAGTCCTCCAGGGCTGCCCCCCCCCTTCTCTGGGGGCCCCTGCGCACGATGCACCCGAGTTTCTCACCCCGAGTTCCCGACGGCAGCCGCAGGTGGAGACCACCCAGGGGGCGGGCAGCGAGCCCAGGACATTCCGCAGCCAAGTCCCCGGCTCAGGGCCAGGTCCAGGGGGCGGGGGGCCGGGAACCAGGGGACGGGCCACCCGTGACAGCCAAGAGGACTGGGGGGGGGGCGCGGACCTGGGAGGGCAGCGGGGTGGACGGGGATCCTTAGTCCATTTCACTTTTCATTTTACTTCATTTTAATTTAATTTTATTTTATTTTTTATTTTATTTTACTTTAATTTTTATCTTATTTTAAATTCAATTTAATTTTTATCTTATTTTATTTTTATTTCATTTTTCATTTTATTTTATTTTTTTATTTCATTTCATTTCACTTTATATTATTCTTTATTTTATTCCATTTTTATTTTATTTCTAATTCAACTTGATTTTTATCTTGTTTCTTATTTTATTTCATTTTTTAATTTCATCTTACGTTATTATCATTCTTTATTTTATTCCATTTTTTAAAAAATTTTATTTTTATTTTTATTTTTTATTTTTTCCTGTTTTTCTCTTGGGCATGAGGTCAGGGTCCTGGCAGAGAATCTGCCCGCCTTGGAGACGGGTGGACAGGGCACCGACTGACCACCTGTCCTCTGCAGGGACCCTGTTCCCACCCCAGGTCCCCCTCACAGGCCTGGGGTCCAGCCATGGACAGGACCCACCTCTGACAACACTGTCCAGCCCCCTCCAGGGCTCCAGGGGGCCCCTCCTGCCTCTCCAGCTCCTGGGCTCCAGGTGGCCCTGGGCGGGTGGCCCCTCACTGCAGTCTCTGCCTCCGTCTCCACGGGGCTCCTCCTCTGGTCTGTGTCCCCTCCTCTGTCTCTGAGGAGGACACGGCCATGGCCTGAGGGCCCCCTGACCCAGGAGGAGCCCAGCTCAGGACCCTTCACTAACGACCTCTGCAGAGACCCTGTGCCCACACCAGGTCCCACTCTGAGGTCCTGGTCGCTGAGACATGGACTTATCTCTTGAAGGAAGGACCTTACTTAACCCACTAAAATGTCCAGACCCTTTTTCTAAAGAGGATCCTGATCTAAATGGATTCAAAATACACGGAGACCAAGAGCAAATTCAAATCAGGCAAAACACACATCAGATATCCGTTTGTGTCTTCCTGCACACACTGCGCGTATGTATGCCCAGGTGTCTATTAGGTGCACGTGCATACATGCGGAGACACACACGTGCGTACTCGTGCACCGCGGTTCAGATCATGCAGCTACAACAGGCAGCTCAATTAAAAATAAAACAAAACTCTCCCCCTGACTCGGCTTCGCCTTCATAACCTCTGGGAAGGACAGGCTGGCCTTGACCCCTGTCCACCCGGCCGCCCATCAGACCCCTGCTTTACAAGTTCACCAAGAAAACAGAGAGCAGGGCTCAGAGAGGTCAGGACACCGCCCGAGGTCACACAGCACCGCCATCCGGGGACCTTCCCCCCCCCCTCCGCTGTTCCCTGGGCGCCCAGGGCTGGACACGCCCAGGTTTGCACCCGGGGCTTTTCGGCCCCACCTGCCAGTCATTTCTCTGCTGATCACCAGCGATAGCGACTCCTCCGGGGACAACGACGAGGAGGGGCCCGAGGGCAGATAGCCATCGGTGACTCACCCCGGCACAGCAGCCTGCGCGGTTGGAGGAGGGTTTTCTCTGGGCTGCAGAGACCCAGCCTGGGCTGCACCTGCCAGGACGAGAGACCCGACCAGGGACAACCAAAAGGACGCGTCGGTGGCAAAGCCACGCCGTGTAGACGGCTCCTGAAACTGCGCGCCCGACCAGTCCGCATGCACGGTTGCTCAAGCAGCAAGCGTTGCAATTGACACCAAGAGACGGCCCGCCCTTCTCAGTGGGCGGAGCCGAGGTGCGGGTGGGTCCCGGGGGCCGGGAGGGAGTCGCAGGGGCCCTGCAGACAGGCATCCAGGCTCAGGGTCCCCTGGGGTCACCGTGGTCCACAAGGGCCCCCGGGAAAGATGGCCAAGTCCCCCTTCCGGGAAGCGATTCATATGCATTTAATTAATTAAAGCAATTGATATGCATCTCCCCCAACGCAGGTCGCCAATGTGGCCCAGCCCTGACCCCTCGAAAGGAGGTCAGCCATCAAATAGGGGATCCCAGGCTGCACCCCTAACCCGCTGGTGGCCTGTTGCCTTTGTAAAAATGAGATTCGTCTCCCTGCCCGGGTTGCATGAGAAAAGGTCTAAGGCACAATTTGTGGAGGGGAATGTTGAAAGGGGAAGATTTGGGGGCACCCAGGGAGGGAGTGGATATTAGGGCACCCTGGATATGTCCTCCCTTCGGTCTTTGTGAGTGGTGGTCTTCAGGGGGCTCTGGTGAAGTCCTGATATTTCTCGTGTCCTTGGACATCAGCGTGGATCCGGACGGTGGCCTTGGAGGGGCCACCTCACAGCATCATGTAGGAGTTGTCACTCATCACAAAGGCGAAGTCTCCCAGAAACACCCTGTCTCCACCCTGGGGGGCCTGGGGAGGGAGCTGGGGGGACCCCCCCGTGGCCTCTCCCTCCCCTGTCTGCAGACACGGGGGTCCTGAGCTGGCAGGCCCCTCGGGCTCCCTCCTGAGCAGGTGGATGACCAGGGCCTCCTCCCGGGGGGTCTCCGGCTCCAGGCCTCCCGCCTTGGCCAGCGGGACCACGTTCTGGGTGTCTGTGATCCACGCCTGCCAAGAAGGGACACGGGGACTCAGCTCGGGGACAGCACAGCACAACCAACCTCTCTGGGCACAGATGGTCTTGCAAATGCAGGACCATCGCTGCAGAGGGTCTCCCAGGCCCCCCATGTTGGGGCTGGGGAACCCCCAACATGTATATAAAGAAATAGGGAATTTTTTTTCCTAGTTCACGCGTTACTGGCCCTTTTAATTAGCAGACCCCAGTCACGGAACTTAAGAGGGTAGAAGAAATGATATTTTTTTTCCCTCTCCTAGGTTTTGAGGGCAGGGCCTGGCACCCGTGTCCAGTGGCGCCATGAGGGTACCTGGAAGTTCCCTTGGTGCTGCTCGAAGAGGCCGGGGAACTTGCCCTTTGGGTCCGGGACACTGGGCACGAGCAGCTTCTTCACTCTGAGATGAAACAGAGAAGCCCGTGAGACGGGCTGGGGCGCTGAGCAGACCTGGGGACACCCCTAAAAGCCACCGTAGTGTCCCCTCCGTGGAAAGAACTGGAAGAAATCCATCTGGAGAAGTTGGTGCCTGAGGCGTCTCTGCGCTGTCCACCTGTGATGGCCACCTGACCCTGCCCTGCCCTGGCCGGGGGCATCTTAGCCCCAGATGGAAGGGCAGCCCAGCCCGCTGCTGGGCGTTGCTATGGGAACCGCATCCAAGGAACAGAAATGGTACCTTGGGCATCGGCCCCTGGAACGGCCCCCACCGGGGCGGGTCAGGGTCTCTCAAGCTAGAAGGGGCCGCGGTGAGTGGGCGCAGAGAAGGACCCAAAGGGGAGTCACCCGAGGGAGCAGTTATGCAAAGGCCCCTGGGCCCCCGGCCCCACCCCAGGGATGGCCTGCTGGGTCCTGAGTGGACGGAAACGTGTGCGTGGACGGTTCATCTTTGCAACCAGAGGAGCGGCCTGGGTCCACAGCCTGGCTCGTGGTGCTGGGCATGAAACCCGGGGCTTCTGCCCTTCAGGTGGCCTGTCCTGCTGGGGTCAGACCCAGGGCTTCTGCACACGGCCCGAGCTACATGTCCAGCCCCAGGGGAGCAGCAGCAGCCCCCTGCCCGGCCGCCTTATTGCTTTGGCCATGGACTCAGGTGACCACGAGTGACCCTCAAAGGAGTCCTCCCCGCTCTGAGCAGCTCCTGGACACAGCCGTGGGCAGCTGGCCGGGACCCTGCGTGGGGGACAGTGGTGTCCCTACCTCTGCAGTTTCCATAAGGACAGCAGCAGGAGACACAGGGTCAGGAGGGTGACCGCGCTGGAGATGAGGACGAACTTGGGGAACCGCGGGCCGCGAGCACCGGGCTCCTCTTCGCAGGAGTCTGCAACCGAAGGGAAGGAGGTCTGTCCATCTGCCCGTCGGTGGTCCGTCTGTCCACCAACCTGTGACCCATCCCTCTATCTAACCCACCTTGTGCCCCGCCCTCAGCCATTGGCTGTGGGTCACACCTGTGTCGCCGTCCGTCCGTGGTCTTGCACATCGTAGCTTCCATACCTTCCCATACCTTCGCATACATTTGCATGTTTTCCCTTCATTTGCATATATTTGCATGCATTTGCATACATTTCGCGTGTATTTGCATGCGTTTGGGTGGGTTTGCGTGAATTTGCGCGCATTTGCATACATCCGCGTGTATTTGCATGCGTTTGGGCGGATTTGCGTGAATTTGCGTGCATTTGCATGTATTTGCATATCCTCCGCTCACCTCTCGGCTCCGCCCTCTGCCAGTGCGTCACCTGGGACCAGTCGCTGGGGGTGGCCTGAGGGCCGTACTGGTCCTCCGTGGTTTTCACCCGGGTCCGGAAGCTGTAGCACTTCTGGGTGTCCAACCCTCCGACGGTCACGTTGCACGTCGTCGCTTCCCTGGACTGGGGACAGATCGGATGCCACCGTTAGGGGCTGGGCCGGGGTCTTCCACCCTGGAACCTTGTGCGTCTGCACAGGGTGGGAGTCCGGGTTGGCCTTCCCACGTCCTTCCAGTGCCCTTTGGTGGCCCTCGGGAAGCCACTTGTCATCTCAGCGTTGCCCTGGCGCGGGAACGTGGAGGGGTCCCACTCGCGCTCGTGCACAGTGGACCGTCCTTCAACAAACGTGTTCCTGTCGCCTCCTGCACCCGGCACGTTGCTTTCTCCAGAAAACACGCGATTTACGGGTCAGAAATGGGGCTGGAAAGGAAGAAAGTTCCATCTGGGGACACGGATCAGCGGTGAAGGGTCCCTGCGTTCAGTCCCCGGTACCATATCGATCTACTGATCAATCACAAATCTGATTCGACATGATGCGGGGGTGGGCCTCGTCCGATCAGTTGAAGGGCCTCAGCAGAAAGACGGGGAGGACCCACAGAGAGGAAGGACCCTGGCCTCTAGACTGCCCCCCCCCAAGAAACCCTGCCCACAGTGACAACCTGACGGCTGACCCCATCCGTGCCCGAGGCCACCCCTGAAGTCACCTCCAGGCCTCTGGCCCTAGAGATCTGGGTACCAATACAGGCGTGGGATGCGGATGCAGATGGACGGACGGGTGGATGATGGACAGTGATGGCAGACAGACGGGCAGACAGCCGGGAACCTGCACAGAAGCTCCCGGTGGGCTTTCCCTGCTGGACGCTGACCACAGACGTCAGGGAGGCCCCGTCCCTCCTCCCTCCCCCCAGCCGCGTCCTGCTCACCTCCCACTCGGCGTCGAAGCGGCTCCTGTACTGGACCTCGTAGAGGAGGCCCCCATAGGGCAGGTCGGAGCAGGTCACCGAGACGCCCTCCTGCAGCCACCGGAAGTGGACGTCCTTGGGGGAGCCGGGCTTCACTGGGGAGGAGGACCACAGACCTCAGCCCCGGGCGAGGGTCCGGTCGGGAGGTCCCCCCACCCCGGGGTGGGGCCAGACCCCGTCGCTGCAGACGTGCGGGAGCGGACATGTGTCTGTCCCCACGGCATGTCCACTACAAGTCCTGACCAGGATCCCGAGGACATGGGTGTCCCCCAGAGGGAAGCCCTCAGTCTGCAAAGTGGTCTGACGTCGGTGAGGACCGGACTGGGGTCTGGGCGAGTTCTAGGTCCCCGTCAACCCCAAAAGGGACCTGGTGTGGGCACAGGGTCTCTGCAGAGGTCATGAGTGCAGGGTCCTGAGCTGGGCTCCTCCTGGGTCAGGCGGCCCTCAGGCCATGGCCGTGTCCTCCTCAGAGACAGAGGAGGGGACATGGGCACGGAGGAGGAGGCTGAGGCAGGAGGATGGCCAGTTGGAGGCCAGCCTCAGCAATTCCGTGAGGCCCTGAGCAACTCGGCCAAAGGCCCCGAATCTCGATAAAAAATGGAAAGGTCCAGGGTCCCTGGGTTCAATCTGCCCAGCTGGGGGTCAGGGGGGCGTCCCCGGGGGACTGGACGGTGGCCTCGCTCCTGGGCACTTACGGTAGTCGCTCACCCACTGGCTCCTGGAGACCAGGAGGCGGCTCCCGTTTCTGATGGAGAAGTGGAGGATGTCGTCGCGGGCGGCCAGCAGGCACCCGGACGTGTGGCCTTGCCAAAGCGTGTAGTTGGTGCAGGGGCGGTGACCCGCGCCCCCCAAGAACCTGCGCGGGGGACGGGGACACTCAGCCAGCGAGCAGCTCAGCCTCTGCAGCTCGGCCTCCGCCAGGAGTGGCCGGCCTCGGACTCCACGTGGGCACCTCGTCCTCCCCCGGTGCCATGGCCGTGTCCTCCCCAGAGACAGAGGAGGGGACACAGACCCAGAGGAGGAGCCCCGTGGGGACGGAGGCAGAGACTGCAGTGAGGGGCCACCCGGAGCCCAGGAGCTGGAGAGGCAGGAGGAGCTCCCTGGAGGCTGTGCCGGGAGGCTGGGACCCGGGTCCTCCAGGGCGGGAGGGAGAGCTGCGTGGGTGGGGGCACTTGCTGTGACAGTCCCCAGGTGCAACGTGCGTTATCAGGGCTGAGCCTGATCCGATCTTCTCTCTGTGGCTTCCTCACTCCGGTCCCCTGCGAGTCTAGCCTCTGCCTCAGGGCTCACCTCCACCCTGCGACCCCCCCCCCCCCGTGACCCCCTGGGAAACCCAGAGCGGTCCCCTCCCTGTGCCTCCCTTCAGCCGCGGGACCTCGCCCCGGCTCTGCCTCTTCCCCTTAATCTGCGGCGCCATCAGCCTGGGAACAGCACGGTCCCCTGTTCTCAGAAATCAGCCGAGATCCTCGGAAAGACCCAACCCCCACGTGGCCACCCCCAGCCCCCGTGGTGGACGCTCTGAAGCCGGGAGAGGCTCAGGGCAGAGGCCACGGCCGGCCGTGGTCAGCGGGCGCCAGGATTTCTGGCCCAAGGGAGACAGTTCCTATGTCGGGGACACGGGATTCTGCGCCCGAGGACACTCACGTGTAGAAGAAGCTCAGGTTGGTCCCCGGGTGTCCAGTCGCGTTCCAAGTGACCTGCACCGTTTCGAAGTTGAAGCAGGTGATGTGCAGCTGCAGGTCTTCTCCTGGGAAGGGACAGAAAGAGGCCACTAAAGCACATTCCGAGCCCAGGTCAAAAGACTTCAGAATACATGGAGCAATGGCAGCCTTCTTGTCCTATGAGGACGCAGGCGCAGCCAAGATCTTTTCTTTTTTTTTTTTTTTAACAAAGTTAGTCCTTCTGGTTATCCTCCCACCCCCAGGTCTGCAGTTTGTCTTTCTGAGGTTTCAGTTACACCCATCCACGGGAGTCTAAAAAAAAAAAAAAAAAAGGAAGTGAAAATTCTAAAAGTCAAAGAGAAAATTGGTTTTCAGAATAATTCTGTGACTGCGTCGACTTATCCTGAGTCTGTTTTGTTATGAGTTATTGGGGTTGAGCTGTCAGTGCAGCTGAGCACGGTGTCAGGCTCACAGGACCCGACGACGGCCCTGGAGAAGGAGGTCTGGGCCGTTAGAGATGAACACGCATGTCCATCCAAGACGGGCAGCTGGGGAGCCTGGAGCACCCCGGACCTGAAGCCCGCCCGCCCCGGGATCTGGAATTCCAGGGGGTTCACGGCTGGGCCCTGGGCGACGACCGGGTCCCCCTTCAGACCTTCGGGGAAAAGGTCAAGCCGCGGCGGCCAGAAAGCCCCACCCAGAAAGTACAAGTGGCCTTGTGGCTGGCACTTCCCCAGCCCAGGTGACTCAGCCGCAGAGACGGAGGCTCTGGCTCAACAGAGAAGCAGGAGGCCGGGGTTCCCGCTGCTGAGGCTCAGTGACCCGGGGAGGCAGGTCCCGGCTCCCACCTCAGCCCCAGGGGCGCCCTTTTTCAGGGTTGAGTTGTATTCCACGACAGAGACAGATGCCTCGATTTCGATGCCAAATTGGCTTTTCTTTCTCTGCTGCCGTCTGCGGGGAGAGTGTCTCGGGGTGCAGCCTAATTCCCATCATGCATCGACTCTGGGTGGGTGCCCTCAAGATCCCCAGCCGCACCCTCCGAGCACCGTGGAAAACACTGCTGCCAGCAACAAGCTAAGGCGCTCCGAAAAAAAACAAATAAAACAAAAAAATAGGGGAGGGTTCAGCTCCTCTGAGGTCCCCGAAGAGTCCCATTTGCAGAGATGGAGGGACAGCGGCACTTCCCCCCCCCCCCGGGCCGTGGGGAAGAACCGCCCCTTGTTTGCTCAGCGGGGACAGAGTTTCGGGTTTGCGAGATAAGAAACGAGTTCTGGAAACTGATAGTGGCCTCTAACGTGCTTCCTGCTCCTTCACCAGCCTCGAGAAGATGCTCTCGGAGGTGACCTCTGAGGTGACGTGGGCTCCGACGCCGTTTTCAAAGGTGGAGAAGCGACTTCACTTGGCTAGGGAATTCGGGAGGCTGAGGCAAGAGGATGGGAAGGTGGAGGCCAGCCTCAGCAAATTACTGAGACCCTGACTCTAAATTTAAATTAAAAAAAATAAAAGGGGCTGGGGACATGGCTCCATGGTTAAGTCCCCCCCCCCGGCTCAGTTCCTGGTACCCCCCCCAAAAAAAAATTTGTATTTTTATGGAATTTAATTTTTTGAAAAGTCTTGTGGCCCCACTCGGGACCACAGGCCACCTGCGTTGACCAAGGGTCAACGTGAGCCTTCTGGCCTTGCGTGGACTTCTGATGACGGACCTCATGGTCTGAAGATGGTCACGTCTTTGGATCAACGCAAGGCGGTCATTTTTCTCATGGTGGAGTATTAGTCAGCCATGAAAAGGGACGGAGCTCTGACTCCGGGTGTCACGGGGATGGACCCCGAGGGCATGACGCACAGGGACTCAGGCCAGCCCTGAAGGTCACCTGTGCTCTAAAGGTGGGACTTTCCTGCTTCTCCTTCATCTTATTGTCCTGGCTCCCAGCCTCTCCCCGACCCTGAGGGACACAGCCTCGGCCTCCTGAGGCTGCCGAGCCTCCTCCCGTGCCTCCGCCGGGAACTCCCCATGGCTTCAGGTTCCAAACCTAATACTGTCCCCTGGGCATGTTGGAGATGTCAAGCTGATGGAAATGGACGGCCAGCGGCCTCACGAAGACCCCTCGGACCCCCACCTGCTGCTGCGACTCCGCGGTGACCCACTTTCTCAATTTCCCTCTTTTTTTTTTTCTTTTTTCTTTTTCTGTTTGGGTGACAGGGACGGAGCCCAGGGAGCCCCGTCCCCAGCCCTGATGATATTTTATTTAGAGTCGGGGCCTCGCTACGAAGCTGAGGCTGGCCTCCAATATGCGATCCTCCTGCCCCAGCCTCCCCAGTGGCTGGGATGGCAGGAGACCCCCCATGAAGTATACAGCAGGTGTCTAAAAGCTCTGCTGAATCCCATCAGCAACTTCCCAGGTCGGCAGCGGAGACCTTGTTTCTCAGGGCCTCCTTAAGTTGTGGAGGCTGGCCTCCCGAGTGCCATCCTCCTGCCTCGGCCTCCTGAATCCTCCTCCTGCTCTTCCTAAGCACCGAGGGCAAACCCACCCCAATGAACGACCCCGGCTCCACCGCAGCCCCCGTGAGACAAGAGGCGAGAAGGCAAACCACAAAGCATCAAAAAAAAAAAAAAAGAAAAGAAAAAAAGAAAAAAGAAAAAAAAGCAACGTCAGCGTTTTCTAAGAAGTTACTAGAAAGTCCTGGAGCCGGGGGCCAGCGTCCTGTGACAGGGTCGCTGCCCGGCGGCCAAGCTCTGGGGAAAGTGAGGAGCGAGGCCAGGAGGGCGTGGGAGATGCCTCAGGAGGCTGAGGCAGGAGGATGGCCTGCTGGAGGCCGGCCTCAGCGGAAGCAACACCTTGTCTCTAAATAGCAGAAGAAAAAGGGCGCAGGGGACCCGTCCCCTCTGGGGGACAGGAAGGAAACCCAAGGGGAAGACAGGACCCCAGAGAACCCGCGGCTCCGGGAGACTCTCACCCGCGGCTCCTGCTACGTCCCCCGAGGCCACCAGGTCTCCCAGCAGCAGGACGGTGGCCGCGGCCCAGGGCTGGAGCTGCTGCCTCATGCTTGAGGGGACAAGGGGACGGGCAGCCCCAAGTGTCAGCTCCTGAGTGAGCGGCAGAGGCCACCGTTTAAAGGCGCGGAAAGGGAACTGGGCGAGCGCTCGCAGGAAGCAAGCGCAGTCGCCCTGGATGCTCAGCCACCGCGGGGGACGGGCGGCCCCTGTCAGAGCCTGGCGTTATCGTCATCGCCCGGGGGTGGGGACGGTGGCTGACCCCAGGCGCGGGGGCTGCGGGAACAGGGAGGCTGGCAGGAGGCGGGGCATCCCAGGGGCTGGGGAGGCTGAGGCAGGAGGATCGGGAGCTCAAAGCCAGCCTCAGCCCAAGGGAGGCTGTGAGCAGTCACCAGGGACGGAGGTGGCGTACCTGAGGAGTCCTGCAGGAGACTGTCCCAGGTGACATGGCAGAGGAGCTCAAGAGCAGGAGCCCCAGACTGGCCACCAGAGGCCACTGTGTGTCCACCACGACTGGACTCTACGGAGTGTGCAGTAACTTTGGTCCCACTGACCCCCAGGGTATGGGGGACCTGCACTGACAAGGGTCCCGGGCTGCAGGGCAGTGACAAGGGACCTCGTGGGCAGCCACGGGGTCCGGCCTGTGGCCAAGGCACCAATAACTCAGGGGGAAAAGGAGGAGGCCGCAGGGAGAAGACGGACACATGACCTCAGGTGGCCCACGGGGACAGGGCACACTCAGGGCATCGAGGTCCCTGCCAGGAGTCCCCCCAACAGGCGTCCTGCCGAGGCCAGAGTCCAGCAGAGGAAGTGGAGGCCCTTCCAAGATCCTGGCCTCTACCCCAGCCTCCAGGTCAGGCCTCCCATCTGAGGTTCCGCCTCCTCCTCCCTCTTGTGAGAACCCCGAGGTGACATCTAGGACCCAGCTGGACTGGCCAGGCCACCTGCTCATCTCCAGACCCGAAGGTAGTTCCATCACACCAGGGACCCTCCGGGCACCCCGGCCAAGGAGCTGGGCTCAGTTAGTGCCCAGAGCTGGGGACAGGGGACAGAGAAGCCACGTGGGGACCAGGACCCGGAAAAGCCTGTCGGAAGGAGGCGGGGGAGGGGTGGGGGCTGGGACCGCGGCCACCGCCCTCCACAGGGCTCAGGGAGCTGCTCTGAGCAGGGACCCAGAGGGACGAGAGGGGGACGCCCTGGTGGCCCTGACCACGTGTCCCCAGGCTGCTGTCCACCCTGGGACAACTGAAGGAAGAAGAGCCTGTGTTCCTGGGGGACCCAGGAGGCGCCTGTCCTCTGCTCCACGGTCACCCGAGAGCTCCCAGGACCTGGGCCCTGAGGAGGGACAGTGACTCATGGGAGTGAGGACCAGTCCCTCCGTCCTGGATGACCTTTTCAGGATGTCAAAGGTCACGAGTCCCCGGGGACGTGACACACACCCTCCTGGTCCTCATGATCCCTGCAAACCACAACCCCGACCACGCAGCTCAGCCTGACGCAGGACCCGGCGTCATCGGGAAGGCAGGGACGGCTGCGTCCCTCCAGCCGAAGGCCAGCAGCCAGAGTGTGGACACAGGGCGCCTGGGGGTGGGCGGAACATTCCAGGCTCCCTCGGAAGGTCAGGGTGGCCCCCAAGTCGGAGCAGGAAGGAAGGTATCCATCAGTAAATCAGGTGCTACCTGAGGGTCCTGTCACCCACGGCAGAGGGCGGGTGGGTGCTGGGTGGAGGGTGGACGGATTTGTTGCTTAGGGCCTTGCGACATTGCTGAGGCTGGCCTCCACCCTGCCATCCTCCTGCCTCAGCCTCCCCAGCCGCTGGGATCAGAGGCGAGCGCCACCGCATCCAGCTCCACAAGAGACTTTCAATAATTTTGTGCCTGAAACACAGTTTTGTGGTGTGGGAGGTTTCCCAAAATGTGGATTGGATGTGACATGTCCCCCTTCAGGTCACGTGAGAGACCACGCAGGAAGGTTCAGAGGTGGGATGAGTGGGTTGTGAGAGGTGTAGACTCATAGTGGATTAATCCACTTGGATGGACTCCCTGGGTGTAGACTCATAGTGGATTAATCCACTTGGATGGACTCCCTGGGTGTAGACTCATAGTGGATTAATCCACTTGGATGGACTCCCTGGGTGTAGACTAATAAGTGGATTAATCCACTTGGACGGACTCCCTGGGTGTAGACTAATAAGTGGATTAATTCACTTGGATGGACTCACTGGGTGTAGACTCATAGTGGATTAATCCACTTGGATGGACTCACTGGGTGTAGACTCATAGTGGATTAATCCACTTGGACGGACTCCCTGGGTGTAGACTAATAGTGGATTAATCCACTTGGATGGACTCACTGGGTGTAGACTCATAGTGGATTAATCCACTTGAATGGACTCACTGGGTGGTGACTGCAGCAGGTGGGGTGTGGCTGGAGGAGGGGGTCCCTGGGCTGTGCCTTTGGGGTCTCTGTCCTGTCCCTGGTGAGCAGAGCTCTCTCTGCTCCCTGGTGCCCTGTCCTGAGCTGCTCTCCTCCTCCAGGCCCTGCCGCCATCTTGTTCTGCTCCCCTTGGGCCAGAGCCATGGAGTCGGCCACCAGGAACTGGACCTCGGCCCCAGGAGACCCAAATCAACTTCTCCTCCTCTAATTTTTCTAGAAGGTCCACACACACACCTGGAGGGTGGCTGGTGACAGGTGGCCATGGGGAGGGACAGACAGAATGTTCTAGAAGGTCCACACACACCTGGAGGGTGACTGGTGACAGGTGGCCATGGGCATGGACAGACAGAATGTTCTAGAAGGTCCACACACACACACCTGGAGGGTGGCTGGTGACAGGTGGCCATGGGGCAGGGACAGACAGAATGTTCTAGAAGGTCCACACACACCTGGAGGGTGGCTGGTGACAGGTGGCCATGGGGAAGGACAGACAGAATGTTCTAGAAGGTCCACACACACCTGGAGGGTGGCTGGTGACAGGTGACCA
Organism: Spermophilus citellus; assembly: GCF_964194105.1. NCBI lineage: Eukaryota > Metazoa > Chordata > Mammalia > Rodentia > Sciuridae > Spermophilus > Spermophilus citellus. Next base: position 294,319 of record NC_138190.1, read on the forward strand.
TGGGGGAGAGACAGACAGAATGTTCTAGAAGGTCCACACACACCTGGAGGGTGGCTGGTGACAGGTGGCCAAGGGGGAGGGACAGACAGAATGTTCTAGAAGGTCCACACACACCTGGAGGGTGGAATGGTGACAGGTGGCCATGGGGAAGGACAGACAGAATATTCTAGAAGGTCCACACACACCTGGAGGGTGGCTGGTGACAGGTGGCCATGGGGGAGGGACAGACAGAATGTTCTAGAAGGTCCACACACACCTGGAGGGTGGCTGGTGACAGGTGGCCATGGGGGAGGGACAGACAGAATGTTCTAGAAGGTCCACACACACACACCTGGAGGGTGGCTGGTGACAGGTGGCCATGGGGAGGGACAGACAGAATGTTTTAGAAGGTCCACACCCACCTAGAGGGTGGCTGGTGACAGGTGGCCATGGGGATGGACAGACAGAATGTTCTAGAAGGTCCACACACACACACCTGGAGGGTGGCTGGTGACAGGTGACCATGGGGAGGGACAGACAGAATGTTCTAGAAGGTCCACACCCACCTGGAGGGTGGCTGGTGACAGGTGGCCATGGGGAGGGACAGACAGAATGTTCTAGAAGGTCCACACACACCTGGAGGGTGGCTGGTGACAGGTGGCCATGGGGAGGGACAGACAGAATGTTCTAGAAGGTCCACACCCACCTGGAGGGTGGCTGGTGACAGGTGGCCATGGGGAGGGACAGACAGAATGTTCTAGAAGGTCCACACACACCTGGAGGGTGGCTGGTGACAGGTGGCCATGGGGAGGGACAGACAGAATGTTCTAGAAGGTCCACACCCACCTGGAGGGTGGCTGGTGACAGGTGGCCATGGGGAGGGACAGACAGAATGTTCTAGAAGGTCCACACACACCTGGAGGGTGGCTGGTGACAGGTGGCCATGGGGAGGGACAGACAGAATGTTCTAGAAGGTCCACACCCACCTGGAGGGTGGCTGGTGACAGGTGACCATGGAGGAGGGACAGACAGAATGTTCTAGAAGGTCCACACCCACCTGGAGGGTGGCTGGTGACAGGTGGCCATGGGGAGGGACAGACAGAATGTTCTAGAAGGTCCACACACACCTGGAGGGTGGCTGGTGACAGGTGGCCATGGGGAGGGACAGACAGAATGTTCTAGAAGGTCCACACACACCTGGAGGGTGGCTAGTGACAGGTGGCCATGGGGAGGGACAGACAGAATGTTCTAGAAGGTCCACACACACCTGGAGGGTGGCTGGTGACAGGTGACCATGGGGAGGGACAGACAGAATGTTCTAGAAGGTCCACACACACACACCTGGAGGGTGGCTGGTGACAGGTGGCCATGGGGAGGGACAGACAGAATGTTCTAGAAGGTCCACACCCACCTGGAGGGTGGCTGGTGACAGGTGGCCATGGGGAGGGACAGACAGAATGTTCTAGAAGGTCCACACACACCTGGAGGGTGGCTGGTGACAGGTGGCCATGGGGAGGGACAGACAGAATGTTCTAGAAGGTCCACACCCACCTGGAGGGTGGCTGGTGACAGGTGGCCATGGGGAGGGACAGACAGAATGTTCTAGAAGGTCCACACACACCTGGAGGGTGGCTGGTGACAGGTGGCCATGGGGAGGGACAGACAGAATGTTCTAGAAGGTCCACACCCACCTGGAGGGTGGCTGGTGACAGGTGACCATGGGGGAGGGACAGACAGAATGTTCTAGAAGGTCCACACCCACCTGGAGGGTGGCTGGTGACAGGTGGCCATGGGGAGGGACAGACAGAATGTTCTAGAAGGTCCACACACACCTGGAGGGTGGCTGGTGACAGGTGGCCATGGGGAGGGACAGACAGAATGTTCTAGAAGGTCCACACACACCTGGAGGGTGGCTGGTGACAGGTGACCATGGGGAGGGACAGACAGAATGTTCTAGAAGGTCCACACACACACACCTGGAGGGTGGCTGGTGACAGGTGGCCATGGGGAGGGACAGACAGAATGTTCTAGAAGGTTCACACACACCTGGAGGGTGGCTGGTGACAGGTGGCCATGGGGGAGGGACAGACAGAATGTTCTAGAAGGTCCACACCCACCTGGAGGGTGGCTGGTGACAGGTGACCATGGGGAGGGACAGACAGAATGTTCTAGAAGGTTCACACACACCTGGAGGGTGGCTGGTGACAGGTGGCCATGGGGGAGGGACAGACAGAATGTTCTAGAAGGTCCACACCCACCTGGAGGGTGGCTGGTGACAGGTGGCCATGGGGAGGGACAGACAGAATGTTCTAGAAGGTCCACACACACCTGGAGGGTGGCTGGTGACAGGTGGCCATGGGGGAGGGACAGACAGAATGTTCTAGAAGGTCCACACACACCTGGAGGGTGGCTGGTGACAGGTGGCCATGGGGGAGGGACAGACAGAATGTTCTAGAAGGTTCACACACACCTGGAGGGTGGCTGGTGACAGGTGGCCATGGGGGAGGGACAGACAGAATGTTCTAGAAGGTCCACACCCACCTGGAGGGTGGCTGGTGACAGGTGACCATGGGGAGGGACAGACAGAATGTTCTAGAAGGTCCACACACACCTGGAGGGTGGGATGGTGACAGGTGGCCATGGGGAGGGACAGACAGAATGTTCTAGAAGGTCCACACACACCTGGAGGGTGGCTGGTGACAGGTGACCATGGGGAGGGACAGACAGAATGTTCTAGAAGGTCCACACACACCTGGAGGGTGGCTGGTGACAGGTGGCCATGGAGGAGGGACAGACAGAATGTTCTAGAAGGTCCACACCCACCTGGAGGGTGGCTAGTGACAGGTGGCCATGGGGGAGGGACAGACAGAATGTTCTAGAAGGTCCACACCCACCTGGAGGGTGGCTAGTGACAGGTGGCCATGGGGGAGGGACAGACAGAATGTTCTAGAAGGTCCACACACACCTGGAGGGTGGCTGGTGACAGGTGACCATGGGGGAGGGACAGACAGAATGTTCTAGAAGGTCCACACACACCTGGAGGGTGGCTGGTGACAGGTGACCATGGGGCAGGGACAGACAGAAGGTTCTAGAAGCCCCTTGGTGCAGATCTGTGTCCCTCTCCACCCTACGGGGGCCTAAATTCAAACCCCACGTGTGTCACCGTCATCCTTCTCCTTATCTGTGACTCAGGGGTGTCTGGCTGTAAATCTGCCACCTCAGCAGGACGCCATGTCCCTGGCAGCCTGTGGTTTGGTATCCGGTCCATGGCCAGCTCCTGCTCGGGGACATTGCATGACCCCTGCTCCTCTCTTGTCCGGGTCGGCACCTGAGCAGATGTGACATGATGTCCCCTGCTTCCTGGGGACCTGCTCAAGTCCCCTGGGGACATCTCTACCCTGTCGGAGTCCCAGGCCACCTGTGTCCCCTGTCTCTGCCCTGTGCCCAGGCTCCGAGCAGGGGGACGGGTGGATCTGTCCTGCCCCGTGGCTCCTCTTCCTCCTCCTGCCCCTCAGGGTAGGTGACTGTGGCCAGGTGTGCAGGGTGCAGGGCTCAGGAGGCTGAGGCCGGAGGCTGGCAAGTGAGGCCAGCCTCAGCGATGTAGGGAGGCCACTCAGCGAGGCCCCGTCTCAAAGACAAAAGGGGCAGCGGGTGGGGGTCCGTGCTGAGCACCCCCAGACTCAACCCCAGGAAAGGACAGAGTCCCCCGTCAGGTTCATAGGACGCGGGATTCACCCGAGTCACTGTCAAGTTTTTGAAGGTCTCTTTTTCTTCCCCTGAAACATGAAGGGGCTTGTGCTTTAGGGGAGGGTCCAAAGTGTACGAGTGGACGGGAGGGGACCATCTGGAAATGTCCCCAACGACATTTAAATGGCACAGAAGGGAGTCCCCACGTCTGTGGAGCTTCCAGAACAGCCCTCTGCAGGGCGGCCAGGGGTCTCTGCCAGGCCCACTCCCCCTCCTGGCCACTTCCCTCTGCTGGCCAGTGGCCAGCGGGAGGCAAGAGGTCGGATGTGACGACTTTGGGAAAGTTGCCGGGGTTCCCTCAGCGAGAGGGTCCCCAAGTTCATCCAAGGTCCTGCAAAAGCCACCATGGGATCCTTCTTCCTGGCTGAGTAGTACTCCATGCTGTGTAGATACCCGGTTTGCGTCATCCATCCGTCTGACGGATACCTGGGCTGGGGGCAGACTTTCCAAAGATGGTGCACCCAGGTCAGCGACAGCCAGGTGACCCGACTACTGGGGTGTCCATTCAGTGTGTCCATCAACCCACAAGCGGAAATGCGTTGTGCACACACAACGGAGTATGACTCAGCCATGAAGAAGGACAGAATGGTGGGCTCGGCTGGCCCATGGAACCTATTGAAGAGGTGGAAAGAGGAAGGGGACACTCTCAAGGGACAGAGGGGTCCTCTCAGAGGGGACAGGGACAGCGCGCCCCTCCTGCCCTCCAGTTTTATTGGGGTCCCAGGGAAGTCTCCAGAGAGCCCCGCCCAGGTCCCCTCCTGACTTTGACGGACAGGAGGGTGACATCACACTCTCCAGTCCCCACGGCCATGGCCACTCTGGGTCACCTTGGCCCCTGCTGCCCTTTATCAGCCAGAGCCGGGCTTCCCTGATCCCGGGGGACCCAGAGCTGACCCCCTGTCCTTTCAGGTTCCAGCCTGGGGGTCTGGTGCTCCCCAGGACCCGGGGGCATGGTTGGGGGGTGACTGGAGGGGACTCGGGGTGACTGGGTCCCCAGAAATCCATGCATCCTCTCAGTACTGGCGTGGGGCACGGGAAGGTCCCAGATGCTTTTCCTGCTGTGCATCCTGAGCCTCCAGAGTGTCCCTCTCTGATCCCAAGCAGCGTTTTGCAAAAGGGCAGGGGGTTGGGAAGCCCCCAAGTGACTCATGCCAATGGCCACCTGTAGGTGTCCAGAGGTGGTGGCCCCAGGGCCCTGGGGAAGCCCAAAAGAAAGACCAGGAAGGAGCAGAACGGGGAAGGGAGGCAGGAGGATCCACCCCCGGCCTCAGCTGTGGGCTTTTGCCAAAGCCTCTATTTCTCCAGGGAGGTCCCCAACCCGGAGCTGGGCCTCTCAGAGGCTGCAGTGACTTTCCGGAAACTTCTGCAATGGTTGGTCGGTGGGGCCCCCGGGCTCTGGGCGAGATTTCTAGATTTTTCCAGGAATAGGAAACCAACACCCCTTGGGGCCCAAGGGAGTTTCCCCTACAGCCTCAGAGAAGGAGGCAGGGAGGACTTTTGCTTGAATTAAAATAATTTTTTTTTTTTAAAGTGGTCACTGAACTCGTTGTTTTTGCAACTAGCAGAAAAAGAAAAGAAAAATGACAAAAAGCCACTTGTTTTTGTCCACATGTTTCAGAGCCCCCTGCAGGGACCGGCAGGTGGGGCTCGGTGGAGTGGCATAGGGTGGCGCTCTGGCAGCCTTTTTGGGCTCCCCCCCTTGGAGGCCGAGTTTGCTGTACTCTGGGTGCAGTTGGGAGACCGGAAACCGCAGTGTAAACACACTTTCTCTCCTGGGTTTGATTGTGACCGTGTGACAGGAACAGGCTGGGTGCCCCCCGGGCTCCGGGAGGTGCACAGGAAGCTGAGCGCCCCGTCGGTTCCCACAGGGAGATTTTTGCACACCGCGAGGTGGAGGCTTCCCGGGTCTCCAAATCCTGGATCAGCAGCTTGTCGCGTGCACGAGGTGGGGGAGCCCGCCCGGAGGAGGTGGCCCAACTGTGACACAGCCCAGTGCTTCTGCGAGGTTCCCCTAGCGCCCCACCCCCACCCCGTCAATCACCAGCCTCCGCGCCCCGAGGCTGAGCTGCGCTTGCGGAGCCCGCTGCTGACCCCTAGCGTCCAAAACGGCCGGACGCGCAGCAGGTCCCAGAAAACCGACCTGGGGGGCTTCAGGGGCCCACGGAGAGGATGGCCCTGTCCACAGCTGGACCCCAGCACCTGTGAGTGGGACCTGGTGTGGGCACAGGGTCTCTGTAGAGGTCGTTAGTGAAGGGCCCTGAGGTGGGCTCCTCCTGGGTCAGGGGGCCCGCATGCCATGGCCGTGTGCTCCCCAGAGACAGAGGAGGGGACACAGACCACAGGAGGAGCCCCGTGGAGACGGAGGCAGAGACTGCAGTGAGGGGCCACCCGCCCAGGGCCACCTGGAGCCCAGGAGCTGGAGAGGCAGGAGGGGCCTCCCTGGAGGCTGTGCCGGGAGCTCAGCCGGGGACCCGGGTCCAGCCTCCGCCCTCCAGGGCTGGCAGAGGACAGATCCCTGTGGCTCTGAGGCCCCTGGTCCGCAGGCCTTGGGCACCGCAGTCCCGAGGACACTAGTAAATTTGCAAGAGAAGAAATGACCTCGGCTTCCTGGACGGCCTCCTGCAGACACCGGCCTCGGCCAGCAGGGGGCAGGAGAGGGACGAGATTAAATGGGGCAGATCCCAGGTTTTCTGCAAAATGCAGCCTTTGGGTCAAAATCCCTGATGCTTCCAGAACTTCCTTCCGGGGCCCCAGGGGCAGGGCCTGGGAGAGGCCCCCAGCCCCAGAGCCCGAACCCCGAAATCTGCAGCGGGCCACAGCGGCCTCCCCGTTTCTTCCCAGAATCCCTTGCAGAGGCAGGTGGGCGCCCCTCCATCAGGAATCGGCTGCCCTCCCCCTCCCCCAACCAAGGAAGGCCGCCCTGCAGGGGGAGGGTCCTGCGGACGCTGGGCAGCCCGGGGCCAGGCTGGGGGGTGGGGACCGCAGGGTCAGGGGATGGGCAGAAGAAAGGGATTCCTGGGATTCCAGAGGGGACAGGGCCACCAGGAGCCTGAGAGTGACCCTCCCCCAGCGCTGGCGGCTGGTGCAAACCCGCCCTGAACCCGGCGTCAGCGGAGGACCTCGTTCTCAGGGGGGAGGGGCGGGGATTCCTGATATCTGGGGGAGGGGGAAGTTCCGCGTCCCTGCGGGGCCCAGAGGGGCCCCAGCTGTTGCAGACAGGAAGGAAGGGACCGGGAGCCCCCGCCCCAGCCCACAGCCAGCCCTGGGTTCTGGAAGCTGCGCTCCGCGGGACCTGGCAGCCACTCTGGGGTTGATTGCAATCTTAAAGGGCCAGCGCCCAGGAAAGGCATGGGGCTGCTGGACAGGAGGGCAGCAGAGAGGGACTGACTGACCGGCAGGTCCCCGGCCGGGGACATCAGCCTCCAGGAGGAGCAGAAATGCAGAGTCGAGCTCAGCTCGGGGGACCCCAGGGCAGGGGACAGAGGGAGCGGGGGACCAAGCATCCTGGGGGCCAGGCCAAGTGACCAGGGCCTGGCAGCGGCCTCTGCAGGCCCCGGCTGCTGTCCCTCTTTCATACAGGGTGACGCTACTCGGGGCCCTTCGTCCCCTCCCCCGTCAGGACTTCCTTGAGAGCGAGGGACACGCGTCCGGCCGTCTTGACCGGTCACATGCAGGAGGACACACGGGTGACTGTCCCCAGGAGGAAGGAAGCAGGGTGAGGTGTCCCCTGTGTTGGCATTTCAGGGATCTCAGGGGGCACAGCCCTGAGGGGCAGGCGGCAGGCGCCTGGTCAGACGTCACCATGTCCCCACGTCACCAGGGCCACTCACCCTCTCGGGACCCAGCTCAGGACCTCGGCTGCCCACGCCCCCACGGCTGAGGACAGTCCCCAGCCCAGCGTCCTCGGCTGCTGTCCTCTTTCTTGGCTCCTCATTCTCTGATTCTCAGTGGACACTTGAGCACTGGGCAGTGGGTCCTGCGGGGAACTGGACACCAGGCCCCCTCCTCCCGGCTGGGGGCAGCCAGCGAGCCCAGGGGGCCCCAGGTTGCTAGAAAGTTCCGTCCTCGACCCCAGAAGGACAAAATCCAAGGGTAACTGACCACAGGGCACCAGGACTGCCCAGCTGACCACTGCGCACCCTGGAGGACCTCAGGGGACAGCGCCCTGGATCGGCCCTGGGCCAGGGCAGCGTCACACCCAGTTTGTCACCTGCTTGTCCATCTGGCTCCCAGGTCTTTGTCCCCAAGGAGAACCTGGGTGCGGCCAGGGAGCAGGGACCTGACCAAGATGGACTGTCCATTCTAGATGTCCCTCCACCATGGCGCTCAGGGAAGAGACCTCCGTGCAGCTCCAGGGCCTGGCCATGAGACCGACTCTCAGCTGAGTGACCTCAGGGGGCTGCTCTGTGTCACGGTCCCTGGGTCAGGGGACACGGGGCCTCCTGTGACGCTGGCCCTCGGTGGCCACGCTCCGTGCCGTGGGCCTCCCTGTGCCCAGGAGACTCGGGGGACACTGAGAGCCTGGGGTCGGCTTGTCCTTTCCACCACGGGGCGTCCACTCCTGACCACGTCCTGCCCCTGAAGCCACCTCTGTCCCTGAGAACAGGAAGTGAGGGACACTGAGGACCGAGGTGGTCATCAGCTGATGGGAAAGCCCCGCCCAGCCCTCGCCTGTCCCTTGAAGGGGGACCTGGGAGGTGACCAGGAGGGGCCAAGTCCCTTCTGACATCGTCCCTGGGTCCATGTTCAACTGAGGACAAGAAGCCACTGTCCTGTGTCCCCAGGGCCCCGCAGGGACCTAAGGCAGTGGCCCTCGGGCTGCAGGTGGAGCGGGAGCACCTCAGGCCCCTGGACACGGCGTCCTGTGGACTCTGGGCCCAGGGCAGGGGTGAGGGGTCAGGGGACCTTCGTTCCTGGAGACGGACAGGTCCCTGAATGAGTGAGACCAGGGGATCTGAGGACGGGGCCACGGGAGGAGAGAGGGACGGGCAGCTGAGGGACCGCCCTGGGGGCCCAGTGGACATGCAGCCATTCAGTGGAAGGGACCTGGCTGCGAGGAGCCCTGGGCCAGCGCCATGCAGTGAGAGGACCCTCCACGGACCCCCGGCTGGGCAGCCTCCCCAGGACCCTCTGGGTGGACCCTGGGGGTGATGGACATCAGTGGTCAGCGTCAGTGGTCAGCGTCAGCCAGGAGGTACTCATCACGAAGACCAGGTGACCAGGACCCGGGGAGACCACGGCGGGGAGCTCTTGGGGTGGTGGCATCTCTACGTGGTGGTCAGGGTCAGCCAGGAGCAGGCACCATGGACACTAAGGAGTCCCCTGGGTCCAGGCTGGGCGGCCCTGGCAGCCCTCGGGCTGGACTCTTGGGAGGGCACCTTTTGGGAGCCCCGAGGTGGGCACCATGGGACCCAGGGAGGCCACTGTGGTCCAGCCGGGCAGCCCCAGGGACTCTCTGTTGGGACCCTGCGAAGTCCAGCTGCAGAACTGGGAGGGGACCTGTCCTCTGGGTCCCCGAGACCAGCACATGAGGCCAGTGGGGAGGCAGGGAGGCCGGAGACCAGCACATGAGGCCAGTGGGGAGGCAGGGAGGCCGGGAGGTCAGGGTGGCGGGGCGGGCCGGTCCCCTCTGTGCAGTTTGTGGCTTTGGTGGCTCTGGCTGTGGGTCAGCGTGGAGCTGAGGGTGGGCGATGGGGACGGCAGGTGAAGGGACGGGGACGGCCGGGAGTGACCTGGAGGAGTGCCACCGGCGCCTGGGCTCTGCACTCTGAGGTTTGCCTCAGATGGGGAGATGGACCCGGTGGCGCTGGGAGGTGTCATCTGGGGACACTGAGGTGTCTGTCCAGTCAGTGGCCCAAGGCCAGCCTCAGATGGTCACCTGCAGACCCCGGGAGCTCAGGTCCTAGGGAGCCCGGGTCACTCATGGGCACCAACGGGTCTTGGGTGCATCCATTTAGGTGTGTCCCCCTTTGTCCCGTGGACAGGTCACTAGGGGGACAGGTGACCTGCGGGTGGCAAGGGGTGGCGGGATGGACGGGCTGGGCGCTGGGCAGGTCCCCGGTGAGTGTCCAGGGGGTGAGGACGGATGGGCCTGGACGCTGAGGGTCAGCTGGGCTGCAGGGAGGGTCTGCTGAGGGAGGGGACCCGGGTGGTGGCTCCTGGGGAGCTGGGAGGTCCCCCCGGTGCATGCAGATGACCAGGTGGACAGCCAAGGGGTGTCCTCCAGGGCAGAAGCCCCCAGAGGAGCGCCCCAGCTCCAGGGTCCAGGTGGTCAGCGGAAGGTGGGGCCTACGGGTGACCGAGGGCTTTGACGACGGATGAGGATCCATGTCCCCAGGGTGAATGTCGAGAAGGACAATCCTGAGCCCAGATGACCAGCCCCAGGTGTTTGGGAGGGAGAAGCCGCCGGTGAGCCGGGACAGGAGCTGGACGCAGGGGTCAGCAGGGGGAGGGGCAGGGAGCAGGGTGACGTGGAGGGAGGAGGGAGGGACAGAGCTCCCGGCCCCCGAGTCCAAGGGCGTCCAGCAGCTGCACCCTGACCAGGCCAGCCTCTGGCCGCCCGGTCCACCTTGTAGAGGTGAGCCCCCAGCCCCAGGGCCACCCGCAGCGAGGTCCCTCTCCTGGGGACTTGAAGGAGGGGTCAGGTGCTCCCGGAGGAAGCCGGTAGCGCCCCCTGTGGTCACCCCCGAGGGGACCGAATGATGGACTCGTTGGACATTTTTGCAAAATATCAGAAAAATATCTTTTTCTTCCAAAAAAAAAAAAGTAAAAAAATAGAAAATTTCTCGAGCGAGGGTCAGAACGCGGGCGACGGAGGACGGGAGGGAGAACTTGCGGACATCTCGGGGGGTGGACGCGTCCCTCCGTGCCCACCTGCGGCTCAGTTCACTTCTTGCACCGTCAGGACGTCTTCCAGATCGTCTTTGCTGGCCACTTTGGTCATGGCTGCCCAGTCCATCTGAGGTAAAGAAGGGGATGGTCAGCGTCCCATGTCCACGAGCCCCAGGGGAGGGACAGTTTGTCCTCTGATGAGGCTCTGGGATGCTTCAGTAGGACCTCGTGGTGGACACTTGAGGGTCACCGAGGGACGAGCAGACGAATGGGGGAATCCAGTGAACCCAACGGCACGTGCAAAGGCCCCGGGGCCAGAAGCGGCTTGGATCAGAGGTGGGCTGCAGAGTGTCCCCCTCCCTGTCCCTCTGTGTCTCTGTCCCTCTCCTGCTGCCATTTCCCCGACCCACTGCGTAGACACAGAATCCACCTCCGTGCCATCCCCGTGGCCCCCTGGGAGGGGACAGAGCGTCCCGGGCTACCTGTCCCCCTGCGTTCCCTCCCCGGGGGACCCTCTGCCCCTCACAGGCACCTGGTGGTCCACTTGATCGTTTGGGGTCACTTTGTCTTTGACCTGAGGGATCGGGGGGAAGAGTCTGCGCAGCCCGTGGGACCTGGGGAGACAGAGAGGAAGGGGGACAGGTGACACGTGGCTTTCCCCACGGGCCAGCAGGACACCTGTTGCTGGCTCCTCGGTCCACCTCTCCAGAGGAACCACAGGGGGACAGAGTGGAGGAAACCAGGACCACGGGGTCACAGAGGTACACAGTGTCACACAGACCCGAGGAGAAGCCACGTGCAGACGGAGACAGAGACTGGAGTGACCGGCCACCAGCCCGGGCGCCTGGAGCGCACCGTGCCTGCATCCCACCGCTCCTGGTTCTGTTCCTTTCTGCTTCCTTCAGGGGCGTCTGGGAAGCGCCTGAGACCCTGGTGGGTCCTGAAACCTCACCTGTGATGCTCCCCCAGCTGACCATGTCCACCCCGGGTGGACCCGACTGCGGGGAGGGGCCTGAGCTCTGGAGGTCTGGGGTGCGGGAGGCCCCCAGTTGGAGTTTTGAGGCCAAAGGAGGCAGAGCCCAAGCTGCCAATCAGCGTCTGCGAGGTCCCCTGCCCAGGCCCCAGCCGCTCCGCGGGGTCCCCTGCCCAGACCCCGAGCCCCTCTGCAGCGCCCGTCTGTGCCCATTCTCCGGTCACGTGGTTTCCAGCGCCCTGTCCTCCTCCCGTCCCCCACGTCCAGTTAGGAGACTCCCTGGCACCCGGCTCTGTCCCCTCCGAGGACAGGCCAGCTCTGAGCCGTCCCTGCCCTCCCGGGTCCCCTGCCCCTCAGCGGTTACCTGTTGAGCAGGAAGCCGAGGACCAGGGCGCAGACGAGGGTCCCCAGGACCACCAGCAGGTAGACGTGCACGAGGCCGCCCTCCTGTCCCCCGGAGCCTGCAGGGACACGGCCCGCCTGTCCGTCACGACAGTGCCCAGAGGAGCCCTCGGGCCTGGCTGGCCACCCAGGGCGGGAGGGGACCCAGGACAGAGGTCCCCACCTGGCTCCAGGTGGCCGGGGGTCTGCGGAGCCCGACCTTCCTCCCCGAGCCCGGCCACCAGGGGGACCGTCCAGCGGGGTGACCGGGACCAAGCAGGTGGGTAAGTGGACCCGTCTGCACAAGGTGAGTCCCAACGTGTCCTCGTGAGTGTATGTCCACGTGGGGGACGGTGACCAGACCAGAGCTGCTGACCATTATTCCCGTGATATGATAATCACTGATTAGTACCGTTGATTATTATTCATATGATGTAATGATTATTAATTAGAACTGATGATTATTATTCACATGATATAATGATTATTAATTAGTACCATTGATTATTATTCATATGATGTAATGATTATTAATTAGAACTGATGATTATTATTCACATGATACAATGATTATTAATTAGCACTGTTGATTATTATTCATGATATAATTATTATTAATTAGTACCGTTGAATATTATTCATATGATATAATGATTATTAATTAGCACCGCTGATTATTATTCATATGATATAATCACTATTAATTAGCACTGATGATTATTATTCATATGATGTAATGATTATTAATTAGCACCATTGATTATTATTCATGATATAAGTATTATTAATTAGTACTGATGATTATTATTCATATGATGTAATGATTATTAATTAGTACTGTTGATTATTATTCATATGATGTAACGATTCTTAATTAGTACCGTTGATTATTATTCAGATGATACAATCATTATTAATTAGTACTGATGATTATTATTCATATGATGTAATGATTCTTAATTAGTACTGTTGATTATTATTCAGATGATACAATCATTATTAATTAGTACCGTTGATTATTATTCATATGATATAATCATTATTAATTAGTACTGATGATTATTATTCATATGATGTAATGATTATTAATTAGCACCATTGATTATTATTCATATGATATAATCATTATTAATTAGTACTGATGATTATTATTCATATGATGTAATGATTATTAATTAGCACCATTGATTATTATTCATATGATATAATCATTATTAATTAGTACTGATGATTATTATTCATATGATATGATGATTACTAATTAGTACTGTGGATCATTATTCATATATGATATAATTACTACTAATTAGTGCTGTTGATTATTATTCATATGATATGATAATTATTAATTAGTACTGATGATTATTATTCATATGATATAATGGTAATTATTGATTATTGCTGATTATTATTCATAAGATATAATGACCATTAATTAGTACTGATTATTATTCATATATGATAATTACTAATTAGTACTGTGGATCATTATTCATATGATATAATTACTACCAATTAGTACTGTTGATTATTATTCATATATGACAATTATTAATTATTATTGTTGATTATTCATATAGTGATTATTATTAATCATTGTCATTAATTATTCATATAGTAATTATTATTCATTATTGTTGATTATTATTCATGTAGTATAATGATTATTGATTATTATTATTCATATAATAGAATAGTTTTATTATTATTGTTGATTATTATTCATGTAACATAATGATTATTATTAATATTGTTGGTTATTCATATAATATGATTATTATTATTGTTGATCATTATTCATATAATAATCATCATTTTCATTAATTATTATAGTTGATTACATTCATATATTAATAATAATTATTGTTGTTGATTACTATTCGTATACTAATAATTATTATTGTTGATTATTATTCATATAATAATAGTTGTTATTAATTATTATTGTTGATTATCATTCATATAATTATGATTATTATTAATCATTCTTGTTAATTGTCATTTCTATAGTATAATGATAATTATTAATTATTATGGATTATTATTCACACAATAGAATAGTTATTGATTATTATTGTTGAGTATCATTGATATAATAATTATTATTAATTATTGTTGATTACTCATATAACATAATAATCATTCTTATTGAGTATTATTCATATAACATAATAAGTATTATTAATCATTGTTGATTATTTTCATACAACATAATAATTATTATTGATTACTGTTGATTATTCGTGTAGTATAATGTTTATCATTAATCATCGTTGCTGATTAACATACGTATAATATAATGATACTTATTAATTATTGTTGATTATGATTCATATAATAGTAATAATTATTAATCATTGTGGATGATTCCTATATTATAATAATCATTAATCATTATCGTTCATTATAATTCCTATAATATAATGACATTATTATTGTGGGTTATTCATATGATAATTATTGATTATTGATTATAATTCATGTTAAATGATTATTATTATGACTATTGATTATTGGTAGTAGTAGTGATTATTGTCATTATGCTGAGGCTGGGACCCAGGGGGGCGAGTGCGGTACGGCCCTGTGACACGTTTTAATATTTGACAATATCTGGAGGCGGGTGGTCAGACTCTTTTTTTCTAACCAGCAATGGAGCCCCGGGACCCTAATCCCCTGAGCCCGGTCCCCGCCCTGTCTGTCTGTTTTGTTTAGGGACAGGGTCTTCCCAGGTTGCTCAGGGCCTCACTCAGTTACGGAGGCTGGCCTCTGACTCGCGATCCTCCTGCCTCAGCCTCCCGAGCCACTGGGATGCCAGGCGTGGGCCACTGCGTCCAGCTGATTGTTTTTCTGTTTTATGTCGCAGCCCTGGACAGGGAACCCACGGCCTCGCGCATGCCACCCATTCGCTCCTCCAGTCCCAAGACCCTTCCCCCTACCTGGGGACCCGCAGCGGTGACTGAGTGACCTGCCCGAGGGGGACCCGCGGATGCATCCTGGCGGGTGCAGGGCTTGGGCTGCAGGAGGGGCTTAAGGAGTCCCCTCTTGGGTCGCGGAGGGAGCCCAGCCTCTGCTGTGACTGGACACCCTGAGTCTGTGCCAGGTCCAGGGACCTTGTAGGAGCAGGTAGAGGTCACCCGGGGGTCTCCCGTGCACGCAGCGCGCCCTGACCGTGCGCCCTGGCCATGCGCCCTGCCCTCGGGCTTACCGAACTCCACGGGGCGGCTCCAGTGACCCCAGGGTCCCCCGCGGGAGTCCGCCGCTCTGATCCTCAGGCTGTGAGGGCCTCTGGGCTCCGGGCTGGGCAGGTGGTACAGGTTGTGCACTTCCCCAGAGACGTTGATCTTTGGAGAGGGCACAGAGTTAGAGCTGGGGCCGTCGGCCTCGTGGAAAGAACCAGGGTTCCAAGTGCACTCTGTCCATCAGCCGTGGACACTGCAGGATGAGGGGGGACTCCGCTCCTGATTCCGGACCACGGCGCCCCCACGAGAGGAGCGTATTGAGAAGTAAAGCGCTCTGAATCTGTGGGTCCCCCTTGGGCACGTGAAACCCATTATTGGTCCCCCCCCCCAAATAATGACCACTAGATGGACTCCCTCCCTCTAAATATGGACAGGGAAGTGACTCAAAGGAGCTAGCCCAGAGACAGCGGTGGACGTTTGTACCACCGAAGAGGACTCCGGGGTCACAGTGGTGCTGAGGATTGGAAAATACCGAACAGAAGGACTTGAGGGATCTACCTCTCCAGGTGTTTTGGAGGGAGCTACAGGGAGTGCTGTCCCCTCGGGGGACTCGAGGGCTCTGTGGACACATCTGGGCACAGAATCCCACCCATCCTGGCCACGTCTGGTGACGCTGGCTCTCAGAAAGGGTCCAGTTGGCCGACGACAGCGGACGTCAAACTCACCACTGAATTGTCACCGCCGGCTCTTTCGGTGTTCTAGGACAGAGAAAGGTGGACGGTTGGACACTTTCAAGGGCTTTCCCAGAGGGCTGACTGTCCACCTCGTATCTGGGTGGACTCGGGGGGACCACAGGTCTTGGTCATTCTGATCTTGCTCTGCCTCTCCAAGTCTTCCCCATTCCCAAGGTTGTCACTGTCCCCACAGCTGGCTACCCGGCGCCCCCCCTCGGCTGGTGGTCCACGCACGATGCCCCTGTCCATAGCCCCTGCTGGACCTCCTGCAGTTCCTAGGGTCACGGTCCCTGCCCACGTCATGTCCCCGTGGGCGCTGACCTGTGTCCGGATGCCCAGCTGATACTGGAAGTCCAGGTAGGTCAGGTAGGTCTTGGTCCTGGGCTGGTTCCACTGGAGAACGCAGTGAGACGTGTTGCACTGGACGCTGATGTTGTCCGGGGGACTGATCTGCTCTGTGGGGACAGTCGGGCACCTCGGTACCTGAGTGAACTGCACCCCTGTCACCTCCCTCCAGGGAGGGGGGAGGCCGAGCGCCACCTGCCCACCACCGATGGTCAACACCTGGAGCTCCAGGGGATGGTCCTGAGGGCCCCCGGGGGCACCGAGCTCATCCCCAGGGGCCACTAAGGTGGCTGTGGGGGTCAGGGTCAGGGTCAGGGTTGGGGTTCAGGCGTAAAGTTAGGGTTAGGATTGGAGTGAGGGTCGGGGTGAGGTTTAAGGTAGACAGATGACCACTTGCAATCTGTGGGAAGGTGCCCAGTCTCCCCCATGGTTAGAGAAGGAGGCATATGGTGGCCTTTGGTGGCATCTGAGCCTATTTTTCAGATATGAACAGGAAGCATGTGAAGGTGACGGACATTTCCCAATTAGGTTCGAAAGAAGGAATCTCCTTAAAAATCAAAGGGAGGGCTGGGGATGTGGCTCAAGCGGTAGCGCGCTCGCCTGGCATGCGTGCGGCCCGGGTTCGATCCTCAGCACCACATACAAAGATGTTGTGTCCGCCGAAAAAACTAAAAAATAAATAAAATTCTCTCTCTCTCTCTCTCTCTCTCTCTTTAAAAAAAAAAATTAAAAAAAATCAAAGGGACGTCCATAGTGGGGGGAGGAGAGGGTCGAGCAAGTGCCGGGGAGGGACATTGGCCAAATTTTGTCATTGTGTCATGTGTGTGTATGAATACGTAGCAATTAATCGCACCTATAGGTGCCACTCTAATTCACCTACACAAAATCTGGGGGGGGGAAAAGTCAGGCTTGGATGACCCTCAAGGATGAACATGAGAACAATCTCTCCCTCCCTATCCTGCATCCAAGTAGCCTCAGTTCCTTTCTGGGGACGTCAACTCAAGAGCCCCAAGGGCTCCGTGGAGGTCCCCCCTTCTGGCAGAGAAAGGGACCTCAATCTGGTGACAACTTCGCCTCGATTTTTCTCTAGATTTCTAACCCACCCCACGGCAAAACCAACCGCAGGCTCTGCCCTCACCCATCTCCCTTGTCGACAGAATCAAATCAAAAAACTGGATCTCCGGCCCCCGGCTGGTCCCGTTCACCAGGAAGAAAGTTCTGTACTTCAACTTGGAGATGTCTCGCAGGTGGCAGCCCCTGTGGGTCCCCGAGTCTTGTATGTAATGGGGACATTCGGTTTCATCACTTTCACTGTTAGGTCTTAAAGGGTGACAAGAGCAATCAAGGAAAAAAAAGAAAGAAAATAAATTGGGAATATTTTTTTCCTGCCCTCCTAGCGTCCCGCCACGATCCCGCAGATGACATCGATCCCGCAGATGACATCGGTGCTTACTTCAACTGTCGCATGTACAGAAAATACTGGACGTCGCTGGGGGCCGCAGGGCCCAGCGCCCAGGTGCAGTTCATGAAGGCTGCGTTGTAGATGGCGCAGGAGAAGTTCCGGACGGCGGTGCCCTCTGCACCTGGGAAGAGGGGCTTGGCTTCATTTTCTATCCAGGGTGGTGGCATGGAGGGACAGGGGGGTCCCCACCGGTCTGCCCACCTGGGTTGGTGAAGGGCAGCTCCTCCTGCACCGAGGCCCCGTCCACGGTGGTGCTGACCTTCAGCGTGGCGCCTCCGTGCAGGGCGACCCTGGTAAAGGTGCACTGGCAGGACTCGGCCTCAGCCTAATCAGAGACAGCAACCCAAGTCCCCTGTCATGGGGCGTCCCTGGGGCCTGTCCCTCCTTGTACCCAGGCCGCCCGTCTGCATCCTCCTGGGGAACCCGGACAGGAGGGCTGCTTGGTCTTCCCTGAAAAGCTGACTCCTGGTTCCTTGCTCAGGATTAAGTCCACCAAGAAGCCAGGGTTCTGGGCTGCAGGGGACGCTGCTGACCACCACCCACCTGCAGGGGCGCCTCTAACCACCACCCACCTGCAGGGGGCGCCCCTAACCACCACCCACCTGCAGGGGACGCCCCTGACCACCACCCACCTGCAGGGGGCGCCCCTGACCACCTCCCACCTGCAGGGGGCGCCCCTGACCACCTCCCACCTGCAGGGGGCGTCCCTGACCACCTCCCACCTGCAGGGGGCGTCCCTGACCACCTCCCACCTGCAGGGGGCTCCCCTGACCACCACCCACCTGCAGGGGGCGCCGCTGACCACCTCCCACCTGCAGGGGGCGCCGCTGACCACCTCCCACCTGCAGGGGGCCCCCTAACCACCTCCCACCTGCAGGGGGCGCCCCTGACCACCACCCACCTGCAGGGGGCCCGCTGACCACCTCCCACCTGCAGGGGGCGTCCCTGACCACCTCCCCCCTGCAGGGGGCGCCCCTGACCACCTCCCACCTGCAGGGGGTGCCCCTGACCACCTCCCACCTGCAGGGGACGCCCCTGACCACCTCCCACCTGCAGGGGGCGCCCCTGACCACCTCCCACCTGCAGGGGGCCCCCTGACCACCTCCCACCTGCAGGGGGTGCCGCTGACCACCTCCCACCTGCAGGGGGCGCCCCTGACCACCTCCCACCTGCAGGGGGCGCCCCTGACCACCTCCCACCTGCAGGGGGCGTCCCTGACCACCTCCCACCTGCAGGGGGCCCCCTGACCACCTCCCACCTGCAGGGGACGCCCCTGACCACCTCCCACCTGCAGGGGGCCCCCTGACCACCTCCCACCTGCAGGGGGCCCCCTGACCACCTCCCACCTGCAGGGGGCCCCCTGACCACCTCCCACCTGCAGGGGGCGCCCCTGACCACCTCCCACCTGCAGGGGGCGCCCCTGACCACCTCCCACCTGCAGGGGACGCCCCTGACCACCTCCCACCTGCAGGGGGCGCCCCTGACCACCTCCCACCTGCAGGGGGCGCCCCTGACCACCTCCCACCTGCAGGGGGCGCCCCTGACCACCTCCCACCTGCAGGGGGCGCCCCTGACCACCACCCACCTGCAGGGGGCGCCCCTGACCACCTCCCACCTGCAGGGGGCCCCCTGACCACCTCCCACCTGCAGGGGGCCCCCTGACCACCTCCCACCTGCAGGGGGCGCCCCTGACCACCTCCCACCTGCAGGGGGCGCCCCTGACCACCTCCCACCTGCAGGGGGCGCCCCTGACCACCTCCCACCTGCAGGGGGCGCCCCTGACCACCACCCACCTGCAGGGGGCGCCCCTGACCACCTCCCACCTGCAGGGGGCGCCCCTGACCACCTCCCACCTGCAGGGGGCCCCCTGACCACCTCCCACCTGCAGGGGGTGCCGCTGACCACCTCCCACCTGCAGGGGGCGCCCCTGACCACCTCCCACCTGCAGGGGGCCCGCTGACCACCTCCCACCTGAGCCCCTGACCACCTCCCACCTGCAGGGGGCCCCCTGCCCACCACCCACCCGAGCCCCTGGTGCCTCCTCACATTGACTTTAATGTCCCCCATTTCCCTGTGACTCATGCGGCACGTGGCGCGGGTGGCGTTTTCCTGGCAGCTCCAACGGAGCGTCATCGTCCTCGGGTCAAACTCCAGGGCGAGGCCGGGGCTGGGCGACGGCGATGGCGCATCTGCAGGGGATGCCCACCAGTGAGTGACCTTGCCCCACGTCCCCCGGCCCCCGCCCACACACTCTGCGTCTGCCAGGGGACCACCGCTGGTCCCCCAGGCCTGGACCCTGCCGTGTCCTCAGGCGTCCCCTCGCCCTGGACGCTGTATCTCTCGGCCTCCGGAGCCCACGGCTCCGTCCACCTTCTGTTCCCCATGAGTGACCCGGGCTCAGGTCCTCTGTCACAGTCACGGACAGGCACCACCCGGCCACAGGGGTCCCCCCAGGTCTGACCGGCGCCAGCTGGATCCTGGGCTGGTCGCTGCAGGTGGGGGTCCTGACACTGCTGGCCACTGGCCACCCCACCCCTGACTCAGTTCGCCCAATCTGTGCCTCCTTTGCTCCCTCGGGCTCTGGGACATCTCCTAAGTCTCGAGGGTGGACAGGCAGGACTCGGTGGCCCAGGCGCAGCTGGACAGACCCCCCTCACCCTCGGGTTCTGCAAAAGCCACTCAGGTGCGGAAGTGGGGACCCGGCCTCATGATAAAGTGACCTCAGAGGACGTGAGACCAAGAGGTAGGTGTCCACCCAGCGGGTCGCTGACTTCTCCTTTTGCAGCCGGGTCCAGGCGGGGGATCCGAAGGCCACCAGCCCCACCTACTGGCCAGAGGTGGGGACGTCCTCCCCGTCCATCTTTCCAAACCCTGCAGCACCCGCGGGACTGGACTGCAGCTACGGGTCACCAGGTCACCAAGGCAGATAGGGGACAGATGAAGCAACCGACACCCGGTTGTGGCTGCGTCCCCAGACGCCTAAGCGGGAGCCAAGGAAAAGGACAGTCACGTCCCCGCACTCACCCATCAGCTCCTGGGTCACGAGGGAAGATTGTCCAGGCAATGCGGAGAGGACCAGGACGCAGATGGCCACCAGCAGGCTCTCGGGGCCGCCCGAGGGAGCGCAGGGCACTGGGGAGACATAGCCGCAGGGTGAAGAAACGTGCTGCACTTTGATTTTTTTTTTTTTTAGTGCTAAGTTGATTTTCCTCGGGTTGTTTGTCACAGTAACAGAAAGAGCGAAAACTCAGGTCATGGCTGATCGCAGACGGTTTGTGGGAGCATCATCCCCTGCCCACGTGGGGTCGGGACGTGGAGGTCTCTGGGGACATTACTCTGTGTCCCTCCCGGGTGGGTGGCTTCTCCTTTCCTCAGCATCCTCTTTCCAGGAAGCAGAAACAACAAAGGTCAGGCCGCACTCAATGGGTGGGGCTCCTGCCCCCAACTGACCGTCCTTGGTATCCCTCCGCTGCCCTGGTCTGGCCTGAGGTTCCACGTCCAGGCAGACCTGGGAGCCCCATGGACACCGGCTCCGACTCTCCTGCGGGGGATTCTCATGGCTTTTCCCGCCCTTCACAGTGGACTTTGGAGATGAACCAGAAATGAGGGCCAGAATCTTGATTTTTTTTTTTAAATTCTCTTTTTCTTTAGATTTTTCAGGTTTTAAAGGATTTTCCCCTTCACACAAGACAAAGTGAAAGAAATCCTACGGGGATCCAAACGGGGGACGTCATCGATCAATAATATCTGTATTCTGGGCTGGGGAGGCCGAGGCAGGAGGATCGCGGGTTCAAAGCCAGCCTCAGCCAAAGGGAGGCCCTAAGCAGCTCAGGGAGACTCTGTCCCTAAATAAAATGCAAACTAGGGCTGGGGACGGGGCTCAGGGGGTCCAGTGTCCAGGAAGTCCATCCCTGGTACCAAAAAAAATATAATTTTATTTCACAAAATAGAGAAGACTTGGCTCATTTTTCAGAGAGAAAACATATAAAATTACTCAGTTTTCAAATAAAATGTTAAATAAAAACTACGGGTGCCGACTGGGCATGGTGACGCGCACCTGTGATCCCGGGGACTCAGGAGGCTGAGGCAGGAGGCTTGCAAATGGGAGGCCAGCCTCAGCACCTCAGCAAGACCCTGTCTCAAAATTCAAATAAATAAAGACATAAAAAGGGCTGGGGACGAGGCTCGGTGGCCCAGCACCCGGGGCACAAACCACGGGAAAGCGTCAGCCCCCAGGGTGGCCCGACCCCAGGCCCTGCCCCTCCATGCAGAGGGGCCCCCGGGGTCAGCAGGAGCCGCTGTCCAGCCTGACCCCTCTGCGCCCAGCCCTGCACCCACAGCCCGGCCGTCGCCTGTGACCCTGTCATTTTTTTGTTGTTGTTGTTTCATCATATAGAAAAGAGTAACTGAAAGAGAAAAGGGGAACCAGGGGGTGACCCCAGGGATGGGACTGTCAGCCGCACACACGCTCACGGCAGAGGGAGAGCAGCCGGTGGCAGGGCGGCTCGTGGGCAGACTGCAAGGTGGACCGGGCAGCCAGAGGCTGGCCTGGGTCAGGGTGCAGCTGCTGGACGCCATTGGACTCGGGGGCCGGGAGCTCTGTCCCTCCCTCCTCCCTCCACGTCACCCTGCTTGGCTGCCCCTCCCCCCTGCTGACCCCTGCGTCCAGCTCCTGTCCCGGCTCACCGGCGGCTTCTCCCTCCCAAACACCTGGGGCTGGTCATCTGGGCTCAGGATTGTCCTTCTCGACATTCACCCTGGGGACATGGATCCTCATCCGTCGTCAAAGCCCTCGGTCACCCGTAGGCCCCACCTTCCGCTGACCACCTGGACCCTGGAGCTGGGGCGCTCCTCTGGGGGCTTCTGCCCTGGAGGACACCCCTTGGCTGTCCACCTGGTCATCTGCATGCACCGGGGGGACCTCCCAGCTCCCCAGGAGCCACCACCCGGGTCCCCTCCCTCAGCAGACCCTCCCTGCAGCCCAGCTGACCCTCAGCGTCCAGGCCCATCCGTCCTCACCCCCTGGACACTCACCAGGGACCTGCCCAGCGCCCAGCCCGTCCATCCCGCCACCCCTCGCCACCCGCAGGTCACCTGTCCCCCCAGCGCTCCCCGGGATGCCCTCCCTCTCTTCCCGTCCCCCCGTCCTCCCCCAGGGGAGAGGCTCAGCAGCCTGCTCCACACTCCGAGGCCCCTTCTCCCTGGACCTGGGCAGATTCACCCGTCTCTGGAGGTGGCCGTGTCCACCCCAGCTGGGGACACCGTCCAGGACAAGGACTGACTGAGGTCCCCAGGCAGAGCTCAGCCTTGCTCAGCCAAGATCCCCGTCCCGGCCTCCTAACGGGGCCTCCTCCTTCCCAGGGAAGCCAGTGGTCCATGGCCGGGCTCTGTCCCTCTGGACACGGGCTGCTTTCCCTCCAGGGTGTCCCAGGGACACCTGGGGTGACACATCGGCAGACCTCCTGCTGCTTTTTCTCTTAACCCATCTCTGGACACAGGGGACCGGCCAGCACCCCCCGAGCTGGGCGGCAGCGGAGGCCATCGCCCCAGGGTTGGAGCCTAAGCAGGTGCCGGGAGCCGGGCGCCTTCTCAGAAGCCGTTGACACATGGCGGAACTTTGTCACCGCCGCAGAGTTCCCCGTTCTGCTTCCCTTTCACGGAGCTTCCCCTTCCTCTTTGACGCCGCGGAGTCCAGACGGAGAGAGACCAGGAACCGGCTGGAACTTGACCTTGGAGACCCAGCGGCGGCCATCAGCCGGGGGCCTGGGAGCCCTGGACCCTCTCTGTGTGGGGCCGTCCTCCTGGGTGGCTGCGTGGCCTTATCTCGCGAGTCCCGTTTGGCCCCGATTGTTCTTTAACGCCCTGGTCCCCTCCCGGCCCCTGGAGACCCGGAAACCGCTTTCCCCCTGTCTCTGGGGATTTTCTGGGTGGGACCTTGAAGGATTGAAATCGGAGGATGTTCGGCCTCCGGCGGCCACTCTGGCTGTGGCCTGGGCACGGTGTGTCCCCTTTGGTCCCTGTCCTGGAATGTAGGAGGCAGGTGACCCTGAGTGGACGGGCGGCAGGACCCTCGGCGACATCCCGGGGACCTCAGTCTCCGGGGACGGCATCGGGTCCCACAAAACCGTCTCAGCTGCAGCTGCAAGAGCTTCTCATGACACAGGACCATGTCCTTTAATTGGGACATTTCTGCCTGCACCTCTGGCCACTGGGGCTCCTGCTGCCCACCAACTGTCCCGTCCAGCACAACGGGACAGAGAAGGAAGCCCGTGCCAGGAGGAGCCGGCCAGCCCGGACCCAGCTGGACCTCTCTGCCCTGCGAAGCAGCCAGTCTCGGGCACGTTGTCATAGTCACAGAAGAGGTGCCAACAGCTGTCCCTCCACTGTCCCTCCTTCTGGCCCTGGGTCAAGAGCAGATGAGGTCCCTGGATCACAGCAGATGAGAAGACCCAGCACGGGTCCTTGGACCTGAGCTCCCGGGGTCTGCAGGTGACCACCTGAGGCTGGCCTTGGGCAACTGACTGGACAGACACCTCAGTGTCCCCAGATGACACCTCCCAGCGCCACCGGCTCCATCTCCCCATCTGAGGCAGACCTCAGAGTGCAGAGCCCAGGCGCCGGTCACTCCCGGTGTCCCCGTCCCTTCACCTGCCGTCCCCATGGCCCACCCTCAGCTCCACGCTGACCCACAGCCAGAGCCACCAAAGCCACAAACTGCACAGAGGGGACTTGGCAACTGGCAAGTCCATGGAGCCAAGGGACCGGCCCGCCCCGCCACCCTGACCTCCCGACCTCCTCCCAGCCTCCCTGCCTCCCGGCCTCCGTCCTTACTTGTGGGTCCCGGGCTCCAGCCTCAGGCCGCCATCTTGAAGTGCCACCTCCCTCTGCAGCCTGTGAGCACCCGACGTCACCCGCCGACTCACGTCCTGGGCCCAGGGCTTCCCGTTTCTCGCTGGGTCCCTCCCGTCCCCGCCTCTGGGCTTCCTCATTTCAGGATGGGGCAGGCACGATCCCTGGTTGTCACTGTCACCCAGGGACACCCACAGGCACCTTGTGCTCAGGGGCAGGGCCAGGCGCCATGTGACAGCTCCCCCATCAGACTGCAGGGACATGTTGTCACCTGTCCAAGAAGCCCAGGCCACACTGAGCTGAAGGATTGGGGACAATCTTTGTTAGGACTGTTGCAATAGGAGGAGAGGGACCCGGGGGACGTCACCTGCCTCTCAGGACCCAGGGACAGGCGGGCTCCGTGCCCTGGGGCTGGGGGACAGGACCAGAGCCGTAGGGAGACCCGCGCCCAGGGCACAGCCCACTGGCCTCATGTGCTGGTCTCGGGGACCCAGAGGACAGGTCCCCTCCCAATTCTGCAGCTGGACTTCGCAGGGTCCCAACAGAGAGTCCCTGGGGCTGCCCGGCTGGACCACAGTGGCCTCCCTGGGTCCCATGGTGCCCACCTCGGGGCTCCCAGAAGGTCACTCCCAAGAGTCCAGCCCGAGGGCTGCCAGGGCCGCCCAGCCTGGACCCAGGGGACTCCTTAGTGTCCATGGTGCCTGCTCCTGGCTGACCCTGACCACCACGTAGAGATGCCACCACCCCAAGAGCTCCCTGCCGTGGTCTCCCCGGGTCCTGGTCACCTGGTCTTCGTGATGAGTACCTCCTGGCTGACGCTGACCACTGACGCTGACCACTGATCTCCATCACCCCCAGGGTCCACCCAGAGGGTCCTGGGGAGGCTGCCCAGCCGGGGGTCCATGGAGGGTCCTCTCACTGCATGGCGCTCACCCAGGGCTCCTCGCAGCCAGGTCCCTTCCACTGAATGGCTGCATGTCCACTGGGCCCCCAGGGCAGTCCCCTCTTCCAGAGCGGGTCGGAGTGAGCCTCGGGGGTCAGGGTTGGGGAAGGGTCACCAGCTCCTCCTTGACATCTGAGACCCACAGCGGGGGCTGGGCTCCAGGGACCTTGCGCAGCACTAAGGGTCGTGACGTCCAGCCCTGGCCTGACCGGGACAGCATCCCCAAGGACAGGAGAGGACCTCTGGGAACACTATCAGGAGACCAGGTGGCAGGAGGACCGACCACCCAGGGCTGAGAGGAAGGGAGGGGACAAGACAAAGTGGAGAATGGCATGATTGACGAGAAGCCGTAGCAGAGAGACATTCAAGTCTTCCCGACACACGGTGAATCGCGGGATGGACAGGATGGTGGGTCCCTGCTCACACCCGTGGTCATGGACGACAGCTGAGAGACCTGGGAACTGGAATCCTGCAGCCCCCTAAGACACAGGAGGCCACAGCCAAGGGTCCTCACAAAAAGGGAGGCTGGGTGCAGAGGGCACAGGAAAAGCTCCCAAGAGGACCGGAGAGTGGACATGCAGCTGAGGAAGGTCAAGGTCTGGGGCTGGGTCTACATGGACTTTGCAAAAGGAGAAGTGGAGGTGGAGATGGAGAGGTGGAGGTGGAGATGGAGAGGTGGAGGTGGAGGTGGAGGTGGAGATGGAGGTGGAGGTGGAGGTGGAGGTGGGAGGTGGAGGTGGAGTGGAGGTGGAGGTGGAGATGGAGAGGTGGAGGTGGAGATGGAGAGGTGGAGGTGGAGATGGAGAGGTGGAGGTGGAGGTGGAGGTGGAGATGGAGGTGGAGGTGGAGGTGGAGGTGGAGATGGAGGTGGAGGTGGAGATGGAGATGGAGATGGAGAGGTGGAGGTGGAGGTGGAGGTGGAGATGGTGGTGAGGGGGGGAGTGA
>NC_138190.1:328386-348943 GCF_964194105.1 Spermophilus citellus
TCCTGTTCTCAGGGACAGAGGTGGCTTCAGGGGCAGGACGTGGTCAGGAGTGGACTCCCCGTGGTGGAAAGGAGAAGCCGGCCCCAGAGTCTCAGTGTCCCCCGAGTCTCCTGGGCACAGGGAGGCCCACGGCACGGAGCGTGGCCACCGAGGGCCAGCGTCACAGGAGGCCCTGTGTCCCCTGACCCAGGGACCGTGACACAGAGCAGCCCCCTGAGGTCACTCAGCTGAGAGACGGTCTCATGGCCAGGCCCTGGAGCTGCACGGAGGTCTCTTCCCTGAGCGCCATGGTGGAGGGACATCTAGAATGGACAGTCCATCTTGGTCAGGTCCCTGCTCCCTGGCCACACCCAGGTTCTCCTTGGGGACAAAGACCTGGGAGCCAGATGGACAAGCAGGTGACAAACTGGGTGTGACGCTGCCCTGGCCCAGGGCGGATCCAGGGCGCTGTCCCCTGAGGTCCTCCAGGGTGCGCAGTGGTCAGCTGGGCAGTCCTGGTGCCCTGTGGTCAGTTACCCTTGGATTTTGTCCTTCTGGGGTCGAGGACGGAACTTTCTAGCAACCTGGGGCCCCCTGGGCTCGCTGGCTGCCCCCAGCCGGGAGGAGGGGGCCTGGTGTCCAGTTCCCCGCAGGACCCGCTGCCCAGTGCTCAAGTGTCCACTGAGAATCAGAGAATGAGGAGCCAAGAAAGAGGACAGCAGCCGAGGACGCTGGGCTGGACAGCCCCGAGGGGACTGTCCTCAGCCGTGGGGGCGTGGGCAGCCGAGGTCCTGAGCTGGGTCCCGAGAGGGTGAGTGGCCCTGGTGACGTGGGGACATGGTGACGTCTGACCGGGCGCCTGTCCCCTGCCCCTCAGGGCTGTGCCCCTCTGAGATCCCTGAAATGCCAACGCAGGGGACACCTCACCCTGCTTCCTTCCTCCTGGGGACAGTCACCCGTGTGTCCTCCTGCATGTGACCGGTCAAGACGGCCGGACGCATGTCCCTCGCTCTCCAGGAAGTCCTGACGGGGGAGGGGACGAAGGGCCCCGAGTAGCGTCACCCTGTATGAAAGAGGGACACGCTTTGCAGACGTTCGTCCCGCAAGACGTTGCCGAGGTGACCAGGTCAGGCACCGGCTCCCGGCCAAGAATGAACCCTTTCTGTTTCCCGAGACTCGCTGAATCTCATTTTTCACAGAGATTTTTGTTTCATTTTCAAGAAACAGACGTTGAGGGGACGGTGACGTATGTTCCCGCACAATCGCATGGTGTCGTGCACACAGCTGGTGCTCCATATTTGCATCTTCAATCTTTAAACAACTTTTGATTGATATTAGGTGATTTCATCCGTATTAATTTTTTTGGGGGAGGCACCTGGGATTGAACCGCGGGGTGCGTAATGACTCAGCCACGTCCCCAGCCCTTATTTTATTTTATTTTACTTTATTTTATTTTTTAATTTAGGGACAAGGTCTCTTAAGTGGCTCAGGGCCTCTCCAAGTGGTGGAGGCTGGCCTCCAACTTGCCATCCTCCCACCTCAGCCTCCCAAGTCGCTGGGCTCCCACGTGGGCACCAAGCCCAGTGAATATTCAAATGATTTTTTTTTAATTAACTTGACCTAATTTTGTGCATTTTCAGGGTTCTACGTGGTACATTTTTACATATTTCTTTTCTTTTTTTAAAAAATTCGTTCTAATGAGTTAGATAGGACACGATTTTTAATATTCAAAGGGAGCAATGACCCCTATGGGATTCGCGGACACCTGGATCATGTCCCTGTTCCTGGATCTTTTTTTTTTTTTTTTTTTAAGAGTTTTGGGTGGACACATTCATATTTGGTCACATGCACGGGGACGCCCTGGGGTTTCTTTCCAGGACTCTGGTGGGCCTGACCACATCAGGGGATGGGTGGGCATTGCAGGACTCTGGTGGGCCTGACCACATCAGGGGGATGGGTGGGCATTGGTGCCCCCACGTCCTCACCGAATCCTGGCGCTGGGACCTGCCACGTCCTGAGCGCAGCTCTTTGGAAATGCAGCGCGCGATCTCACGGGCTCTGTGTCCCCAGAGGGACCCCACAGACCACCAGTGAACCTCAGGGTGGACACGCAGCGATCCGTGCGCCAGCGGGGCAGAGGCCTCCTGACCTCACGCAGAGGCAGGAGGCCCAGCGGCTGCAGGTGCAGCGGGCAGTGGACTGTGGTCACCAGGGCTGCAGGGAGCGAGACTCGGGGAGGGAAGGAGGAGGCCTAGCGAGGAGTCCCGACCTCCAACTGGGAGCCAAAGGCCTTCCTCGTGCCGCATCCTGAGACCCTCGGGGAGCCCAGGTGGGCAGGGCCCTTGACGGACAGGCCGGCCTGGCCGGGCTCCGCCCTGCTGTTTGATGGACAGGAAAGGGGGCGGGCCCCGGCTGCAGGGTGCGTCCTCCATCGGCCTCTGCGCTCCCCTCGGTGCAAGCGGCCGGGAATGGACACGCAGGTCCCTCAAGTGGCCGAGGCTGGCCTCCAACTTGGGATCCTCCTGCCTCAGCCTCCGGAGCTGCCGGGATGAGGCTCGCGCACCACCGCGTCCAGCTTCTTGGTCTCTTTCCAAAATGCACAGAATCCAGGAGGCCGAGCCCACGGAGCCGGGGCGCCCCTGGGCGCGGTGACTTATCATTTCTAACGTCCCCGTTGATGTATCACGAGTCACACGTCCCACATGTCACAGTTGCATGAGTAATTTTTTTTCCTGTACCACGTGTCCCTTCACTGGCCCTAAAGATAGGGGCGGCTCCTCTCCCTGGAATGACCAGAGTCGAGAACGCTGCGGGCTCCTTTTTCACCCCTTCTTGTGATCCCCCGGGGGGCACCTGCAGTCCCCAGGGGCCCGGCTCGCTCTCTCAGAGCCTGTCCCAAGGCACCAGTGAAGCCCAGAATCCACAGACTGAGGGTCCCCAGCCAGGAAGTCCCCTGCCCAGGTCGTTCCCTGGTCCCTGCGCTGTGTCTTTCCCGGCCACTCTGTGGTTCAAAGCCTCTCCCAGTTGCTCAGGAAGCGCACTCAACAAATCTCTGTGGGATCCTGGGAGTTCCCTGCCCCTTCTCACCGCGTCCACCCTGCAGGGTGTCCCAGCTGCACCGAGGATGAATGTCCGCTCTCGTCTCCCGCTTCTTCTCCCTGTCCCCAGGAAGCCACCCGGTGTCACTCACAGGGCCACACTCGGAGACCTTCCCGAGTCCCCAAGGAGCCAGCACCCCCCCGGTCCTATCAGGAGTCCGTCACCTTCGTGCCCCACGGGGGGGACCTGTGTCCCCTCCCGCTGCGCTTCAGAGGGACGCAGGGGCCGCTGAGGGGCAGAGGCTCAAGTCCCCAAGCTGGTGACCCTCCTGCAGCCAGGAAGCGTGACGGGCGGGTGACCCGGTTATCTCGCCCGGAAAGGGGATGTGGGCAAACCCCCGAGCCAGCTCCGCGGCCCAGGGTGACACCCAGGGTGACACCCAGGGTGACAGCTGGTGCCTCCCATCCGCATCCACGATTGGGGGCCCGGGAGACCCTGGTGACCCCCGAGTCTGGCCCCTGCGGGGCTGACCCCAGGGACGAGACGGAGCTGGCCGCGCAGCGGGCCTTATCAGGGCCTTTGCCTCCGCAGTGACCTGGTGGCCGCGGTCCCCTGGAGACCTGCATCCCCGGCGCATCCCCTGTGGACATCGAGCACGAGAGGACAGCTGCGTCCACGAGTCGCCGCCCGCGGAGCCAGGTGAAGGGACCCGCCCGGGGTGGCCTTCCCTGGATGGAGCTGCGACACTCTGCTCTCGGGGTTTTGTGGACACGAGAGCCGCAACAGGGTGCAGCCCCGGGGGACAGCGAGGGCCGGGCGTGGGGGACACCAGGGTCGCCCCCAGAACCCCACGCACGCGCGCCGGGACCCACCAGGGGTCGCCACAGGGAGGGCCCAGGCAGGACCCCGATCCTGGGGATCAGCTCAGGGAAAGTCCTGCCTGGCATAAAACCCCAGAGTGGACAGTGGACAGGGTGACCCGGGTAGAGGCCATGCCCAGATGGCCGTCTGGCATCCCGTCAACCCCTCTGTAAGGACGTCCTCGGGCCCTGACGGGCTTTGTCTGAACGGCTTCGACTGATGAGACGCGGCCCACCCGTGTTGGGCAGGGTCCGCAGCGTCCACTGATTGAAACGCTCGACCCTGGAACCAAAAAACCAGCACTTTTCGTGGCTGATGCTTTGCCAGATGCCTGGGTCCTGGCGCCCAGTCGATCGGAGCACCTAAAACTGACCCCCAGGACTCTTGCCAGAGTTACTCAGGCTGTCACAGGACTCGCCCCAAGATGGCTATCGGAGACGATGGACACCCATTGTCCTGGAGGCCGGGGGTCCGAGGTCCAGGTGTGGGCAGAAGTGGCTCCTCCTGACCCTCTCCCCTGGGCTTGCAGCCGCCGTCTTCTCCCTGTGTCCTTCGGGGCCGTCCCTCTGTGTGCCTCTGTATCCTCATCTCCTCCTCTACAAGGACCCCAGTCCTGCTGGACAGGGCCACCCTGGGGACCTCACTGCACCTCCATCCCCTCTGCCAAGACCCATTGCCCCCCACAGCACATGCCAAGGTCCTGGGGTCAGGGCCACCCTGGGGACCTCACTGCACCTCCATCCCCTCTGCAGGCACGTCCCAAGGTCCTGGGGCCAGGGCTGCAGCAGAGGCATCGGACAGGACACCGTCCAGCCGTCCCCCAGTCTTTTTCGGGGACCTCTGTGGTTTGCATGAGGGGAGGACACGCTGCTGACCCACAGTGTCCCCTCTGGGCATGCAGGTCCAGTCATGGTGGCTCTCTGGGTGTCAGCGTGGCTCTTGATGCTCGCCTGTCCGGAGCTGGATGAAGGACAGCAGCCCCTGGGTACGTAGGGCAGGGTCTCCCGTCGGGGTTGGACCCCGTGGACCCCCATGTTTAGTGGTGGCAGGAGACAGAAGGTCCCCAGAGCCTCAGAACCAGGAGCAGGGTCCCTGCTTAGTGTCCATCTTCTGAAAGGACAGCCGGGGACAAGGCCTCTCCTGTCGTCAACCTGAAGCTCGATGCACGGAAAAAACTGCTGACGTGGCGTTACAGCAGAGAGGTGACCCAGCACTCGTGCAGGATCGTCACCCCCCTGGCCCCGGCCACCAGCACCACCCCTCGGGTAGGTGCCCACGGCCAGGGGCCCACGGATTACCCAGGACGGGAAGGAAAATCTCTTCCTCCACTTTTTGGCTCAGGGACGGGGGTCTGCAAATTAAAAGGACAAAGGAGAGATGAACAGAAGAGGTGGCCAGTATTTTGGGGGTACGGGGGGGGTGTTCGCAGAACGGAAGGAGAAACCAACTGATGGTGCCGTGACCCCCGCGCCTGAGTCCCTTCTGGGCACGAACACGGTGGCGGTGGCTCTTGTCCACTCTGAGCTGACCCGACGTGTCACCGGAGCCTGTGGTCCCCACCGGGCAGCTCCCGTCCCCCTGGTCCGGGTCCTCACTCCGGGCTTTGAAACCTTCCCCATTCTACGACCCGCAGCTGGACGCTTCTTGAGGAAATGGGATCAGAAGCAGAACTTCCTGCCCAGCCCAGAAAGTCCCTCCGCACAGAGAGAGACTTTTTTTTTTTTTTTTAATTTGGAGACAGGGCCTCAGTCAATTGCTGAGGCTGGCCTCCATCTTGCCATCCTCCTGCCTCAGCCTCCCCAGAGCTGGGTTACAGGGGTGGGCCACTGTGTCCAGGCTTAGAATTCCAGAGCTCAGGGACCAGCAGATGTACAGGGCAGTGGGACCCGGGTGGCCCCTGGTGGTGGACTTGGCTGCAGCCTCCTTCGGTGCTGCTCAGCACCCGCCCCACATCTCCTCCCGCAGATGACCGCTGACCTCGCCTACAGGTGCGCGTTCCCCAACGCCCTGCTGCACCGTGGGGCCACCCTGACCCTGCGGGGCTCTTCCCAGGGCAGTGACTTTGAGGAGGTGCTGGTCTTCCCGAGCGCAGGTGAGTCGGGGCACCCAGGGCCGCAGCGTGGCGGGCAGCAGGGGGCACGTGGTGCTGGACCCCGGGTGAGGGTCTTCCGTGGACCTTCCAGGCAAGGAGGGCTCCCGGGCGACCGGCTTCTCCTGCCTCATCTACGACGTGCGCTTCATGAACTGCAGCTGGACACGTGGCCCCGCGGCCCCCGCGGACGTCCAGTACCACCTCTACTCCTGGTTCTCCAGGTCCGGGGGCCAGGCGTGGGGCGGGGAGGGTGGGAAAGTGTCCTCGGGCACCTTGGGGTGCCCCGCTGGGCCTGGAAGGAAACCAGAGCCGAGGAGAGATGGATTCACAGAGCAGAGTCGCCTTGGAAAATGGCATAGGAAAAAAATTGGGGTGCAGGTATGGCATGATCCAGCAACACTGTTCCTGGGCATTATGTCGAGAAGGGCAAGAAACCGTGGTGAGAAAGACGCCCCCAGCATTGTTCCTAGTCACCAAGAAGAGGAGTCGACCCAAGGGCCCCTCCGAGGGTGCTGTCTGGGCGCACAGTGGAATACTATTCAGCTGTCAAAAAGGGAAAGACTCCAAAGGCAGTGACATGCCTGTCATCCTAGTGGCTCGGGAAGCTGAGGCAGGAGGATCTGTGCCTTGCAGGGATGAGGACGAGACCGAATGCGCCCAGTACATGGTGGACTCGGCCGGGGTGCACGTGGGCTGCCATTTCGAGGACCTGGGCGAAGCCAAGACCACAGACAACTACTTTTTCCTGCTCAACGGGACCAGCCACGAGGCGGCCGTCCAGTTCTTGGACTTTGCCCCTCTCGTGGCCTTTAAAATCGGTAAGACCAGGTCCCAAGACAACGCCCCAGAGGTACAGTGACCGTGTCCCCCACACTGAGTCCCAAGCCATCCACCCACGGGAGACCCAGAGTCAGTGGATCAGTCCACAACCTTGGTGCATGTGCCTTTCCGTTCCAAGACGCCATACTGAGCGTTTCTCGTGGATGCGTGAACCTTGAACTCGTAGCCAACAACTCAAATCCATCTGTTAAGCTCAGTCCCGGGGGGCTGCAGATTAAAATGGCCAAGCGACAGATAGTGGACACAAGCAGACAGATTGGGTTTTTCCTTTCCGTTTTTTATCTTCATGCCTGTGCGTGTGTATGTAGGAGGGGGTGCTTCGTGGGAAACAAAGGGAAACTTGGGGGGTCATGTGTTGCCTTTAGGGGTGGTATGTTCTGGAAAGAACTAAGGGAAGTAGAGGATTTGGGGTTCACATATTTTTGATTCTGTTCCTTCAGTTCCAAACAAACACACACGCCCAAGAGTCCTCTTTGGGGTGTCCTGTTGTGGCCCCGTCAAGGCCACGCACCTTGGTCAGGTCACATTGATGGACATCAGCGGAAGGAAGGTCGGGATTAACCTGGGGGCAGATAGGGGCAAGGCTGGCTCCACCCCCTGCAATTCCTCAGTCTGCCCCTGGGGGCGCTGTGGAACTTCATCTGCCCCAGGTGACTAAATCCCCGGATGTGGCTACTGCAATTCCTCTGTCTGCCCCTGGAGGCGCTGCAGAGCCTCATCTGCCCCAGGCGACTTAATCCCCGGATGTGGCTCCTGCAATTCCTCGGTCGACCCCTGGGGGCGCTGTGGAGGCTCCCGTGTCCTGCAGGTGCGTCACTCGGGGCTCTTGATTGCAGAGAAGTACAACCCGCCGGC
Organism: Spermophilus citellus; assembly: GCF_964194105.1. Classification (NCBI taxonomy): domain Eukaryota; kingdom Metazoa; phylum Chordata; class Mammalia; order Rodentia; family Sciuridae; genus Spermophilus; species Spermophilus citellus. The sequence goes on from NC_138190.1 coordinate 336,053, forward strand.
GAACGTCACCGTCCACTACAACGCGTCCCGCCAAAGCCACGTCATCCGGTGGCTCAACCCCCACCGGAGGTACGACCTAGCCAGCAGCACCCTCCGGTACGAGCTGGACATCCAGAGGACGGTACTGACTCGCGTCTCCCTGTGGCCCCTGGGGTCTGGTTCCCACCGGGAAGTTCCTCTGTGTGTCTCGCTGTCATCTCTGCTCAGTCGGGGGCTGCTCTTCACCTCTGGTCACTGCAGGGTCATGCAGCCCGGTCCTCCCAGAGCCCCTCTGGGGATGGCACGGGTTCCCTGGCTCCCCACAGGTCACACAGGTGACCTCAGACAGGTGACCACACCCGGGTAATTGCACACCAGTGACCACACACAGGTGCCCCTCCTGCTCACAGTCCAGCTGCTGCCATCCCCTCTGTGGAGCCCCAGGGGCCCAGGATGACCCACATGTCCACTCCTCAGCGGACCTTGGAAGTCCACTCTGTTCTCCTTCATTATGGTCCCCAGAGAACCTTTGCCATCCAGGGAAGCCTAGGGACAGGGATCTTCATTTCAGTGAGGAAAACACTTTTCTATCCCTTTATGTCTGGTTCTGGGGGCCTGCAAATTAAACACAAGATGCATTTTATCCGCAGGCAAAAAAAAAAAAAAAAACCCACAAAGTTTGTTTAACTGCTCATGGGAGCTCATGAAACAAGTAGCCCATAAATGTCTAAAGTTAGATGCTTAAATAACCGGAAGGGAATGAAAGGGCCGGTACAAGAAGGTATTGTTTCTCCGGGAAGGCGAACGTGTTTTTAAAAGAACAAGATGGAGATAAGCTAGCCGTGGCAGTGTCTGATTGTGCAGGCGCCAGGAGCCTCCTCCGTCTTCTTCCGGCCATAAAAACGGGATTTGATGATAGCGTCCCATTTTCCTCTCCTTCCTGGAATGAAGTCATTGGAAAGAGGGGGGTTTACGGTGGCCTCCTTCCCAGAAGTGTTCCACGGTCACTCAGATAACCCAAGCTGCAAGGAGGGCCCTGTGCTGCTGGGGTCTCACGCCCGGTTTTAGTGTGAAATGATCTTTGCTGCAACTCCGGGGATTAGGGTCACTGTCCACGTTGGCTACAGACAAAAAAATAAAATAAAAAATAAAAAACAGGGCCATTGACCCTCTTCTCTCTCTGTTTCTTTTTACAGAGCGGCTCCCTGAAGAGAGACCCTGTGAGTATCTCTTTCCTCCCCAGAATCCTGTGCTCAAGCCATTAAAGACCTCACAGATGATCTGAGCTCAGCCACAGTCCCCGGGGCCCATTGGTGGTCACCAGGCACCGTGGCCAGAAGAGGGGGGCTCCATCCAACCTGGGCGCACGGTGCACACGGCACACGGAGCAGCCTCTCGTGCAAACCACCTCAGAAGGCACAGTGTGCTGGGCAGGACCCACCTGGAATTGCAAAGGGGACCTCAGAAATAAGGACGGTGGACCTAGTTAGTGGACGGCCCTGAGATGGGTCAGGGGGCCCTCATGCAATGGCCGTGTCCTTCCCAAGAGACAGAGGAGGGGGTCACGTGGGGCAGCAGGGTCCTGCGCCTGCAGGTGCTGGTGGCTCCTGCACCTGGGAGCCTGATTCTCAGGTCCCTGCTGAGCCCTGACCTGCCACCGGCTCCCGCAGCCCGTGGACCACAGTTTGAGTGGCACAGAGAAGCAGAAAGAGGGTCAGGATCCACCTGGGGGCAGATGTGGGCAAAGCTGGCTCTGCCCCCTGCAATTCCTCTGTCTGCCCCTGGGGGCGCTTCAGAACCTCGTCTGCCCCAGGCAACTTAATACCCGGATGTAGCTACTGTAATTCCTCCGTCTGCCCATGGAGGCGCTGCAGAGCCTCATCTGCCCCAGGAGACTTAATGCCCCCGGATGTGGCTACTGCAATCCCTTGGTCCACACCCCGGGGGCGCTGAAGAAGCTCACATGCCCCAGGCAACTTAATCCCCGGATGTGGCTACGGCAATTCCTCCGACCCACCCTAGGGGCGCTGTGGAGCCTCTGTTGGAGCGATCTGCCCCAACAGGTGTTAATTCCTGGATGCGGCCTCTGCAATTCCTGAGTCTGCCCATGGAGGCGCTGCGGAGCCTCATCTGCCCCTGGGCGACTTAAGCCCCGGATGTGGCTACTGCAATTCCTCCATCACACCCTGGGGGCGCTACGGAGGCTCACGAGTCCTCTGCCCAGGAGGCGTTAATCCCCGGGTATAGCTACTGCAATTCCCCAGTCCGCCTCTGGGGGCGCTGCGGAGGCTCCCGTGTCCATCTGCCCCAGGTGATGTCAATCCCCGCGATGCCCAAGGTGCTGGCCAGTGGCGAAAGGTGTGACCAGCTCGCCTGCCCCCAGCTGCCATAGGGAATGGAGACGGCCACTGGCCCAGAAGGAGATGTCCTGGTCCTTCCCTTGCCCCTTCCCCGCCCAGAGATTTCCCTGTGGATCAAGGGAACGAGGTCTTTGCTGCTCTGACCACCGGGCAGCTGATCTGCTCCTCCCAGCCTCTGCAGCTGTAGACCCCTCCGTGGGGGGACAGGTGGCCTGGTCCGGGAGGGCACCTGTGTCCTGTGCATGCCCTGGGGGGCGCCACAGGCAGGGAGCAGAAGATGCATGTCCGTGTCCAGCCCAGGTGACCGGCGACCCTCAGGGGCCGCGGACATTCATGCTGCCCCCCCCCGCCCGGTTCCACCTGGGTCCCCAGCACTGACCCCTTTTCCTTTCAAAGGTCTTTCTAGATGGGAAAGACGACAACGAGTACTGGCCACCCAGCTCCGACTCGCGCACGGAGAACACCGTGCGCCTGAGGGTCAAGTACCAGCGCAACGAGATCTGGAGCGAATGGAGCCGGACGCTGCGCTTCGGTAGGTGCCCGGCTCCCGGGAGGCTCCTGGGGCCGTGTGGATACTGACCTGGCCACGGGGGGACCCTCTGACCCTCAGTCCAGCCACCTGATTCACCCCGGCTGTGCTGGGAAGTGCTGCTGAGAGTCTGCCCAGGGCTAAGTTCTGCATGAGGCTGGCCTCTCGCGCTCCCAGATTCCCCGGGAAAGAAGCTCCCGTCAGGGTCCTGGAGATGAGATGACCACATCTATGCATGACACCTGCCAATCAGGGCGTCGTGGGGTGCAGATGCCTGCAGGGAACAGAGAATCTGGAGAATGGTTCTGCCCTGTTCCCATGATGGGATGCTGGCCTTGTCTTCACTGGGTCGCCAGGTTAGAGTCTGCAGTCAAAAGGGACCACAAGCCAGGGGACTTGAGAGCTGCAGAAATCCATGCTCTGCCAGATGCCTGAAGCCACGCGGGCTGGTCCAGTCACTGGGGAGCCTTGCATCTGGACAGTCCACCATTCCTCCTTCATTCCTTTGGCTGTGGAATGATTGATGGATGGTGTCCATCTCTTTGGATGTAAGCGAGGTGTGTCAAGGTGTCCATCCCCGGGAAGGATCATGCTGGGATTGTGCCCTTAGAGTGCTCCAAAGGGGCTCAGGACATTGGAAGGGCCCCTGGGAACACAGAGAGCAGGGACACAGGTGGACAGGGACCAGGGAAGGACCGACTCTCAGGTGAGGGCCACTGACCTTGAGCGCCAGCTTCTCCAAGTCTCCCTGTGCTGGAGAATTCTCTCTTCTTCAGATGCAGCCCTGATTCCTGTCCCCAGCTGAAGACAGGAAGAGGTTGTGCGTAGAGCCCGGCTACTGGTCCCTCTTGACCCTCTGCTCTTCTTCCTCATCAGGCACCCCAGAAGAGGGATACGGCAGCATCCCTGTGACCCTGGTGGTGCTGGTGGTGGGGGCAGCCACCCTGTCCACGGTGGTCCTCATGTTCCTTTGCAAAAGGTGACTTTGAGTGGCATTGAAACGATCCCACTTGGCAAAGTGGGTCAGACCCCTGTGACCACGGGCTGCGTGACCCGTTTAGACCACAGGAGCAGAGCAGGCAAATCCGCAGCGCTGACCAGACTAGGGTTGCTCAGGCCGGGACCAGGAGGGCACGCGGAGGGACTGCTCATAGGTGCAGCCTCCTTTGTGGTAATTCGAATGTTCTGGAACTGGACAGAACCCATGGCTGTGTCCAGGGCTCCTTATAAGAGGGCTGGGCGTGTCGCTCCGTGATAGAGCAGTTGCCGTGCATCAGCAAGAGCGTGGGCTGCGTCCCTATCATGGCAATAAAAATGGGGCTAGAGTGCGAATTGCACCATTTCTTCAATTCTCTAAATTTGCAAAGCCTGCTCCGCCCCCTGCAATTCCACCGTCCACCCCTGGAGGCGCTGCGGAGCCTACCATGCGCATCTGCCCCGGGGGACTTAATCCCCGGATGTGGCCACTGCAATTCTTCATCCGACCCTGGGGGCGCTGCAGAGCTCCCTCTGCCCCACGCGACTTAATCCCCGCAGGTGGCTACTGCAATTCTGGAACCCGCCCATGGGGACCCAGATGTGGTTACTGCAATTCCTCGGTCCACTCATGGGGGCGCTGCAGAGCAGCACTGCACATCTGCCCCAGGCGGCATTAATCCCAGGATGTGGCCCCTGCAATCCCTTAATCCACCAATAGGGGCGCTGCCAAGTCTCCTGTGCGCATCTGCCCCAGGCGACTGAATCCCCGGATGTGGCCCCTGCAATTCCTCAGTCCGCCCATGGGGGCGCTGCGGAGCAGCACGGCGCATCTTCCCCAGGCGCAGAGTCTCGCCTGGGCGTTAAAGTGCGGAGGGGTTTTCAAGTTCCCGGTGGTCTGCAGGGGTCACTGCACCTAGAGGGGTCACTTGCACTGTTCATGCGGGATTCAGACGTCATGGAAGCCCCGGGGACCTGCGCACACCCTGGCCAAGAGCTGGTGGGGCTTCTCCCCAGGGAGGACGTCAACCAAAGGCGTGGGGCCCCAGGGGAGCACTGGAGGTGCTGGTCGGTCTTGGGTGCTTAGGGAGCCCGGAGCCCCTAATCCTGCAGGTACATGCACATGTGGTGGGGAGTAACTCAGGATGGACCTCAGGGGCGCACTGACCCCGGAGCCCCCTCCCCAGCTCTATTTTGCATTTTATTTAGAGACAGGGTCTCCCTGGGCTGCTTAGGCCTCCCTTTGGCTGAGGCTGGCTTTGAACCCGTGATCCTCCTGCCTCAGCCTCCCGAGCTGCTGGGAGGACAGGCGTGGGCCACTCGCCTGGCTGGTGCATGCGCAGTTTGACTGAGTGACCCCCTGAAGAGCTGAGGCGACAGCTCTTGAGTCATCCTGGGGCGACTCATCCCCGCTCCTGGTTGGGGCTCCGTTTCTCTGCTGAGCTGTCGCCCCAGAACTTGTGACAGGTGCATCCAGGTGCAAGAAAGCCCTCCTCGGCTCCTGCTCCTTGTAGAGCGACCCTGACGGGCAGCCCACGGCAAGCCAGGTCCAGTGGGCCTGTCCGTGGGCGGAGCCGCGCCCCAGAGCAGGACGCTGCCCCTCAGGCTCCCTGTCCTTGGCCAGGTACTCGCTGTGGCGAAGGCTGTTCCCGCCCATCCCACGGGTGAAAAGGGAAGTGACCAGCGACTTCGCGTCAAATCAGGTGGGTCCCCAAGCTGCAGCCGCGGCATCCCTTAGCAAGGGGACAAGGACAGCTTTGTGCCTTGGCTGAGGCTGCTCTAGGCCCAGCTGGACACCAGGAGCCCGAGACCCCAGAGACGCTGTCGCACCCACCACGGAGACCTCTGTGTCCAGCACAGAAGGTCCTGAGTGGCGTGGGGGGGGGGTCGGGAGGGAGCAAGGTCCTCTGAGCTGGTATCAGAGCCCCGTTCCTTTTCTTGGCTGTGTAATATTCCACCGAGTATCTGGACACTGTTCTGTGGATCTCTTGAAACACCGGTGGACACTTGGGTGGTTTCCACCTTGTGGCTGTTGTGGACAGTGCTGGTCTTGGTCAAGCCTTCCTGGCAGGACAATGGAGGGTCATTTGTGGACCATCTCACCTGTGTGATTTCTTCTCCTTCCTAGGTCACCTGGGCTGAGTCCCAGCCTCCACCAGACTCCCAGGATCCCGAGGACGTCCTTGCCGTGGAGGAAACACCGTAATTGGCCCGTGGACGAGCAGAGAGACGAGTTCCATGCCCCATTTCTCTCCCAAAGATGTCCCTTGTGTCCCTGGGACGGGCACTGACCCTCCTGGGGAGATGCTGAAGCACATCGGGTCCTCCTCAGCCTCTGCCTCCTTCCCCCAGGAAAAGATAAGCCGGGCGCCGCCGCTCACGCCTGTACTCCCGGATGCTTGGGAGGCTGAGGCAGGAGGACGGCAAGGTGGAGGCCAGCCTCAGCAACTCAGCCAGGCCCTAAGCAACTCAGGGAGACCCTGTGTCTAAATAAAAAAATTAAAATGGCTGGGGACGGGGCATCCCTGGGTCCCCTCCCCGGCCCCCAAACCAGAGAGAAGTCGCGTATGGAAAACGGCCAATTAAAGATTTTAATTGCAAAACCTCGCGGGTTCGCGATAAGGGACTTTCAAAAGACTTCCTCCGTGTGAAGAAACCCCGGCTATCGGGCTGTCCCCGCGGCCAGCAGGACACCGGGAGCCCGAGACCCCAGAGGTCCTGTCGCAACCCGGGGGAGCCACGGCCTCCAGCCGTCCCTGCTGATAAGGGGTCAGGGGGTGACACAGCACTGAGGTTGGGACAGGGGCCCGCGGAGCCCGGAGAGAAGTCCTTCTGGGAGACCGGAGCCCCCCGCCCAGGAGGAGCCCGCTCCAGGGTCACCCCTCACTGCTGTCCCTGCCTCCGTCCCCACGGGGCTCCTCAGTGGGGAGGTCCGAGGGTCCGTGCTCATGGCCATGGGGACATGTGGAGACGAATGGGTCCCCCCAGATCGTGAGGGTGAGTCCTGCTGCCCAGTCTGTGGCCAGACGCGCTTTCACTGGGAAAGTTCACTAGGGAAGCCCCTCATGTGGGGGGATTCCGCAGGAAACTGTGAGGTCCCAGAGGCCAGGTCTGCCTAAGCCAGGGGACAAGGGCGGCCTCTAGTGAAGGGCCCTGAGATGGGCTCCTCCTGGGTCAGGGGGCCCTCGTGCCATGGCCGTGTCCTCCCCAGAGACAGAGGAGGGGACACAGACCCAGAGGAGGAGCCCCGTGAAATCCTTTAATTAACCACCCCTCAGCCCCTTCACTGCAAAGTGACTCAGCTCTGATTTGGAAGTTGTGGCTCCTTCTCTTGTTTTCCACCACCTTCCCTCTCCGCAGGGGGGAGGGGAGCGGATTCCAGACGCCCACCTGCCCCCAACCGGAGCTTGGGACACGGCCCCGGACATGGCCCTGGGACTGCAAGCCAACGAAGCTGGGCAGAAGCAAGGTGTCCCTGTCCAGTGTGACTCTGGGTGAGTGGCTCTCGGCCCCCGCCCCCCGTGCCCGCGCCCTCAGGTCGCCCTGAAAGAGCGTCACCTCTTGGCCGGGTCAGTGGGCTCCAGGGGCCTCCATCAGCTTCCCCAGGTGTGTGGGTCACCTTTACTTTACTGTGACAAAATACCCGAGAAAAACGACTTCGAGGAGGAAAAGGTTTTTTTTTTTCTTTTGTAGGTAAGACAGCATCCAAAAAACGTCAGATATAATATATACAAAATATATGCATGATATAGAATAATGTAATATATGCATAAGATATATATAATATGTATGATAAAATATACAATATCACATCGTATATCAATAGTGCACACTGTATGGACTGCGTGTGAATAGATATCATCTCATAAATGCATGATAATCCTGACAGACCTAGCCGGGGACATAGACTCACGCCTGGGATCCCCAGCCGCTCTGGAGGCTGAGGCAGGAGGATGGCTAGTTGGAGGCCAGCCTCAGCCACTCAGCGGGAACCGTCTCTGGATACTCCACACCAGGGCCCGGGAAGCAGCTCACAGCTGCAGCCGCTGGGTTAGAGGGACGCCTGAGGGTCCCCTGTCTGGGCACCTCCTGTCTGCAGTCCCTCCTGCAGAGCTGCCCTGACCCTGCGGCCCTGTGTCACTGGGCGTCGCTGGCTGTCCCTGGAGCTGGTGAGCTGGTTTCCAGGGGAACCACGGGCTCTCCCTGCCCGGCCCAACCGCCGGCCTGCACAGGTGCACCTGGCTGTGTCGAAACAGCCCTATTTTGGGTCCCCACGGCCCAGATGCACCCCAATGGCCTCCACTGGCCCAGAGCCTCTTCCCGGTTCCTCCTTTCTGTTCCTCGTGGGCTCCCCACACCTGTCCCAGGCACGTGCACAGCCCTGACCTGCCAAGGCCTCCGCTCCTCCTCCTGAAGCACGGGGGGGGGGGCCTCGACCCTCCGTCCTGTCCCACTCCAGCCGCCACAGCACACTTTAAAAGTCCCCCAGGGCTCCAGGTGGGCAGGAGGGCTTCCCAACTGGACCTCTGCTGGCCGTGCCCGGGTCGCTGGGCATCTTGGCAGGCAACCCTGGGTGCTCGTGGGGTCCGATTCCTCGGCACTGATTACCCAATAAGAAAATCTGGCCGCGCCTGGGATCCCAGTGGCTCGGGAGGCTGAGGCAGGAGGACGGCAAGTTGGAGGCCAGCCTCAGCAGGGATCTAAGCAACTTAGGGAGACCCTGTCTCTAAATAGACAGGAAAGGGCCGGGGCTGGGCTCCGTGGGGAAGCACTCCTGGGCTCCATCCCTCTGTGGAAACAAGGGATGGGGAGGAGGGACGGAGAGACGGACAGGACCAAGGGGCAGGACAGAGGGACAGAAGGCACAAGCCCCTTCCTCCAGTTCCCTGCTCTCCGACAGCTGGAGAGAGCCCTGTGCCGGTCCCCGAGAGCCGGGTGACCCCTTAAGGTCTGGCAATCTCCTATCAGAGCATCTGGCAGCCCAAGTGTGTCCCCAGGGACAGCTCAGCCTCCCTCTCCTGACGGCACCTCCCTGTGCCCAGGCCTGGCCCCGTCCACATCTACCTGTGCCCCGCCCTTTGCATCCCTGGCCCCTCCCACATCTCCCTAATGCCCCACCCTGTGCATCCCTGGCCCCGCCCACATCTCCCTAATACCCTGCCCTGTGCATCCCTGGCCACACCCACATCTCCCAGTGCCCCGCCCACATCTCCCTAATGCCCCACCCTGTGCATCCCTGGCCCCGCCCACATCTCCCTAATGCCCTGCCCTGTGCATCCCTGGCCACACCCACATCTCCCCAGTCCCCTTCCGTCTATCCCTGGTTCCGCCCACATCTCCCTGTGCCCCGCCCATCCATTCCTGGCCCCGCCTACATCTCCCTAATTGCCCCGCCCTGTGCATCCCTGGTCCCGCCCACATCTCCCTGTGCCCCGCCCATCCATTCCTAGCGCCGCCTACATCTCCCTAATTGCCCCGCCCTGTGCATCCTTGGCTCCACCCACATCTCCCTGTACCCTGCCCTGTGCATCCCTGGTCCCGCCCACATCTCCCAGTGCCCCTCCCGTCCACCCCTGGCCCCGCCCACATCTCCCCGGTGCCCCGCCCTGTCCATCTGTGCCCGTCTCTGCCCAGGGCCAGGTTGTAAATGCCCCCAGGTGGCCAGGCATGCAGCAGGTGGCCGTCCACTGGCCCACATCTGAGGTGTCCCCTCAGCACAAGCCATTTCCCCCCGTCTGCTGGACCATGGTTTGTACACCGAGGTCCCAGGCCAAGAGGGACCTGGCCACAGCACCCTGGCTTTTCAGACCTACTGTGTGCATTGCAGAATGGCTGGATTCTTAAAAGGACAAGCATCGCCCTGGAGGGGGGACAGCCTGACCATCCCCTGGGGAAGGGACAGCTTCCATGTCCAGCAGCAGCTGCCCGCCTGCAGGATACGTGACCAGGGCAGGTGGCTGTCGAATAAGTGGGGATTCTGGAAAAAATAGCCACATGTCCCAAGACTCGAACCACAGGAGTCCAGCACCCCCAGCCCTGGAGGGCGGAGGCTGGACCAGGTCCCAGGCTGAGCTCCCTCCACGGGCTCCAGGGGGCTCCTCCTGCCTGTCCAGCTCCTGGGCTCCAGGTGGTCCTGGGCTAGTGGCCCCTCACTCCAGTCTCCACGGGGCTCGTCCTCTGGGTCTGCGTGTCCTCTTCTGCCTCCCGAGAGGACACTGCCCCTTGATAATCCACGAGGGTCTCAGGTTAACTCCTCCTGACCCCCCCATTCCCCACTCGGTCCAGGTTGGTGTGGACACTGTGCCCCCTGCGGGCTCCTGAGGGAGGCTTCAGGGTCGGGTAGGAGGCCCGGGAGCGAGGCCAGGGAGGAGGCTGGGGAGGTTGTCTGGGGCGTCTTTGCTGAGCTCAGGGACACGCCTGTGGCAACACTGAAGCCAAGCCCGTGGCCGGTGGCCCGCCAGGACCTGGCCTTGAAACCCGGGCCGCTGCCTCATGGCCACGCGGGGCTCCTCCCGGGATGGTGGAGGCGGAGGCCGCGGGAGGCCGGGCCCTGGGTGCTTATCAGGTGGCTTTTTTACGACGGCAGGAAGTTACTCAACCCGGGCGGTGAGTGCTGAGCAGTAATTATCAATGCCACAAAGAGGAACGCGGCGCAGGGACCCAAGGGGACAATGACACTCTGCAAGGAGGCAGCGCAGGGCCTCGGGACCGCGCGCCGCTGACCCCCAGGAGGACCTGACCCGGGGCCTCTGGGAGGCGCCGCCCGCAGCCTGCAGGACGCCCGAGGGGAACCAGCAAGTTCGGTTTCTCTTTCTGGAGACTTTTTCCAGTAAAAGAAAATCAAAGACAGCGACAGACTCGGGGCTGGGGACACCCGAGTGGGAGCCGAGGAGGAGCCGGGCTGTGCTGTCACGGGCTGGTAAGATGCGCTGACCCCGGGGGAGAAGGGACAGAGGGCTGGGGATGCCGCTCCTTCCTACAGGGCGGACCCACAGCAGGCCACAGGGCCTTTGGACGTGACCTGGGTGAGTTGGGACCGGGCGCCATGGCCACCCGGGATCCCCGACAGGGCAGCTCAGAGTCTCAGCTCGGAGAAGCCGACTTGGTGCCCAGCGATAGACCTTTGGGTTTGGCAAGGTGACAGGTCAGAGGTCATGGTGACATTTCCCACCTTTTGGACCCAGCCTCCTGGGCAAGATGGACCGGCCTGTGCCTCTCCTCTAGTATTTCGGGGACGTGGCGCAGGTCCAGCCTGGGTTGGGGGTGGGCGTCCAGGGCTGGATGGCCAGCACCTGTTTGGGGACTGGGAGTGGCCTTTCACGGTGTCTGCCAGATTGTCAAAGGCAGGTGGGACACAGCTCATGGGCGGTGGCTTCCGCCTTCCCGGTAGCCAAAGGTGGAAATCATCCAACTGTGTTCCTGGGTGCAGGCATTCGGGCTTAAATGTGGCCTGCCCACTAGGTGGAATATTAGTCAACCATGAAAAGGGATGGAGGTCCACCGCAAAGTGGAATATTACTCAACCATGAAAAGGCATGGAGCTCTGAAAGCTGCTTCGTCAGACATGAAATCTGGAGAACATCATGCACAGGACGAAAAGGCCACCTAGTCCGTGATGGCCACGAAAATGTGATGACCACGCGGGCGGTGGCCCACCATGCCTCTGATCCCAGCCATCTGGGAGGCTGAGGCAGGAGGATGGCCAGTTGGAGGAAATATTCTAAATCAGGTGACAGAAAGTGGTTTCAGGGGCTGCCAGGCGACCTGGGGAGGCACTGAGCCTCACCTGACGGGCCTCCCTGGACCACAGACCGCAGAGGAGGGGATGTCCCCTCCACGGTCCACCCTTCACCGGGTCCTGGAGGACCCAGCGCCGGGAGGAATCTCAGCAAACCTCGCGGGGGGACACCCAGGGCTCGCACAGGCCAGCGAGGCAGGCTTCCGTCCATCTCCAAAGAGCCCAGCCTCCTCCCGCCCCAGCCTCCTGGGGATCCCCCCGTGGGGTCCTCAGCTTGAGCAGCAGCCCTGGGCGCCACGACCCTGCAGCGACCAGCGTCTAACCAAGAGCGATAACGAGGCTCACCCCGGAGGCCACCTGTGGAGGCCCACCTGGAGGCCCCGGAGCTGGCGCGCCCAGGGGTCCCAGAGGCCAGACAACAGGAGAGGCCGGGGGAGCGCGTCTGCAGGGGAGGCCTCCGGGGGACCCCGGGTGGGACACTCCTGGCTGGGAGCGAGATCCCTCCGCGCTCGGTTACGGTCACTGTGCGGCCGGGAATCCCCGTCCATCGGCGCTGCCCGGCCTCCAAGTCCACTTCCTTCCTCGGCTTTGTCCTCCCTCCGCATTTCCGGGTGGGTGCCCTCAAGGGAGGCTGCCGCCTTCCCGGCCTCGGCAGGGAGCCCGAGCCAAGAGCGCGCTCCTTCCAGATGGGCGACGCCCGCGCGGGGCCGTGCGCACCGACTGGCCTCCACCCAGGTGCCCAAGGAGCCCAGCCTCCTCCCGGCCTCCCCATCCAGGGTCCTGAGGCTCCCAGCCTCCTCACCCAGGTTCCTAAGGAGCTCGGCCTCCTCCCGGCCTCCCCACCTAGGTTCCTGAGGTTCTCAGCCTCCCCACCCAGACTCCTAAGGAGCCCAGCCAGCCCCAGCCTCCCCACCTGACCTCCCTGCTTGCCGACTGTCCTTCTCTTGTGACCCCACCCGTGTCCCACAGGAGCTGCATGCACCATGGGGACCCTGTGGCTCCTGATGCTCCTGACCCCCGTCTTCTGCCTGCTGGACACCACCCAGGGTAGGCACCCGGGAAGGGGAGAGCGCCTGGCCTGGGGGTTGGCCTCTCGGTGGGACCTCAGCCGCGGTGGGAGGCAGGACGAGGGCTCCTTGCATTTGGTGGGGAGTTACTGGGGATGGACCTCAGGGACACTCGACCCCTGAGCCCCGTCCCCAGCCCTATTTTGCGTTTTATTTAGAGACAGGGTCTCCCTGAGCTGCTCAGGGCCTAATGACATCACTGTGGCGTCCACAGCTGGGGGCTTCTGCCAGCTAGGGGTAGTG
>NC_138190.1:349143-399143 GCF_964194105.1 Spermophilus citellus
CCTCCTCCATCTCCTCTTCCTCCTCCTCCATCTCCTCCTCCTCCTCCTCCTCTCCTCTTCCTCCTCCTCCATCTCCTCCTCCATCTCCTCCTCCTCCTCCATCTCCTCCTTCATCTCCTCCTCCATCTCCTTCTCCTCCTTCATCTCCTCCTCCTCCATCTCCTTCTCCTCCTCCATCTCCTCCTCCTCCATCTCCTCCTCCTCCATCTCCTCCTCCTCCTTCATCTCCTCCTCCTCCATCTCCTCCTCCTCCATCTCCTCCTCCTCCATCTCCTCCTCCTCCTTCATCTCCTCCTTCATCTCTTCCTCCTCCATCTCCTCCTCCTCCTTCATCTCCTCCTTCATCTCTTCCTCCTCCATCTCCTCCTCCTCCTCCTCCTCCATCTCCTCCTCCTCCTCCTCCATCTCCTCCTCCATCTCCTCCTCCTCCTCCATCTCCTCCTCTTTTTCCTATCCCCAAATTTATGCATCGTATTTAAAATAATTTGATAGAAATAAAAGTTTTTCCCATTTGCTTTCCTCATGGATTTTCCCCTCCGTAGAGAGGCTCAGTCCACCCAACATCACTGCCAAGTGCAACAAGACGTCCTCGCTCATGGAGTGGAGGATGTTCAGCCACTTCAATAAGAACTTCAAGTATCAGCTCCAAGTAAACAAGGTAAAGTGGCCCCAGTGGGGATCTGTCACCTGGGGTCTCTTCCCGTCCTGGGGGTAGGCAGTCTCTGCTCACAGGACTCAACGGTGTGATGGATGTGAGCAATGGTGCACGCCTCTCTTCCCAGCTACTGGGGAGGCTGACCCAGGAGAATGGCCAGATGGAGGCCAGCCTCAGCAACTTAGCAGGGTCCTGAGCCACTTAGCGAGACCAGGTCTCAACATAACAGTTAAAATGGGGTGCGGCTCCGTGGCTCATTAGTGTAGCTCTCCTGGGCTCAATTCCCAGAACCAGTACACACGTATGGAAGGTGACATGTCTGAGTGATAAAAAGCATCACTTAGGAAATACACGGACCTGTCACATCGTCACTTAATGGGTCCTGGTCATGGGTGCCCAAGAGCCCCGCACCCATGGCCCGTGACGCTAAGCTCAGGGCTCGGTGTGCCACCCCTTGTCCCATCATCCTCCCCTCTGGTTTGGTGGCCCCTGGGGGACCTGTGGCTGGGGCCTTTCTCAGGACTCCTGGCCTTTTATCTTGCAGAGCTCAGGAGGCAGCTTCCATGAGACCGTGAGTGGACCCGGCCCCTCTTCCCCACGGAACTGGGCACTTCCAAGGGCGAGATGGTTTTTATCTTTACTGACCCGTGGCCCCCACTGGACGGGCTCCACGTGTGGGCACCACAGACCCCCATCAAGGAGAATCTTGCAAAGTTTGCTTTCGTCCCCAAATCAAGAGAGCCAGGGGACACCTCCGCTGTCCCGGGGCCCCTCTGCTCTCCCCAGGCCCTGGGAGTGGACGTCGGACTCTTTCCCCTTCCCCTCCCCTCAGATTCCCACGAACCGCTTCCTGCTGCCCAATCCTGGCAACTACCAGGTGAAGATCAGAGTCAAGGACAACAGGAACTTCTACAGCAGCTGGAGCCCGTGGGGCGCCCCCCAGAGCTTCCGTGAGTGGGCAGCCTCCCGGGTCCCCCAGGGTCCATGAGTGAGCGGCCTCCAGGGTCCCCCAGGGTCGTGAATAGGTGCCCTCCTGGGTCCCCCAGGGTGGTGAGTGGGCGGCCTCCCGGGTCCCCCAGGGCATGTGCAAGCCCAGCACCTGGCAGCCTCCCGTGTGGAGTCCGAGGGTGGCTTTGGTCACTGCCCAAGGAGGGGTCCCCGCCCTGCCCCTGAGGCCCCCTGCGCCTCACCCTGGCCGGCGGCTGGGAGGGAAGGTGGGGACGTGGGGCCGGGGCAGTGGGTCGTCTGTGGCTCTCGGAGGCCTCCTGGGGATGTGGCTGCCTCTTCTGAGCAGCGCGCCCTCCTACAGCCTCCGAAGAGGCGCTCTCCAGAGGAGGCGCCAGGCGACCTCGGGCCGGGGGGGGGGGGGGGGGGGGGGGGGGGCTAAGTGGTGACCGCAGGCTGCTGTCACGGACCCGCACTGCCTGACCAGGGCTTGGTGCTGCCCAGGCAGCACACCCCGCAGGGGGCAGAGAGGCCTCCGGGTCCCTCTAGTGGGAGGATGGCGGGTGGGGGGAGGGAGGACAGCGGGGATGGCACGTGCTCCCTTGGCCCCTCCGTCTCCGCTCACCAGGAGGGCCCCGGCCAGGCCAGGTGGACACACCAGGGTCAAGGGGCAGGAATTTCCCTCTAGTGACCCCACGCTGACCAGAGGGTGCAGGTTTCCAGGGAGCCCGGGAGGGCTGCCGCCTCCTCCCCTTGGAGGCCATCCTGGGCCATGGGGCAGCCCGGGACGTGAGCCCTCCTGTCCCCTCTCGCTCAGGGTGTGACCCTGATGAGGACCTGCCCTCACGCATCTTGCAGACGTCTCTGTTGGCGGCGGGGGGGACGCTGGCCATCGTGCTGCTGGGGCTGCTCCTCTGCAAACGGTAGGCGCCTAGGCGCCCTGCCCACCCGTCACTGGGGGGGACCCCAGACTTCACCGTGTGACTGGGTCCGGAGCCCGGTTCCCAGGCCCTCAGGGGGCAGAGGCGCCAAGTTCCCGAGGGGAGGAGCCACATCCCAACCGCGGACTCGGACCCGAGGTCCCCCTCCTGGTCCAGACCCTCCTCGTCCCCTTCAGTCGTGGCCACCGGCTGCAGGCAGGGGACGGTCCTGGGAGGGAGCGCTAGCCTGGAGGGTCAGCTGGGGTGGGGCCGCAGGCTCAGGTCAGGAGTTTGAACTAGGAATCCCAAGTGACCAGCCGAGGCCACCCCGCCCCCAGATCCACGCTGAGGGCTGTGCGTGGGGTCAGGGGAGGAGCTGCTGCAGGTGGGAGGGGGTCGCCGGGGTCGAGGGAGGCCCTGCTGGGCGGTGCGCTTCTGGGAGTCGCGGTGGAGTGACCTCAGCGTCGTCTCCGCGGATGCCCGCCCCCCTGGGCCCTGCCTGTGGTGGTGGCCTTGGGTTCGAGCCCACGTCCCTCTCCTCCCAGGTTCTCCCTGATGCAGAGGATGTTCCCTCCCGTCCCCCGCGTGAAAGCGACCGTCTGTGACCACGTGCCCAATGGCGAGATGGTATGTCGTCGGACGTGGGGTGGCCACTGCCCTGCCCAGCAGACAGCATGGTAGCGGGGTGGGACCCCCGGCCCCGGGTGCGCGCGGACCCCAGTAGCTTTGCTAACAGCCCGCCCGTCCCCACAGCTGGCCCTGGAGGCCGCGGGAGACGACTGTCCAGTGGCCCAGGTGCAGGACTTGGAGGAGCCCTGATGGCTGTCATATTGCAGGGCGGCCACAGGCCAGGCTGCAGGAGCAGTGACAGTGCCAAGGGAGGGACAGGAGACGGACATGCGGAGCCCATGCTGCCCGAGAATAAAAGCCGAGCATCGGGTCCACCTCCACCTGGTGTCCCGCCTGCTCACTGGCCCTCAAGGGACCTCCGCCACCCAGGCTGCTCTGCCCAAAGAGCAGTGAGTGGGTGGGACTGGCCGCGCCTGGCTGCCGAGTCCCGGGTCCTGCCGCGGAGGGATCCCTCTCCTGTCAGTGGTCTCTGCAGCTGGGTTTTAGGTACCCCCTCCCCCAAGGCCTGCCTGTCCCCACCCCGACCGCAGGTGGTCACGACTGGAGGACGGACATGACTCCCAGTCTGTGGCCCCAGAGCCCGGGAGTGACTTCAGCTGCCCGACCTAACCAAGTGCCCCCTAAGCACTACCCCCACTGGACAGTGACCTGCACAAGCAATGACTTCCCAGGAAATGGCCCTGGGGTCACCCACTGGCCCTCCAGCTCCGCTTGGGGCTGTCCTTGACAAGGAGAGAAAAATCCTGAGTGACACCAGGGCTGTGACAAGCCCCTGCAGAGGCAGGAAGCAGGCACCTGCAGACTGACCACCTAGGACAGTGGACCCTGGGGCCCAGGAAACTATAATGTCACCAGGCTCCAGTCACCAAGGTGCAAAGTCAGGTCCCAGCTGGCGCTATCAGGGACCCGGGTGGCCAGCTGGGGCTCAGGGTCAGGTTACCCTGGGAGCTGCAAGAGGGATGGACACCGGCCAAGTGACCCACACCTGCACTTGGGCCTGCGCTCAGAGGGCGGCTCCTAGGACCCGCAGTGGGGACACCCGAGACCCTAAGGCTCCAGGTCACTCCCCCTGTGGCTGGACCCCAGCTTCTGCAGGACAAGGCCAAGCTCATGGGTCACCTCTGGGCCAGAGCACTCCCTAACCCTAACCCTCAGCCTGGTGGGGGGGGGCTCTGGGAGGGTGGAGCTCCCAGGAGCAGCCCAGGAAGGGGACCAGGGTCCTGAGACAGACCCCGAGAGCCCCCTGCCCATCCACCATGGAGGACCCAGGAAAAGGTGCCTCTGGGGGCAGGAGCAGCCCCAAACCCTGGACCTCAGGCTTCCAGAGCCTCAGCTGCGTGTGGTTCCCAGGGAAGCCCGGCTGACCCTCTGGCCCCCAGCGTCCTGCTGACCCGCGGAGCCCCCCAGGCCCAGGCAGGCTGTGCACGCGGCGGTGGTGTCCTGTTTATTTCTCGGCAGGTGCCACAGGGAACATGATTGCGGACTCGCTGTGCGCAGCGGCTAGTGCTTGGGGAGTGGACACGGTTCTGTTAAATAAATACTCACGCGGGCCCTACAAGCTCTGGACTCTGGGTCTGCCTGGGGGCCTGCCCGGGGCCCGCAGGACATGGTCAGGACGCCCGGCACCAGCGCGTGGAGCGGGGCGTCCGTGGTCACAGGTCACCAGGAGTCCCTCAGCGCCCCAGCCCCGACAGACGGGAATTTCTGGAAGGTCCATGGTCCCCGGCGGTGGGCATCCCACCCTCTGGTCCCCGGCGGGCGGCCCCAGCGACGCTGCGGGCGCCTAGATGACCTTCTTGAGCTCGTCGTAGAGCACGAGGACGAAGGCGCCGCCCATGCCCCGCAGGACGTTGGACCAGGCGCCCTTGAAGAAGGCCTTGCCACCCTCGTCCTTGAAGATCTTCCTCCAGCAGTCCACGGTGCCCGTGTACATGATGTCCGCTGCGGGCACAGGGCCGGTCAGGAAGGACAGGGCCAAGCACAAGGCCACCCACCCCGGGGACCTCAGACCAGGGGCAGCCTGACGTGGTCACTGCGGCCCGAGCTCTGACCAGAGACCCACCCCGGGGACCTCAGACCAGGGGCAGCCTGACGTGGTCACTGCGGCCCGAGCTCTGACCAGAGACCCTGCTGCCTGCCAGGTGCCCGCGGGCTTCCCCCTGCAGGGTCAGCCGAGTCCCCCCCCAGGACCACCGCTCCCTGGACGTGCAGACTGCCGCCGGGACAGAAGCCTGTCCCTCGGGACCCCCTGCAGCTGGGTGCTCAGCAGGCGGCCGGGACCCGGGCAGCCCCCGCCCCCCAGGCCCGGGTCAGTACCTGTTTTCCGCCCCGACTGCATCATCATGCGCCGCCGCACGGTGTCGAAGGGGTAGGAGACCACGCCGGCCACCGCCGTGACGGTCTGCGCGATCATCCAGCTGATCACGATGTGCGTGTTCTTGGGGTCCGGCAGCATGCCTGTGGACGGGCAGGCCACGGTCAGCCCCGCTGCCCCCAGGGAAACCCCAGGGACAGGCCACCCTCCCTCAGCTCAAGGCCAAGACAGGGTCACCCAGGGCCCCCGCAGCCCCAGAGGCTGGAGGCCAGGGCCCAGAGTGGCCGCTCTGCGGGGGGAGGCGCCGTCCAGGTGAAGGACAGCAGGCCCCGGTCCTGACCCCAGGGCCTGAGAAGGTGACTGCACATGGACACCGAGTTTAGAGAGGGCAGGTGAGGCCAGTCACGACACAAGACCGCGAAGCCCCCGCCCTTCCCGGGTGGAGGTCAGCTCAGAGGCCCGGGGGAGGCTGCCCGGCCTCCGTGGCGCTCACCCTTGGCCGTGTCGTAGACCCCGAAGTAGGCCGCGCGGTAAATGATGATACCCTGGACCGACACGTTGAAGCCCTGGTACAGGCCGCGGAGGCCGTCCGACTTGGTGATCTTCACCAGGCAGTCGCCCAGGCCCTTGAACTCGCGCTCCGCGCCCGACTTGCCCACGTCGGCCGCCAGGCGGGTCCTGGCGAAGTCCAGCGGGTAGACGAAGCACAGGGAGGTGGCCCCGGCCGCGCCCCCGGAGGCCAGGTTGCCGGCGAAGTACCTCCAGAACTGCGTGTGCTTGTCCACGCCGCCCAGGAAGACCTGCTTGTACTTGTCCTTGAAGGCGAAGTTGAGGGCTTGCGTGGGGAAGTAGCGGATGACGTTGGCCAGGTTGCCCCTCCAGAAGGACAGCACGCCCTGCTCCTTGGGGATGCGGACGATGCAGTCCATGATGCCCTTGTACTGCTTGTCGGCCGCGATCTGCTTGCTGGCATGTTGCACCTGCGGGGAGGCCCAGGGCGGAGGTCAGAGGAGGGCATGGCGCACCTGGCCCACCTGCGCGCACCGCAGGTGTCCCGGGACAACTGCGCCTGCGCAGGCTGACCAGTGAGCGGCTCCCGCGGCCTCCACCTTCACCAGCCCCTCTGTGGGTCCTAAGTGCTCATCAGGCCATCTGCGATCGCAACGTTTCACTGTAACCCGGTCCTTGCAACAGTGTTGCCAACCCCTGGCTGCTCAGTGGGACACCCTCAAGGGCGCACAGCTCACCGGGGCTTATGGCTAGCTACACGGAGCACTGTGAAAACTCAGACCCGGACCCACGTCCAGTGTCTGGAGCCTGGGGTCGCTGGCCATTGTGCACTGGTAAAGGGAAGGGTCGCACTGTAAGATGCCAGCCTGAAGGCAGCCCAAGGCGACTGTCCAAGCCCACCGGGTCCCTGTGACCCGCTCAAGGTCACAGGCACGACGCCGGTCTGCGCAGCTACGCCGGCGCGCATGCGCTTGACGGCCGCGCCGCAGCCCCCAGGGCGCTGGGCCCCATGCGCAGGCGCAGAGTCCCCGCCCCTGAAAGGCCGCAGCGCCCCGGTGGCCAAGCCCCCGGAAGTCGGAGCAGCGCGGACAAAGCGTCCACGGCCTCCGACTTCCGGCGCCTGCCTGCCCGCCCGCCGGCCGGGTGCCCGCGGCCCAGCCGCCCGCGCGCCCCGGCTCCCCGCCCCGGGCCGGCCGCGCGCCCACCTGCAGCAGCAGCTTGACCCGCTCGATGGGGGCCACGGCCGTCTTGGAGATGGCGGCGGCGATGCCCCCGGCCAGGAAGTCCTTGGCGAAGGAGATGGCCTGTTCCGTCATGGTGGCGCGGGGTCAGCGGAGCGGGCGGAGAGCCGGAGCGCGGGCGCCGAGAGCCGGAGGAAGGCCGCCGCTAGCGCCGCGATGCCGCCACCGGGACCGAAAGGACGGGGCCGCCAGCGCGCAGCCGCTAAGGCCGCCACGCCCCGCCCACGCCCCGCCCCGCGACCGGCGCGCCGCGCCCATTGGCTGTGCCGCCCGCCCGCGGCCCGCCCCGTGGCCCGCGCGCTGCACCCATTGGCCGCGCCGCCCGCCCACGTCCCGCCCCCGCACGCGGCCGCGCCCCCGCGGGCTGCCGGGAGCCCCGCCCCGCCCTGCGCTCCTGGCCGGGGGCCCAGGGGCCGCCCCGCCCCGAGGCCTGTCGGGAGCCGGGCCCCGCCTCTGCGCCTGGCGGGTCGGGGGCTCTGAGGCGGTGGCCGTGACCTTGACAAGGTCGAGGCGTGGTCCGGATGCAGTCCTGCCGCGAGGCCCAGTCCACCCCGACAGGACGTGTGTCCCGCTGCTCTCGATGTCTGTGCTCGCGACACGTGGTGCCCCGACCTGGCCCCTGTCGCCCCCAGACCCGACACCCGCCCCCCGCCCCTGTGCGTGCCTCACCTCAGCCCCATCCTGAGTCGTCCTGCGAGCCCCTCCTTGACCTCTGTCTCGGGGGACCTGGGGTGTCTCCGCCGTGGTGCCCTCGGCCTCCACGTGCCCGGTGTTCCCACCCCGCGCTTGCTCCCTGGGAGCTGCTGACCGGGGCCGGAGCCCTGGCCATGACCGCCTGTCTGTCCCCCGTGGAAGGCACGAGGCCCGAAGGCCCCCAGGCCGCCCCGCACTCCGTCCACCCCTGCCTGCCGTTCTTCCCTTCCTCCCCCGTCCCTCTGCTTGTCCTCTCTCTGTGTCCCTCCCTCACGGGAGCTCAGGGCCTCACTGGACCTCAGGGCCTCGTGCATGCGGGGCCCGCGCTGGCCAGGCCTACCCCGGCTAGACCCCTCTCCTCTCCCTGCTCCCTGTTCTCTTGCTCGCTTCCTCTCTCTCTCCTGTCCCTGGGCGTGTTCTGCTGCCGTGGGTGGACGTGGGGTCTGGCCCTGGGAGTCTGCTGTGCGTCCCTGAGGCTGGGGTGCAGGGTGGACAGGGAGGAGACGGTCCCCCTGGGGTTGGCCAGGCTCCCTCTGGGGGCTCTGAGCAGGGAGGCTGGGTCTCACAGACATTTAGGCGGAGGTTACAGAATGGGCCTGACGGGTTGGGAGGGAAGGTCGCCTCAGACCAGCTGCAGCCTGAGATCCAGATCCGTCTGGTTAGTGTGGGTCAGGCCTGGCTCCTGGAATGTGCTTCCTGATCCAGCTCTGGGAGACACTCACCCCGGGGCCCACAAGGGTGTGCCCTGGGGGAGTGGGGACAGGAGGAGGGGCCAGGCAGACCTCCCCTCAGGGGCTGGGATCCCCACCAAGGGCAGCTGGGGAAAGGAAGGGTGCACGGGTGTCCCTACCCTGCATCCCACCCGAGACCCCCTGCAGGCAGCCAGGGGACTCCCCCTGTCCTGCTGGGGGGGGGGCCGCTGGTGCTGCAAAAATGCGTCCCTAGAAAGCCACTGTTCCCCAGAAGGGCCTTGGGGGGCTGGTGGAGCAGCTGTCCCCTCAGATGTTGGTTGTCCTTGATCTGTGTCCTCCCAGCGCCCAGGTAAGGCCGGCTTATCCAGAGCTGGATCTCACAGGCAGCTCTGGTATGCAGCGGGCGCCCAGGGCCTCCCGGAGGGAGTGAGTGAGTGACTTCCAGGGAAGGCAGGGTGCTGCCCTGTGGGGACCTGCACTGACCCCTGCCCTCGTGGACCCTGCTGGTGTCTGGGTCCCAGAAGCCACCGCACAGGGACGCGTGCAGGGACCTTGCCCACCCGCAGCAGGCGGTGTAGACAGTGCTCTCACAAGTGAGGACGTGGCCTTGGGCAGTTTCTCCACGTCTCTTTAATCCCTTCCAGGGGACACACAGGGACCGGTGGTCCAGGAGCCCCGGGGACCTCCCCAGGGGTCACTCCTGGGCCTCGGGCCTGCAGCAGGCTGCCAGCAGCCAGCATGGCGTGGGGCATGGGTGGCCCCTGGGACAGAGCGGTGGCCTCTGTGACAGAGGTGTCTCCACAGAGGGCCCCACGTCGGCCTCCGCCCTTCCTCTCTGACCTGCGTCCCTCACAGCCTGGAGCGGCCTTTGCAGGGGACCTAGGTGGCCAGTCTGCTCCCCGGTGCCTGGGAGCTTCTGCAGGGTGGGGCCGTCTTGTCCCAGTGCCACCCGCCTGAGGGCCAGCGGCTGGAGAAGAAGCCAGAGTCTTCGAAGCCAGGCGTCCATCAGTGTTTGAACGGTGTCAAGAGGGACGTGGTCAGCAGAGGACCATCTTGCACAAGTCCACACTCACACTCCTGTAAACACGGGCACTGTACCTGAGGTTTCAAGATGGTGTTTGTGCCCTTACACGTCTATGTCACCTGCCCCTCTAATGCCCAAGGCGGTTCTGATCAAGAAAGGGCAGGTTTGGACCTTCCTCCATCCCCGCAGCAAGCCCGCTAGCTCACTGCGAGCCCACAGCCGTCTGCCGAGGGAGAGCGCGCCTGGCTCTTGGCCAGGCTGGGGGCCACCCCCGGTGGGCGGCATCAGCAGGCCTCCCTTTCAAAGTAGCCTCATCGTCCTCCTGAGGCTCCTTCTGCACTCGGGAAAGGGCCGACTCGCGGCTGGGAGGGCAGAGAGCTCTCGAGGCCAGTGTCCCCGCCTGCCATGCTCAGGGTCTCCCAGCTGCATCCTGAGGACACCCCGGGCCAAGCCGGTCCAGCCCCGAGGGTGTGCGCACAGCACCGGTTCCCCAGGCCACCGTGTTGGGACGGGGTGTGGTGGCCCTGAGAGGGACCCTGCCCGGGGGACTCCACTCAGCCAGCAGTGGAGACGGGCAGCCCGAGGAAGGGGCAGAGGACACAGAGCAGGGACAGGCCAGCCAAGAGCTCCGGCGCTGGCCATGTGTTGGGCTTTGGCAGCGCCAGGCCAGGTGGGCGCTCTACCCCGCTGCCGCCAGCCCGGGAGCTGCGTGGCCAGGTCTCGGGGTCAGCATGTGGCGGAGATCGGGACCGCCTGCGGGCAGGTCCGCGGTCAACGCCACTGGCAGAAACTCTCAGGCTGCGCGGGCCTGGGAGGCGGGCGGCCGGTCAGGGCTCAGAGCACGGTGCACGGAGGGAGGAAGGTGGCTTTATTCTCTCCATCCCGCAAGGCCCGGTCCACGTGCCCACGTGAGCTGACAGCGTGGGGACCCCAGGCTCCCTCCGCGATGGGCTCCCTCCGCGATGCCCACACAAAGGTCACTGCGGGGCGTCAGGGGCACACGCGGATGCCCAGGACTGCGCCCGGGAAGTCCCCGGCGGGCGCCACCTGCATGTCCCCGAAGCCGTGCTGCTCCAGCAGGCGCCGGCCCTCGCCCAGCGTCCAGTCCCTGCCCGGCGTCTGCAGCAGCAGGTCCAGCTTCTGCCTCAGGCCACGCCGGGTGGCCCCCGGGTCCTCGTCCAGGGCAACTTCCGCCAGCAGGAGGCCGCCTCCTGTGGGGACAGGCAGGGGCTGGAGTCCTGGGCCACCTCGGGGGTCTGCACAAGGGACAGCGCCACCGGGGCCCGGGGGTCAGCAGGACAGGACGCCGGGTGGGGACACGGAGGGCGCAGGGCCCGGGACGGGGGACAGGTGGGGCGAGGGTGGGAGATAGAGGGGGGCAGTGGAAGGTACAGAACACAGGCAAGGACGGAGTGACAGGCAGACAGCGACAGATGACAGGGACCGCGACGGGGACAGCTGTACACAGGTGGGGGCGACAGGAGACAGGTACAGAGAGGGACCCGGTGGGAGGGATGGGTATGGACAGGGACGGAAATGACAGCACGCGGAAATGAAAGGAGACAGGGGTCCCTAACAGGGAGACACGTGGGGACAGGAGGAGAGGAGGGGAGGCCGCAGGCAGGGGACACGGCGGAGGGTCGGCAGCGGGGCTCGCGGGTGGGCGGGGCCTGCGTGGGCGGGGCCTTGTGGGCGGGGCCAGGTCCTGACGCTCAAGCGCCTCGGGAACCTAGGGCGGCCTGGGCTGCAGCACGTGACCCTCGGGGAGGGGAAGCTGGACACTGGAGGTCAGTGGGCGGCCACCTGTGGACAGCACGAGGGAAAGGGACGGGGCCGACCACAGCACAGGGTCCTAGCAGGAGCCGCGGGGAGAGCAGGGCACAGGAGGGACAGGGGCGTCCCCGCCTCCGGGAGCGCCCAGGGTAGGAGGCCCGAGGTGTCGCTGGCCCTGTCGCTGGCCGCTCCTCCGTAACTGCAGGGGGCTCCCAGCCCTGGACACCCCGGATTTCGGGGCACAGGCCCAACCAGCAGCTGTGCGTCGCGTGGAACCGCGGTCCCGGCTGCTCAGTAGAGGACTCCCGGCCGCAGGACCGGCGATGGCCAGGGGCCAGCCACAGCCACGGGGCCACTGTGCACCCAGGCAGACCCCGGGACAGGGCTTAGCCTTTGAAAGGCCAAGGTGACATCCTGGGCTCTTGGTGACATTCCTCTGTCCCTGGGGTCACTAGTGTGTCCCCTGTCCTGTCCAGGGAGGGCAGGTCTGGATCCCAGCGTCCAGCACGGCCCAGCCACTCCACAGCAGAGCACAGCAGTTTGGCTTTGGGACACAATCCTCAGAGCCTCGTCACCCATGTCACCACCGTCCTGGAGTCAGGCAGGGCTGGGTGGCCGCCTGTCCCCTGTGAAATGGACCCCGGGGTGGGATGACCCCTGCTCCAGTCACCGACCCTCTGGGTGGGAAAGGGGACCCGCTCTCACCCGGCCGGCAGCACCCTGCGACCCTCCTCAGCAGCTGGTGGACCTTGTCATCCGGCCAGTCGGGCGGCAGGCGGGGCAGGATGTACAGGTCAGCCGCAGGCAGGCCGTCCCTGGACGGGTCACCTGGTGGAGAGGCAGGAGAGGCAGCTGGACCACAGACCGGCCTGACTCCCCAGGGTGGCTCCAGACCTCAAGTCCCCAGGGGGAGAGGGACAGGAGGGTCGTCCAGGCTCCACTGGGGGCTCCAGCCCAGGCAGAGCCAAGGCAGGGCGGGGACACGGGACAGGCGCTTGGCCAAGGAGACCGGGTGGACCCACACTGCGACAGTGGACAGGCTCAGGGGGCCCTTCTGCCACTGCCGTGTCCTCCCCAGAGACAGAGGAGGGGACACAGACTCAGAGGAGGAGCCCCGTGGAGACGGAGGCAGAGACTGCAGTGAGGGGCCACCCGCCCAGGGCCACCTGGAGCCCAGGAGCTGGAGAGGCAGGAGGAGCCCCCTGGAGCCTGTGCAGGGATCTCAGCCGAGGACCCTGGTCCAGCCTCTGTCCCCCAGGGCTGGGGCCTGGACTCGTGCCTTAGAGTTCGTTTTAAGGGCCTGGTTTGGGGGCTTGGGCGCAGCCGCCCAGGGGACCCACGCACTGGGTGCTGGTCTCCTCCTGTGGGTGCAGAAACCTCTCTGTTGTTTACTCCCAGCTCTGCCTTGTCCAGGAGGGGACAGGGAACCGCCCACGGCAGCAGGGGCAGGAACTGTGAGTCAGCGGGGACGGCAGGCAGGAGGCAGAGGGCGGTGGACGGTCTGCAGGTGAGGTCTGCGGTCACTGCCCTTTTCTCAATCACAGAAGTCCCAAGCTGTGCTGGGCCTGAGCCCTGGGCCCCGGCTGCTGCCTCTCGTGGACACGTGGGAGGGAACTAAGCAGTGCCCAGGCCATCAGGAGACTTCCTCAGGTCCAGAGCAACATCCCCAGCACCACCGGGAAGTGCTTCTGGCAGTCTAACCTATGGCCTTCCTTTCCTGGGGGTAAAATGGACACCTGCAGAAGTCCATCTTGGTCCTTCTGCACCCCACGACTGCGTCCAACACCGCTCACCTTATTCCAAGGTCACAGACACCCGGGGACAGACACGGGCTCACACAGGCACAGGACACACATGCTCTCCGCACGGGGGGGATGTCGCCTGGCCAAGGTCACCACGTGGCAGACAGAGGGCACTCACCAGGCACCAAGCTGACGCGGGCCGTCGGTCCGTCCTGGGACTGGAAGCAGGACGCCTGCTGCAGCTCGTCGGGGATGGCCAACACCGTCACCTCCAGCCGCGGGCACTCCCGGGCCAGCTCCCAGGCCAGGGCACCCCTGCAGCCTGCAGGGGACCAAACACACATGTGGGGACCCTGTGGGCCCTTAGGGGCCTGTGCTCTCCACGGGTGAACCTGACCATGTTTGGTGGTCAGCACTGAGGCCAGCAGTGCAAACTACACCTGGCGGAGGTCAGTGGGGCTGGCACTGATTCCTCCTTGAATGCAGATGTGATGGCTGGTGCTGCCGCAGCCACTCTGGCCCCCCAGGAGGAGCTGGGTGCAGAGGATGGGGAAATGCAGGCGGGTGGCCAGGGAGTCCACCCAGTTCCCTGAGCCCATCAGGCTCCTTGGGACTCTATGTGCTCCTCCCCCCTCTGCCTAGGGACAAAGATGGGCTGAGTGAAAAGGATTACCTAGAAAGAACCGGACCTGGTCAGGGGCTTCCAGCCTCTGCACCTCTGGACAGCCACCAGGAGGGGCCTCTGCAGCAGACCGGGGCCACCCGAGGAACCTCCCCCCTGGGCCCCCAGCTGAGGTCCTCTGAGGCTCATGAACCGGGGCCTGCTCGACCAGTCTCATTAGCGCCAGGTGCGGGCAGGAGGAAGGGACTGACCCACCTCCCAGGAGGCAGGCGGAGGAGAACCGCGACAGGTCGAAGGCCGAGGCCAGGCGTCGGGCAGTCAGCGTGGAGAGGGTGTTCGCGGCCTTCAGGGCCTGCAGCTGTGTCTCCCGGCAGGAGGAGCCCTAGGGCAGAAGGGGTCTGAGGGAGCTGCGGACCCCGCGATCCACAGCCATCTGGGCACCTGTGTGGCCCAGCAGGGAGCTTGGGGGGCCAGGCTGGGGAGGCAGCGCAGGCCTCATCCCAGCTGCCCAGGAGGCGGAGGCAGGGAGACTCCAGTGTAGGCCAGCCGGGACAGCTTGGGAGACCGTGTCTCAGAAATAAAAGGGCTGCCAGGTGCGGTGGCTCACACCTGCCATCCCGGCTGCCCGGGAGGCAGAGGCAGGAGGTCTGCAAGTTGGAGGCCAGCTGGGACAACTTGGGGAGGCCCTAAGCATTTAGCAAGACCCTGTCCCTAAATAAAAACCAACAAAGACTGGGGACGGGGCTCCGTGCAGAGCATTCTCAGGGGAAAGAAAGGGAGGGTGAGTCAGGCGCCCGCAGACTGTCTCTCGAGGGGGAATTCGGGTGCTGGGCATCCGGGAGCCCTGGCCGCCCACTCTGTTCCAGCTAGGAGCACCGGCTGAGAAGGCAGGATCAGGAGCCCGGGCCTGGCGGCCTGCGGGGCCACAGCTGACCAGGCCTGTGCGTCCTTGGCGAGGCCCCTCGACCTCCCAAACCTGGCGGCTGTCCCAGCCCTGAGCACAGAAACCTTTTTTCTTTATAACTAGACCCCGCCCCCCGTGTTTGGACACAGCCGCGGGGAGCTGGCTGACACCGGGTGTGATTGGCAGGGACAGCAGGACAACGTCCGCCCAGCATCTCAGGAAGCCCTCAGTGACCGTGACCACCCAGCACTGGCTGCCGCTGTTCCCGCCCGGCCTGGCCGTCCGCGGCTGCACCGGCGTCTTGGTGCTCAGAAGCCCTTCCTGTCCCTGTCCCTCGGGTGGGCAGAACCATCTGGGTGCCCACTGGCCCCGCCCCTGGCCCTGGGTGGGCGGAGTCTCTGCGCTCACCACCTGGTCCCCCGGCTGTTCCTGCTGGTCCCCGGGAGCCCCGCCGTGCCGTCCCTCCCGCAGGGTGCACTCCAGGTGGCTGAAGAGGTCCCAGGTGCGCTGGTCACTGTGCAGGATGAGGCCATGCAGGGAGTGCCCACCGCTGGACACCAGGTGCCGCCCGGCCAGCCCCGTGTTGCTGTAACCTGCAGAGCGGGCAGCGGCGCTGCTGTCCAGGGTGACCACACCCTGCCCAGCGAGCAGCCAGCGACACCATCCGACCACGGCTCGCTGCTCGGAGCAGCCCAGCGGGCAGGACAGTCTCCACCTAGCATCCGTCCACCCAGCTGTCTGTCCGTCCGCCGGTCACCCAGCCTGTCCACGACCTCCACTGTCCCTCCCACCATCCGTCCACCCAGCTGCAAAACCAGGTAGAGCCATCTGTCTGTCAGCGTGTCCGTCCCTCCTGGTCAGCCTCGCGGGGACGACTCGGCCATGGCCCGGCTCCCACCTCCCACCTCATCTGCCCGGTGCGCCCAGCTGCTCCAGCTAAGGCCCGTCCGGCCTCCCCTGCCGGCCCAGCCCGGCACCGGCCAGGGTCCCCCAAGCCCCCGGCGGTCACCTTGCTCTGTCTTCCGCAGCAAGCCCAGGGCCACGCAGACCTCCAGCAGCCTCCTAGTCCCGCACACGGAGGCGTCCACGGCACGGGCCACGTCCGCCGCCCCCCGGGGCGCGCCGTCGCTGAGCAGGTCGAACACCTTGAGCCTGCAGGCGGTGAACAGGGCCTGCGGGAAGGGCGCGCTGAGGGCTGGGGCTGGCCAGGGCCTTCCTCCCGCGCCCCCGTGGAGCTGGACGCTGCCGGGGGCAATCAGCTTCCGACCCCACTCGGTTCTCGCACGGAGATCCCGAGCGTCCCCGGATGCGCTCCCTGCCGCGGCCCTACCCCAGGACCTTAGGACGTGACTAAAGACGCGTCTATAAGGAGCGGGCTGCTCGCCCACAGTACCTTGGACACTTTGAAGCCGTCTATCAGGTCCAGGAGGCCGGCCGGGAACGGGGGCTGGGCCGCCACCGCCCCGTTGCAACTGGCCTCGCTTGAGCCCCGGGCAGGCGGGTCCCCTTCCGCCTCCGACACGCCCCTCAGGCTGCCTGGGGAGCCGGGGCCAGCGCCAGGGTCCACGTCGCTCTGAACAGGCCCCAGGTCGCCAGCGTCCAGGTCACCGAGGGTCTCGAAGCTGTCCACGGGCGGAATGGAGTCGTGCTTGACCCTCCGCACGTCCTGGCCGCGGGGCGGGTAGTAGAGCTCGGCCAGCTTCTTGCAGAAGCGGTTCAGCGGGAAGCCCACCACGTTGAGGAAGTCCCCGCGGACCGACTCCACCAGCATGCCCCCCAGCGACTGGATGCCGTAGCCCCCGGCCTTGTCCCTGCGCGGGGAGGAGCGCGCATGCGCGGGGAGAGGGAGGTCAGACCGGAGCCCAGGGCCCTGCGACCCCCGATGGCCAGCTGGCGCTGCCGGTGAGACACAGGAGCACAGCGACCAGGGCTTCTGTCCCCTGGTTCCCGCTGTCGTTGAAGACCTCAGCGCACTCACGGGCAGGTGTCTGAGGTGTTTCAATGACTGCGTTTACCATCTCCTGGTGCCTGCTGGGCTGAGTCAGGGTGCACTGTACTGAGGGCACCCCCATCCTCTTCCACGTAATGGTTTGCTTTGAGACAGAGTGTCCCCAAGTAGCCGAGGCTGGCTGGCCTCCAGATTGCCGACCTCCTGCCTGGGCCTCCCCGTGGCCCCTCTGCCCGGCTCAGTGGTTTTTGTGTTACCAAGACTTCAATTTAGGGAGCATCTGCCAGGAAAGCGCTGCGTCCGTCACTAATGAGAAGCGTCTCCTCCCGGGGGGACTCCTGCCTGGGCCTCCAGCCCCTGGGTGCTGCCCGGCTGCCATGATGGCCGGAGCCAGGCTCTGCTCTCTTCCCGGGACCCTCTCCAGCTCCCCCGAGGGAGTGTCCTGCAGTGCCCGCCAGCAGGGGTGCCCCTCCAGGGCTGGACTCACATGGGCTCCCCGCTGTGGATGTACTCCCACAGCAGGTCCTCGGACAGCTCTGAGAAGGTCACCCTCGTCTCCTCGTAGAACTCCGAGACCTGCGTCTCCAGCAGGCGGTCTGCACGGACGAGAGCCGGCAGTCAGGGCCTGAGTGTGCGGCTCAGGGCCTGAGTGTGCCCGCGGCGGAGGCTCAGTGGGGACGGAGGAGCAGGAGGTCGGAGCATCAGTAACCAGGGCACGGAGCCAGCAGGGGGGAGGGCCACGGGGACAGGGCTGGTCTCCCGGGGACCTTCAGACAGGAGCTGGGGGTGGCCATGAAGTCCCGGGCTGTGGGCAGTAACCTGTGGGAAACTCGGGGGTCTGCGGGAGACCCCCCCCAGCTCTGCAGGTGACCAAGGGGCCTGGTGTGGGACAGGGTCTCTGCAGAGGTGGTCACTGCAGGGCCCTGAGATGGGCTCCTCCTGGGTCAGGGGGCCCTCATGCCATGGCCGTGTCCTCCCCAGAGACAGAGGAGGGGACACAGACCAGAGGAGGAGCCCCGTGGAGACGGAGGCAGAGACTGCAGTGAGGGGCCACCCGCCCAGGGCCACCTGGAGCCCAGGAGCTGGAGGGGCAGGAGGAGCCCCCTGGAGCCCTGGAGGGAACTGGACACCGCTGTGCAGAGGCGCCCGACTCTCCCCACAGGCCAGTCCTTCCCGGGCAGTGGGCAGGGTCCTCCCTACCCCACATGCAGGGACAGGGAGCCGCCCGCCCAGTGCCCAGGAGGCCGCAGCTGCCCCTTACCTGTGGTGGTGCAGTGGACAATGGCCACTCCCGTGAACACGCTGTGCTCTTTGCCACTCAACCTGCGAGGCCCAGAGCCCACCGGGCACTTAGCGGCCATGGGGACAGCGTCATATCCCCCGCCCCACCCCCGCCAGGCTGCCCCACCGTCCAGCCACGGGTCCCCAGGGAAGGCCTGGTCAATGACATCTGGGGGGCACCGTGTGGACGGGAGGGATCACCACCCCAGGAGGCCGCCAGCAGGGTCCCCAGCCCCGTCCACCCCGCAGGGGCCTGCTCTGCTGGACTTGCGGCCCAGGGGGCCTGGGGGGAACCGGAGCCCACCTTGAAAGCATGTGGTAGGCGTCCTGCTTGTCCACGGGCTTCTCCAGAACCAGCCCGTCCACTGCCTGCAAGAAAGGGACCCAAGGCTTCCCCACTGCCTGCTCCCCGGCCACCTGAGTGCTCACAGCCCCTTACTCTCAGGCCCTGGGGTGGAGGCCAGGGCCTCGCGCAGACCAGGCGAGCTCCCCTGTGGAGCCCCACCCAGCCCTGGGAGACGGTCCTGCTGGTGCCCAGCGCCCCTTGAGCTGGCGACACCCCTGCCTCGGCCACCTGGGCAGCTTGGGCCGCAGGCGGGTGCCACCGTGCCCGGCTCATTTCTTTTATTGAAACGAAACTGACACACGACGTTCATCAGTGCAGAGTGACAATTCAGGGCATTAGCACAGCTGGCCACCATATCCACGTGTCCATCCCGAAGGAGGATGTGTTTGTTGGTCTCCTCAAAGGAGACCCCAGGCAGGCGTGGTGGCCCACACGTGGAACCCAGAGCCTGGAAGGCCGAGGCAGGAGGACTGCAAGCTCAAGGCCAGCCTCAGAAGTGAGCAAGACCCTGTCCCAACAAAGAGGGACATGTGGACAGAGACCACACAGAGGACAGATGGCCATGGGATGATAAGGCAGAGATGGACGCACATCTATAGGCCAGAACAGCCGTGGGGCCTGGCGCCACGTTCTCCCCAGCCTCGGACACAAGCACTGCCCACATCCATGCAGACTGGGGCTCAGACCCGCGGTGGCCGCTGACTGCGCTGGAAGCCCTGGGGGTGGCACCGTCCCTGCAGCCCTGGGAAACGGCACATGCCCAACCACAGCAGCGCCACACCCGCTGCCGCTGCGCATGGGAACCGCAGCAGACAGACGCCCAGCTCCGCAAACCTGGGGACTCACCACAATAGTGTCGGCCCCGATGACCACGTCGGGCGTCCGGAGGTCCTTCTGCAGGCAAGCAGACCACGTTTAGAGGGGCTCCCCCAGCCTCCCATGGCCTCCCCCTCACTTGCAGGTGTCCCTGACACTCAGCTGACTTCTGGGGGACGCTCCCCAGCGTGACCCCCTGCAGGGTTAGTGCGACACCATGTCCTTAAGGCCACTCCTGAAGCCCGGGGCAGGTGCCCCTGTACCCCTCTGGGGACGGCCTTCTGTACCAGGGGCGCATGGGGCCAGCAGGCTCTGCTCTGGGGCCCAGATGC
The DNA here is from genome assembly GCF_964194105.1 of Spermophilus citellus. Classification (NCBI taxonomy): domain Eukaryota; kingdom Metazoa; phylum Chordata; class Mammalia; order Rodentia; family Sciuridae; genus Spermophilus; species Spermophilus citellus. Next base: position 368,532 of record NC_138190.1, read on the forward strand.
CCTCAACCCATTGGGACCTAGGACCTCAAGGTCCGCGGCCACTCTGTGTAAGGGGAGGAACTGGTTCACAGAACCAGGAAGCAATCCGGGCCGGAAGCCCGAGACTCAGCGCAATTGGCGCCCGGCCTCAGCGCGCGTATCACCCACCCCGGGGCGACAGTGACGGCCACCTCCCTATTCACAGCGAGACGCCAGCCTTAGCTGGGAGGGGTTCACGAGTCCTGGGCGTCGGGGCCCAGCACCCAGCACGGGGACCAATAGAGGAGCCACTGATTGTGCCCGAGGGGAGCGCGCACGAGGGCGCAGCACCGCACAGGCGGCGGGGAGCGCGGGACTCCACCGGCAACGCGGAGCGCGTGCGCGCGGGTGGGCGCATCACCCCGCGCAGGTGGCTCTAGTCCTTCTATAGGATCCTGCCGTCCGTGGCACACACCCTACCCTAAGGACCAGCCCCGCCAACCCTGCGCGTGCCAATGGATTCCGACAGCGCCTTACGCATCCCACTCCGCCATCAGCTGCCTTCACCCTGCGCCCCCCATGCACACGGCTGTATTCATCACGGTGGGCGTCGTGGCCCTTAGGGTCAGTTACACCATCAGCAATACCCTACCCTGACCCGTGCCTTAAGTTCCCTGGGTATCAATTATGATGCATGTTACACTGTCACCCAGTGACCCTTCAGTACCGGGTCCTATTCATCATAGCAGCGCATCACACAGATAGCACACAGCAGCAGAAAAGCAAGAGTAATTGTGTGTTAACGTTCACACTGCAGTAGAGTGTCACAGTGTCACACCCGGCGGTGGAAACCCGCGTGGTATGTCCGAGATTGCGGTCCTACGTTCGCTGCAACATTGTCTCCTACTAACAGAGACGGATATGAATGGCGAGTCTTGAGCCAGCTGACTATTAACTGTAACAGAAGCTCACACTAGAACACCCTGCCACAGAGACGCTGCATTCCTCCTGTACCCTAAACGTCCACACTGAGCCTGTGATCCCAGCAGCTCCGGAGGCTGAGGCAGGAGGACCGAGTTCAAAGGCAGCCTCAGCAATTTAGAGAGGCCTCAACTCACCCCCAGCCCTATTTTATGTCCCAGTGGTCGGGTGCCCCTGCATCAAGGGCCGCAGAGGAGCGAGCCCCACTCCTGCCAAGGCCTGGTGCGGAGCTGCGTGCGCGGACTGCGCGCCACCCCGAGGTCCCTTAGTGCCACACAGCGAGGGAGCAGGGCAGCCCGCTTGCCTGGTGCAGTCGGTGCGCCACCTCCAGGGCCTTCTGCTTGGCGGTCTCGATGGCGTAGGCGTAGGGGCTGGGGAAGGAGGCTTTGCTGAGCGTCTCTTTGAACTTGGACGGCACCACCTCAAACCGCAGGCCCTGGAACACACGAAGAGCGTCTGGGGGCAGGGGAGCGCTGCAAGGACGCAGCAGCGCACAAGCACAGGCGGCGGGGCGGGAGGGCTGGGTCTGCAGAAAACGGGCACCTTCCCGCGCTCTGTCCCTCTCCCCAGCTGCCCGTCAGGTGGCTCAGCCGTCATTTAGTGCCACCAGCTGGAAGAGGCTGGGAGAGGCAGACTCACTGCCGGAACTGTCACGGTTACATGGTGGCTCCTGGTACCTACCACTCCACCACGCTGATTCTGTGTCTTAAATGACAGCACTACAGTAACTAGCATGTAACATTCTCATACCTATGTGTCACCCGGTCATTCTCTACCCTGAGTGACACAGTACAGTCAATGGGACAGCACTTTACATTACAGTTCCTAGCAATGGACACACTCCATCAGTTCTGTGTCCAAAATGATCATGGGGGCGTGGCCGAGCACATCCTCACTCCAGCCACAGGGGAGGCCGAGGCAGGAGGCTGGCAAGTTCAAGGCCAGCCTCAGCGACTTAGTAAGACTCTGTCTCAAAAGTATCTTTAAGAATGGCTGGGGCCGCGCAGGTGCGAGCCTGTCTTCCCAGTGGCTCGGGAGGCTGAAGCAGGAGGATCATGAGTTCAAAGCCAGCCTCGGCAACTGAGAGAGGCCCTAAGCAACTTAATGAGACTCTGTCTCTAAATAAAAAAAATAAAAAGGGCTGGGGATGTGGCTCAGCGGTAGAGCTCTTGCCTAGCATGTCGGGGGCCCCGGGTTCAATTCCCAGCCCACATTATTTATAACAGTGATTACATAGTGGCCCGTAATTACAGATGAGCGACATTAATCCTGCATTCTGAACGACACTATTATATTTAAATGCAATACTACATTACATTATAACACACAGTAACAGCTCAACTTCGCTGATTCTACATCTTAAATGATTATACCAATTACAATGGTAATCCCATAGCAAGAGATCGATGATTCTAGAGATACAATCATTCTGTATCCTAAATGAACATAAAATAACTCTACATTCTATATATTAATAGCCACAACATATTGCACTGTAACCTATAGGAACAGATAAAGTGCATTGAATCTATTTCCTAACCATAAAGCTAATTACATAGCAGCCCATATATAAAATGTATGGTTCCGTACTCTGAATTATAGTCTTGCCTTATTTTATTTTGTGGTACCAGGGTTGAACCCACGGATGCTTAACCACTGAGACACATCCCCATCCCCTCTTTTAAAAAACGGTTGACAACCCTTTATTTTATTTATTTATTTATATGCGGGGCTGAGACTCGAACCCAGTGCCTCACACGGGCCAGGCAAGCGCTCTGCCATTGAGCCACAACCCCAGCCCTCCGGCCCCTTGTATTGTTCATTTTGAGACAGGGTCTTGCTAAATTGTTGAGGGCCTCGCCCAGCTGCTCTTGAAGCTGGCCTCCAAGTTGCAATCCTCCAGCCTCAGCCTCCCGAGCTGTTGGGACCGCAGACGTGTGTCACCACGTCCGGCTTAAAGACCCTGTTAGTCGTAACCATACATCCCCTTATAACACACAGTCATGGAAACGCTGCCTGATCTGTCTCCTCAGGGCACAGGGCAGTATTGATTGGGGCCCTGGGGTCGCAGCTCCGGGGAGTCAGGTGGCCTCTGGCATACCCAAAGGTCAGTGAACTCACAGTGTCCCACCATGAGATCGGGCAAAAGGGGTGGCCACTCACGGTGGCTCTTGCATGCGAGGGATCTATGACAGAGCCCTGGGGACTCAGCGATAGCAGCTCCAGTCTAGTGGGGACAGGGTGTGGACAGGAGGGGGGCAAATCCCCTGTGGACACTTCCTGTCCCCACCCATGGGGTTGCACATGGCCCTCCCCACCCATTTCCCCTGGACCTGCCGGGCCCTACCCCTCTGTCCCCGTGGTGGACCTCCGGACAGCACCCCACCCCCAGTCTACCCACCTGTCTCTCCACCACCTCGGCCAGGGCCTTCTCCCTCAGCACTGGCCGCTGCCCCCGGCACCTCTTCCCACCATCCACCTCTGCTCGGGACGCCCCCACGACCGCCCCAGGACACCCAGGCCTGGCAGCCGCTGACCCCACCCACAGGCCAGCAGGCCACTAGGCCCTGGACCCCACGCTGCAGACCCCAACCCCTAGACCATGTGGTCCCCTTCCCTGGGGCCTGGAGACCCCCCATCCCCGGATCCCCCTCCTTATGCTCCACAAAAGATCCTTTTCCTCTTCCCTGTGGTCACTAAAGCCCTGCCCGGGGTCACTAGGGCCGCCCCTAAGCCTTCCAGTCATCCCAGTCACTAGGACCACCTCCCCAGGGGACCGGCCTCCCCCACCAGGACCTCCCCCAGCCTCTGGCCCCTGAGCAGGACCAGAGCCCCTGGGCTCTAGGACACCTGGTCCCTATTACTGGGGCCTGTGGTCACCAGGGCCGCGTCACTAGGATGTGCCCCACCTGGTCACTCGTCCCCATCCCCATCAGTTAGGGAAAACCCCACCTCCGTCACTAAGACCCCCACCCGGTCACTATGGGTCCCCAAAAGGGCCCCGACACCTGTCACTAGAATCCCCCCATTTCTGGTCACTAGGTCACCCCCACCCAGTTACTGGGACTCTTACATCTGGTCACTAGGGACCCCTGGTCACTAGGTCACCCCCACGCAGTCATGGGACCCTCCCCTCTGGTCACTAGGGTCCCCTGGTCACTAGGTCACCCCCACGCAGTCATGGGACCCTCCCCTCTGGTCACTAGGGTCCCCTGGTCACTAGGTCACCCCCACGCAGTCATGGGACCCTCCCCTCTGGTCCCTAGGGTCCCCTGGTCACTAGGTCACCCCCAAGCAGTCATGGGACCCTCCCCTCTGGTCCCTAGGGTCCCCTGGTCACTAGGTCACCCCCACGCAGTCATGGGACCCTCCCCTCTGGTCCCTAGGGTCCCCTGGTCACTAGGTCACCCCCACGCAGTCATGGGACCCTCCCCTCTGGTCCCTAGGGTCCCCTGGTCACTAGGTCACCCCCACGCAGTCACTGGGACCCTCCCCTCTGGTCACTAGGGTCCCCTGGTCACTAGGTCACCCCCACGCAGTCATCGGACCCTCCCCTCTGGTCACTAGGGTCCCCTGGTCACTAGGTCACCCCCACGCAGTCATGGGACCCTCCCCTCTGGTCACTAGGGTCCCCTGGTCACTAGGTCACCCCCACGCAGTCATGGGACCCTCCCCTCTGGTCACTAAGGTCCCCTGGTCACTAGGTCACCCCCACGCAGTCATGGGACCCTCCCCTCTGGTCACTAAGGTCCCCTGGTCACTAGGTCACCCCCACGCAGTCATGGGACCCTCCCCTCTGGTCCCTAGGGTCCCCTGGTCACTAGGTCACCCCCACGCAGTCATGGGACCCTCCCCTCTGGTCACTAGGGTCCCCTGGTCACTAGGTCACCCCCACGCAGTCATGGGACCCTCCCCTCTGGTCCCTAGGGTCCCCTGGTCACTAGGTCACCCCCACGCAGTCATGGGACCCTCCCCTCTGGTCACTAAGGTCCCCTGGTCACTAGGTCACCCCCACGCAGTCATGGGACCCTCCCCTCTGGTCACTAAGGTCCCCTGGTCACTAGGTCACCCCCACGCAGTCATGGGACCCTCCCCTCTGGTCACTAGGGTCCCCTGGTCACTAGGTCACCCCCACGCAGTCATGGGACCCTCCCCTCTGGTCACTAGGGTCCCCTGGTCACTAGGTCACCGCCACGCAGTCATGGGACTCTCCCCTCTGGTCACTAGGGACCCCTGGTCACTAGGTCACCCCCACGCAGTCACTGGGACCCTCACCTCTGGTCACTAAGGTCCCCTGGTCACTAGGTCACCCCCACGCAGTCATGGGACTCTCCCCTCTGGTCACTAGGGTCTCCTGGTCACTAGGTCACCCCCACGCAGTCATGGGACCCTCCCCTCTGGTCACTAGGGTCCCCTGGTCACTAGGTCACCCCCACGCAGTCATGGGACCCTCCCCTCTGGTCACTAGGGTCCCCTGGTCACTAGGTCACCCCCACGCAGTCATGGGACCCTCCCCTCTGGTCACTAAGGTCCCCTGGTCACTAGGTCACCCCCACGCAGTCATGGGACCCTCCCCTCTGGTCACTAGGGTCCCCTGGTCACTAGGTCACCCCCACGCAGTCATGGGACCCTCCCCTCTGGTCACTAAGGTCCCCTGGTCACTAGGTCACCCCCACGCAGTCATGGGACCCTCCCCTCTGGTCACTAGGGTCCCCTGGTCACTAGGTCACCCCCACGCAGGCACTGGGACCCTCCCCTCTGGTCACTAAGGTCCCCTGGTCACTAGGTCACCCCCACGCAGTCATGGGACCCTCCCCTCTGGTCACTAAGGTCCCCTGGTCACTAGGTCACCCCCACGCAGTCATGGGACTCTCCCCTCTGGTCACTAGGGTCCCCTGGTCACTAGGTCACCCCCACGCAGTCATGGGACCCTCCCCTCTGGTCACTAGGGTCCCCTGGTCACTAGGTCACCGCCACGCAGTCATGGGACCCTCCCCTCTGGTCACTAGGGTCCCCTGGTCACTAGGTCACCCCCACGCAGTCATGGGACCCTCCCCTCTGGTCACTAGGGTCCCCTGGTCACTAGGTCACCCCCACGCAGTCATGGGACCCTCCCCTCTGGTCACTAGGGTCCCCTGGTCACTAGGTCACCGCCACGCAGTCATGGGACCCTCCCCTCTGGTCACTAGGGACCCCTGGTCACTAGGTCACCCCCACGCAGTCACTGGGACCCTCCCCTCTGGTCACTAGGGTCCCCTGGTCACTAGGTCACCCCCACGCAGTCACTGGGACCCTCCCCTCTGGTCACTAGAGCCCCCTGGTCACTAGGTCACCCCCACGCAGTCATGGGACCCTCCCCTCTGGTCACTAGGGTCCCCTGGTCACTAGGTCACCCCCACGCAGTCATGGGACCCTCCCCTCTGGTCACTAGGGTCCCCTGGTCACTAGGTCACCCCCACGCAGTCATGGGACCCTCCCCTCTGGTCACTAGGGACCCCTGGTCACTAGGTCACCCCCACGCAGTCATGGGACCCTCCCCTCTGGTCACTAGAGCCCCCTGGTCACTAGGTCACCCCCACGCAGTCATGGGACCCTCCCCTCTGGTCACTAGGGTCCCCTGGTCACTAGGTCACCCCCACGCAGTCACTGGGACCCTCCCCTCTGGTCACTAGGGTCCCCTGGTCACTAGGTCACCCCCACGCAGTCACTGGGACCCTCCCCTCTGGTCACTAGAGCCCCCTGGTCACTAGGTCACCCCCACGCAGTCATGGGACCCTCCCCTCTGGTCACTAGGGTCCCCTGGTCACTAGGTCACCCCCACGCAGTCATGGGACCCTCCCCTCTGGTCACTAGGGTCCCCTGGTCACTAGGTCACCCCCACGCAGTCATAGGACCCTCCCCTCTGGTCACTAAGGTCCCCTGGTCACTAGGTCACCCCCACGCAGTCATGGGACCCTCCCCTCTGGTCACTAGGGACCCCTGGTCACTAGGTCACCCCCACGCAGTCATGGGACCCTCCCCTCTGGTCACTAAGGTCCCCTGGTCACTAGGTCACCCCCACGCAGTCATGGGACCCTCCCCTCTGGTCACTAGGGTCCCCTGGTCACTAGGTCACCCCCACGCAGGCACTGGGACCCTCCCCTCTGGTCACTAAGGTCCCCTGGTCACTAGGTCACCCCCACGCAGTCATGGGACCCTCCCCTCTGGTCACTAAGGTCCCCTGGTCACTAGGTCACCCCCACGCAGTCATGGGACTCTCCCCTCTGGTCACTAGGGTCCCCTGGTCACTAGGTCACCCCCACGCAGTCATGGGACCCTCCCCTCTGGTCACTAGGGTCCCCTGGTCACTAGGTCACCGCCACGCAGTCATGGGACCCTCCCCTCTGGTCACTAGGGTCCCCTGGTCACTAGGTCACCCCCACGCAGTCATGGGACCCTCCCCTCTGGTCACTAGGGTCCCCTGGTCACTAGGTCACCCCCACGCAGTCATGGGACCCTCCCCTCTGGTCACTAGGGTCCCCTGGTCACTAGGTCACCGCCACGCAGTCATGGGACCCTCCCCTCTGGTCACTAGGGACCCCTGGTCACTAGGTCACCCCCACGCAGTCACTGGGACCCTCCCCTCTGGTCACTAGGGTCCCCTGGTCACTAGGTCACCCCCACGCAGTCACTGGGACCCTCCCCTCTGGTCACTAGAGCCCCCTGGTCACTAGGTCACCCCCACGCAGTCATGGGACCCTCCCCTCTGGTCACTAGGGTCCCCTGGTCACTAGGTCACCCCCACGCAGTCATGGGACCCTCCCCTCTGGTCCCTAGGGTCCCCTGGTCACTAGGTCACCCCCACGCAGTCATGGGACCCTCCCCTCTGGTCACTAAGGTCCCCTGGTCACTAGGTCACCCCCACGCAGTCATGGGACTCTCCCCTCTGGTCACTAAGGTCCCCTGGTCACTAGGTCACCCCCACGCAGTCATGGGACCCTCCCCTCTGGTCACTAGGGACCCCTGGTCACTAGGTCACCCCCACGCAGTCATGGGACCCTCCCCTCTGGTCACTAGGGTCCCCTGGTCACTAGGTCACCCCCACGCAGTCATGGGACCCTCCCCTCTGGTCACTAAGGTCCCCTGGTCACTAGGTCACCCCCACGCAGTCATGGGACTCTCCCCTCTGGTCACTAGGGACCCCTGGTCACTAGGTCACCCCCACGCAGTCATGGGACCCTCCCCTCTGGTCACTAGGGTCCCCTGGTCACTAGGTCACCCCCACGCAGTCATGGGACCCTCCCCTCTGGTCACTAGGGTCCCCTGGTCACTAGGTCACCCCCACGCAGTCATGGGACCCTCCCCTCTGGTCACTAGGGTCCCCTGGTCACTAGGTCACCCCCACGCAGTCACTGGGACCCTCACCTCTGGTCACTAAGGTCCCCTGGTCACTAGGTCACCCCCACGCAGTCATGGGACCCTCCCCTCTGGTCACTAAGGTCCCCTGGTCACTAGGTCACCACCACGCAGGCACTGGGACCCTCCCCTCTGGTCACTAAGGTCCCCTGGTCACTAGGTCACCCCCACGCAGTCATGGGACCCTCCCCTCTGGTCACTAAGGTCCCCTGGTCACTAGGTCACCCCCACGCAGTCATGGGACTCTCCCCTCTGGTCACTAGGGACCCCTGGTCACTAGGTCACCACCACGCAGGCACTGGGACCCTCCCCTCTGGTCACTAAGGTCCCCTGGTCACTAGGTCACCCCCACGCAGTCATGGGACCCTCCCCTCTGGTCACTAAGGTCCCCTGGTCACTAGGTCACCACCACGCAGGCACTGGGACCCTCCCCTCTGGTCACTAAGGTCCCCTGGTCACTAGGTCACCCCCACGCAGTCATGGGACCCTCCCCTCTGGTCACTAAGGTCCCCTGGTCACTAGGTCACCCCCACGCAGTCATGGGACCCTCCCCTCTGGTCACTAGGGTCCCCTGGTCACTAGGTCACCCCCACGCAGTCATGGGACCCTCCCCTCTGGTCACTAGGGTCCCCTGGTCACTAGGTCACCCCCACGCAGTCATGGGACCCTCCCCTCTGGTCACTAGGGACCCCTGGTCACTAGGTCACCCCCACGCAGTCATGGGACTCTCCCCTCTGGTCACTAGGGACCCCTGGTCACTAGGTCACCCCCACGCAGTCACTGGGACCCTCACCTCTGGTCCCTAGGGTCCCCTGGTCACTAGGTCACCCCCACGCAGTCACTGGGACCCTCCCCTCTGGTCACTAAGGTCCCCTGGTCACTAGGTCACCCCCACGCAGTCATGGGACCCTCCCCTCTGGTCCCTAGGGTCCCCTGGTCACTAGGTCACCCCCACGCAGTCATGGGACCCTCCCCTCTGGTCACTAGGGTCCCCTGGTCACTAGGTCACCCCCACGCAGTCACTGGGACCCTCCCCTCTGGTCACTAGGGTCCCCTGGTCACTAGGTCACCCCCACGCAGTCATGGGACCCTCCCCTCTGGTCACTAGGGTCCCCTGGTCACTAGGTCACCCCCACGCAGTCACTGGGACCCTCCCCTCTGGTCACTAAGGTCCCCTGGTCACTAGGTCACCCCCACGCAGTCATGGGACCCTCCCCTCTGGTCCCTAGGGTCCCCTGGTCACTAGGTCACCCCCACGCAGTCATGGGACCCTCCCCTCTGGTCACTAAGGTCCCCTGGTCACTAGGTCACCCCCACGCAGTCATGGGACTCTCCCCTCTGGTCACTAAGGTCCCCTGGTCACTAGGTCACCCCCACGCAGTCATGGGACTCTCCCCTCTGGTCACTAGGGACCCCTGGTCACTAGGTCACCCCCACGCAGTCATGGGACCCTCCCCTCTGGTCACTAGGGTCCCCTGGTCACTAGGTCACCCCCACGCAGTCATGGGACCCTCCCCTCTGGTCACTAGGGTCCCCTGGTCACTAGGTCACCCCCACGCAGTCATGGGACTCTCCCCTCTGGTCACTAGGGACCCCTGGTCACTAGGTCACCCCCACGCAGTCATGGGACCCTCCCCTCTGGTCACTAAGGTCCCCTGGTCACTAGGTCACCCCCACGCAGTCATGGGACTCTCCCCTCTGGTCACTAGGGTCTCCTGGTCACTAGGTCACCCCCACGCAGGCACTGGGACCCTCCCCTCTGGTCACTAGGGTCCCCTGGTCACTAGGTCACCCCCACGCAGTCATGGGACCCTCCCCTCTGGTCACTAGGGTCCCCTGGTCACTAGGTCACCCCCACGCAGTCACTGGGACCCTCCCCTCTGGTCACTAGGGTCCCCTGGTCACTAGGTCACCCCCACGCAGTCACTGGGACCCTCCCCTCTGGTCACTAAGGTCCCCTGGTCACTAGGTCACCCCCACGCAGTCACTGGGACCCTCACCTCTGGTCACTAGGGTCCCCTGGTCACTAGGTCACCCCTACCCAGTTACTGGGACCCTCCCATCTGGTCACTAGGGACCCCTGGTCACTAGGTCACCCCCACGCAGTCACTGGGACCCTCCCCTCTGGTCACTAGGGTCCCCTGGTCACTAGGGCCGGTTGTCAGGAGGCCCTCCGACCCGGTCACTAGCCCCTGTCCTGCGTCGCTGGGCGGGCGGTGGCACTACGCGGGGTCCCCAGGAGCCCGGGGTCAGCGGCCCTGCCCGCCCGGGCCCGGCCCTCACCGCGTTGCTGAGGATCTCTTGGCGGCGCGGGGAGGCGCTGGCCAGCACCACGCGCTTGTGCAGCAGCTTCCCGATCACCGGGCACAGCGCCATGGCTCCGCCGGACCCGGGACCGCGGCCCCGACCCTCCGGTCCCGAGCCACCGCCGCAGAGGAAGCGGCCGCCGGAGCCCCGCCCCGCCCTGGCGTAGCCACGCCCCTCCAGCCACGCCCCCGGCAGGAGCGCCTGACTTCCGCCTCCGCCAGGGACGAAGCCACACCCCCTCGACGGCACGCACCCCCTAAGCCACGCCCATGCCCCGCCTACTTCAGACAGGAAGCCCGGTTCCGACCACGCCCCGTCCTCCGCCACCGCGCGCCCTGGCCCCGAGCCTATCAGAGACGTAGCCGCGCCCCTCACGCCACGCCCCCGGCCATAGCGCGCCAGGGCCTACGTCCGCCGCAGAAGCCACACCCCCTGGGCAGCAAGCGCCCTCCGTACGCCACGCCTAGGCCACGCCCCTGCCAGAGAGGAAGCCACGTCCCTACTACGCGTAGTCCTCGGCAACTGCGCGCCCTGGCCCCGCCTCTGTCAGAGACGAAGACGCGCCCCTCCACGCCACGCCCCCGGCAGGAGCGCGCCAGGGTCCTAGGTCCGCCTCAGAAGCCACACCCCGCTTGGCGGCAAGTGCCGTCTCTACGCCACGCCTAGACTACGTCCTTGTCAGAGAGGAAGGCGCGTCACGACTCCGCCCCCTTCTTAGCAGCAGCGTGCCCTGGCCCCGCCCCTGTCAGAGGCGAAGCCACGCCCCTGCTACTCCGCCCCGGGCAACCGCGAGCTCAGGCCCCGCCCCTTCCGAGACGAAGCTCCGCCCCTACTACTCCTCTCCCCCCCCCCGCAAACGCGCGCTCTGGCCCCGCCCCTGCGAGACCAGAAGCCGCGCTCCTCCTACTCGTCGCCCTGGACAACAGACCACCCAGGCCCCGCCCTGTCAGGGACGAGGCCACGCCCCCGCCACGCCTGGCCGCTGCAGCCGCCCGCTGGGTTCCAGGCACAGCTAAGCCCCGCCCCGGCCGCGCGCGGAGCTGGCCGGGCCCTGGGCTCCGGAAGCCAGGCTCCCGCTGGGGACAGTGCACGGGGCATGGACACCGGGGCCACGCAGGCGCGGCGGGGGCAGGAGCCTACGGGACCTTTGGGGGCGCTTAGCGGGCGTAGGGTCGGGGATTCTGTAGGGGCGGTGTGGAGGTGGGGTCCCGCCAACACCCGTGGACTGCGGCCCTGGGGGGCTCCCGCGGAAGCCGTCGGGGGTGGAGTGGCTTCCGTGTCACCCTGGGGACCGTGGAGATGGGGGGCCCCGAGGGGCAGTGGAGGGCTCGGAGATGGGAGGACCCCAAGCGCGGGGTGGCCACGTGGTGTTCGGGGAGCCGGCGGGTTCCCCGAGGGCTGTGGGCACGGGGACACCCCCTGTCGGTGCCACCGGGACTGGGAAGACCCTGCGGGCGCAGCGGGGCTCATGGAGAATGGGCAGCCCCCACAGGCGCGTGGGCAAAAGGGGCACCCTGCGGCCCTGGTCGGGCACGTGGAAATGGGAGGGACCCCTCGCGCGGTGGGCAGCCTAGGAATGTGGGGCACCGTGGACGGCGGAGGTTGGGGGGCCCTGTGGGCGTGGTGGGCACTGTGGAGACTGGCCCCTGCGGGCGCAGTGGGAGGCTTGGAGAGGGGGGTTGGTGCTGCAGGCGCTGCGGGGTCCTGGGAATGTGGGGTGCTCTGAGGGCGCGATGCGGGGGCGCACGGTGGCGAACGCAACGAGCGGTGGGCGAGGCGGAGAGGGGCGCACCGCACCAGGATCCGGTGGGGTCCAGCTGACCGCCCTGGGGAGCATAGGTGTGGAGGGTGCCTTCGCGCGCTGGGGGGCTGGAATGTGCACGTTGGGAGTGTCCCGCGCGGGCGCGGTGGGTGAGTGCAAGGTGGCCCCTGGTGGCACGCCTGGAGAGACCCGCGGGCGTCACGGAGCGCAACGGGCAGCCTTCAAATGGAGCTTTTGAGGGGACAGTGGGGCCATGGGTAGGGTTCGGAGGAACGCTGGGGACGGGTTGGTGGAGATGGGGGTCCGCATGGGCGCGGGGGATTAGGGTTAGGGTTAGGGAGGCAGGTGTGGGGATGAAGGTCCCTGCGGGGCACCTGGGCACCTCCGACCAGCCTGGGCACAGTACCCCCTAGAGGCCGGCAGGTGGCGCCCGAGGAGAGCGAATGCCAATCATGCTCGGCGGAGGCGGGGCCTGCGCAGTGCAGGCCGCCGGTGGCGGGAAGGATTTCCAACCCGAATTAAGGAAGCGCAGCGAACCCAGGAGTAGATCTAGCAAAATGCGCAAAACCGCACGAGACTGCAAACCCCTGAGAGAAGCCAGAAAGGAGCCGAATTTATAAAGACGGGAAAAAAAACCCAACCATGGTGTTTAATATTCAATATATAAAAAGACATACAGCTGGAATATAATTGTGGCTTTAGGGTGGATGTATCTCTGGGGAGGCCACCAGAGCAGTGCATCCTGTTGGCTTTGAGGGAGGAGACCCACCTGAGTTCCCGTCCAGTCGTCCTTCCTGGGGCTCTGTTTCCTTGAGCCAGCCAGTCCTGAAGTCCACCTTCCTGAAAACCCACCCGTGGGGCCCTGAGTCCTGCTGTGGGCTCACCGTGCATTTTCACGGGGTCCCGAGCGGTGCCTCCATCCAGGCACACACATGTGTACTGTGTCATCAGGACACACAGGACAGCTACCCTTCCATCCCCTCAACTACTGGTCATTTGTGGTGAGGACATTCTGGACCCCCCGTTGTGGCTGAAATGCACAAGACACAGTTGTTAGCCCTGCAAGACAGTCCTGCCGTCCAGTGGAAGGGGATTCTGTCCTCTCCAGCCCCCTGAAGGGAATGGGAGGTGGGGGACAGACACGTGGGTCCCAGCCGCCAGGGAGGGAGGCTGGAGATGAGGGTCAGCGCATCTGCTTTTGCAAAGCTTCAGGAGGATTCCTGTTGTGGGGCACGGGGTGGGAACCCACGGGCGGGCACTCTGGGAGGTCAGGTCTGCCTGCAGGGTCAGGGCGCTGGCTCAAGGTGCCCGCCAGGGGGCGCACGGTCCCCAGGAACAGGTCCAGAGGACGACCTGCCACCTGGGCTCTCAGCAACCCGCCTGCCCTGAGGATTGATTGCCACCAGGACACACCTGCCGTGGGCGCTGTGGGGCTCAGGGCCGTCCCCAGCTCCAGAGGGTTGGAAAGAGTGGGCTGGGCACCGTCTGTCCACAGGGGACCACTCCCGAGTTAGACTGGGCTTCTCAGTCTCTGCCCTGGGGGTGCTCTGGGGTGGGCTGTGCTGTGCGCTGCAGGAGGTGGAGCAGCCTCTCTGGGCCCCACACACCAGGAGCCAGGAGCAGCCCCACCCAGGGTGTGAGAGCCCCCTGGACAGACTGGGTGGACAGGTGGGTGGATGGATGAATGGGTGGGCAGGTGGGTACCTGCATAGATGGATACCTGGATGGATGGGCAGGTGGACAGGTGCATGCCTTGGAGACCTGACATGGACATCCGGCTGCAATGGACCTCCCTGGGGCTGGGAGCAGCTACGGGGGGGACCCGAAGCCACGTGCCTCACCTCCTGAAGTCCCCTCACCACGGTGTCCATAGCCTCCCAGAGCAGATCCTGGAGGTGCCCTCTCGGCCGTCCCCTGCTGCTGACCTGAGGCTGGGGCATCCCGGCCATTCCAAGTGCCCGACCCCCGAGGCCAGGGGTGCGGAGAAGGAGGAGAGCCCCCGGTGGCTTGGATCTTTGTCCTCGTCCCCGGAGAGAAATCTTCCCATTTCTCCAGAGAAAATCCAAAATGGCGGAGGGTCTTGGCGGCCTCCAGGACACACTGGTCCACGGACTTTAGATCAGACCCAAAGTCCAGCCCAGGACTCCCCGGGGGGCGCTGGGACTGGGTTCCTGCACCAGGCTAGCGTCACCACTCTTGGGATCTGGGGTCGCGGACATGATGTCCCTTTGGGTCTCTTGGGAACCTCTGGTTCCTTTGAAAGATGGCCCTGGGGATGACCGTGCTCGCCCACGGGCAGAGCTCACCGATGGGGACTTCTCTGGGGTCCTGACGTCCTGCCCTGAAAGACAAGCTAGCCACCCTCGTTCAACCAACCAGTGGCCCTCCTTGGTGTCCCCCGTCCTCATTCGTGCCCGAGAGGCGGTCCTGGTCCATCTTGGATGCACGTGAGAGCAATGAAAATTCCACTGTCCACAAGTGACAGGGTGACGGGGACCGAGTCACTGCTGCTGTGGACACCCCTCTATTCTTTGGGGTGTCCGAGCCTGCGGCACGGGGACCAAGGGGACGAGCATCCAGTAAACACACAGAGCGCGTCAATAGGATTAAAATGCTCAATGCTCGGCCCTGGAACTCGGGTGGTGGACACACACGTCACCGAACACGGCTCAGGTGGCAGGAGCCACAGACTCCAGAGCCTAAGTCACATGGGGGGGACCTGGGCGTGGCTCCTAGGCTGGGCAAAGGGGGGACAGCAGCCCGGATCGTCCAGAGAAAAGCTGGATCTGCCCTGTCCCTCTCTCCGCAGGGGCTGCAGGTCCGGTGAGCTCCAGGGGACAGACGCAAGCTGGACAGACTTGCTGATGTCACCGGGTCTTGAATTCTCCGCAAGAGGCAAGGACCTGAGGCTCCTGGGCTCTGCTCTGAGCTGGTGGTTTGAGGTTTTTCGTAGATTTTTTTTTTTCTTTGCCTCCGAGGCGCCCACAGTCCGCGCAGGGACCATTTTGCTGGCTCAGGGTTTCCACCCTCGACGTGTCTGACTCCGTGTCACTTTCTAGGTTCTGCTCGGGGGCAGCCAGGAAAAACACGCTCTGGGACCCACGGGATCATCCCCGGGAGGTGCGGGGTCTGTCACAGGATGGAGATGGTGGCCTGTCAGGGATGTGGCTTTGGGAACCTTCGGTGTCCAAGGGGCTGGTGTGTTCCTGGGGGACAGAGGCTGGACCAGGGTCCCCGGCTGAGCCCCCTCCAGGGCTCCAGGGGGCTCCTCCTGCCTCTCCAGCTCCTGGGCTCCAGGTGGCCCTGGGCGGGTGGCCCCTCACTGCAGTCTCTGTCTCCGTCTCCATGGGGCTCCTCCTCTGGTCTGTGTCCCCTCCTCTGTCTCTAGGGAGGACATGGCACGAGGGCCCCCTGACCCAGGAGGAGCCCACCTCGGGACCCTTCACTCATGACCTCTGCAGAGACCCTGTTCCCACACCAGGTCCCCGCAGACCTGAATCAGGGAGGACCCTATTCACTGGTGCCTGGTCCCCAAACTCATGCGGGGTCCAGCCAGGTGCCTGCCTGTGGCTGAGAAGCCTCTGGCCCTGGAAGCTCCTTCCAGTCACCATCGAAGTCCGCAAGCAAGCTGCTCCGTGAAGCCACCGTGGAGTCCGGCACCCAGCTCCGTGCTCCCAGGGACAGCTGGCTGCTTGGTCCTGACGGGTCTGGGTTTTGCTGCCGGTGACTTCCACCACAGGGTTCCTGAGCAGCCTCTCAGAAGCCCCGGGAGTCAGCTCCTTCCTGCAGGGGGGCGGGGTGTGGGGACGTCACCCCCAAGGATCCCCGTAGCTCCTCAGAGTCACCTGGTCCTTTTGCCGGCACCGCCGTGGCCAGCGTGACCACACATGAAACCTGCCCAGATGGCAGCACGCAGCCGGCTGGAGGGACCCGGTGCAGGGAGGGGACCCCGGGATTGCAGACTAGGGTCACCTCTCCAATGTCCCCAAGGAGGTGTCGGCCTGCAGAGTCGGGGGACGGGATGCTGAGCTGGCTGAATGCTCGTCTCCATCTCCAGCTGGGGACAGGCTGGGCAGCCCCTTGGCCAACCAAGAACACCCTTCAAGGGCCAGCTGTCCTCGGGTGTCCTCCGCACCTGCAGACCAACGGCCCACGCAGTGTCCACTACCGCTGGGGTTCGATTCCGTGAGCAGGAAGAAGCAGGGGGTCAAGGCTCGATGGCTCAGCGGAGCAGGTGGTCTCTGCACACCTCCAGGGTGGCCGTGGGGGGTGCGTGTCCCCGCTGGACCTCCTGCAAAGGTCACTCCCAGGCTCAGAAGATACTCTCCTGCCTCTTGAAGCCGGGCCGGCCGGTGCCCTGCAGCGCGTCCGCGGGGCTGGGGGACATGGAGCGCGCAGAGAGCGTCCTGGCGGAGAAGAGGCTGTCCCGGCGCGTCGTGTCCAGGCTGTCGCTGGACAGCCGGCCGTAGCCCAGGTAGTGGCGCAGGCGCAGCTGGAACTCGCGGGAGGCGAAGTAGTAGACGAAGGGGTCCAAGCAGTTGTTGAGGCAGCTGAGGCAGAGGGTCAGCTTGTAGACGTGGTAGTAGCTGCGGCCGAAGAAGAGCCGGCTGACCATGTGGACCAGCAGCACGAAGTTGTTGGGCGCGAAGCAGGTGACGAAGGCCAGCAGCACCACGGCGGCCAGGCACACGGCGCGCCGCCGCTGGCCCTGGTCCTGGCCGCCGTCGGCCGTGCGCAGCAGCTTGGTGATGGTGGCCGTGTAGCAGGCCACGGTGACCACGAAGGGGATGAGGAAGAGGAGCACGAAGATGGTGAAGAGGAACAGGGCCCACATGGCCACGCTGGGCAGCATGGTCCACTTGAGCACGTCGAAGCACGTGACGATGCCCAGCGCGTCCACCTCGTAGGTGAGATCCGTGCGCGCCAGCGGGAAGAGCGCGGCCAGCAGCAGCGCCCAGGTGCCCGCGCAGGCGGCCAGCGCGTAGCGGCGGCGGCGCCAGCGGGCGGAGCTGAGCGGGTGGACGACGCCCAGGAAGCGCTCGACGCTGATGCAGGTCATGGTCAGGATGCTGCAGTACATGTTGGCGTAGAAGGCCACGGTGACCACGTTGCAGAGGACCTCGCCGAACACCCAGTGGTGGCCGTTGCAGTGGTAGTAGATCTGGAAGGGCAGCACGCTGGCCAGCATCAGGTCCGTGACGCTCAGGTTGATCATGAAGATGACCGACGGCGACTTGGGCCCGATGTGGCGGCAGAGCACCCACAGGGAGAAGAGGTTGCCCGGGATGCTGACCAGCACCACCAGCGAGTAGACCACGGGCAGCGCCACGGCGATGGCCGGGTTCCGCAGCATCTGCAGCGTCGCGTTGTCCGGACCGCTCACGTTCATGTCCACTAGCCCCATCACCGCAGCCGCGGACGCGCGCTCATCCTCGCGGACCTGCAAGGGGAGGGACGCAGAAAGGGTCAGGGCGCGGGCCCCAGGGGCCCCAGGGACAGGGGAGCCACGGGATAGAAGGCCCCGGAGCCCTGTCCCCAGGGAGCCACCTCGGTGCCCTTCAGCAGGTGATGGATAAAGAAAATGTGGTACGTGTACGCCGTGGAATATTACTCAGCCATGAAGAAGAGTGAAATGATGGCGTTCGCTGGTAAAGGAATGGAGTTGGGAGACACCAGGCTGACCAAGCTAAGCAAGTCCCCAAAAAGACCGAGGACAAACATTCTCCCTGAAATGCGGATGGTAACTCACAGTAAGAGGGGGACTAGGGGACAAATAGAGGTATGGTGGACTAGGCAGAGGGGACTGAAGGGAGGGGAGGGACAGGGGGTAGGAAGGACCATACAATGAATGGGACATGGTGACCCTGGGTGCATATAGGACCACAGGACCCGGGTGATTCTACACCATGTCCAACCAGAAGGAGGAGAAGTGACAATCCATTTATGGAGGACGCGTCCCAGTGCGTTCTAATGTCACGGAGAACATGCGGGAAGGGGCCCTGCCTGCTCCCCAGGGACAAGGAACCCGGCGCCCCACCTGCCCATTGGCACTCAGGCCTCTGAGCACCCGGAAGCTCCTTTGCTCCTTGTCTGTGTCTTTCTCCCTGGAAGTTGAGGGAGCGCGTTGTGAGGGACGCTGCACTGGCTTCCACCTCGGGTCGCCGAGGACGCTGGACATCGCCCAGCGACCTCACTTCCAAGCCCGGGAGAGGTGATCTGGGTCACCTCCAGGGTGGGGAGGGATGTCCCAGAGGCCGGCTCGGCTCTCAGGCCTGGTTCCTCATTTGCACAGGGTCAAATCGAGGTCCCCCCGCCTAATCAGGGTCCCGGGAGACCGGCCGCATTTGCCTGGCTACACGGAGGTGGGGACTGGTCCAGAGGGGTGGCTCGGCTGCCCCAGGGACTGCCCGTCACCCAGGCATCTGGCTCCACCTGGGAGCTGCCATCGGGGGGCCACCCAGGGGAAGGCAAATTAGGGTCCCTGTGGCCTCTCCCCTCCCCCACCCCGAAGCCCCATTTCCCTTGATGGATTTTAAGTCCCACAGAATCTCGGGGTCTGGAACAGTGGCTCCGAGGTACAGATGTCCTTAGCAAGCACAGAGCCCTGGGTCCCATCCCGAGCCTCAAAACTTCTCTAGGGCTAAAAGTTGAACTCAGGGCCCCCCGACCCCTGAGCCCCGTCCCCAGCCATATTGGGCATCTTATTTAGTGACAGGGCCTCCCTGAGCCGCTTAGGGCCTCGCTGTGGCCTCCCAACTCAGCCTCCCCAGCCGCTGGGATGACAGGCGCCCAGCCTAGATTTTTTTTTTTTTATTTTGAGATGGGATCTTGCTAAGGTGCCGAGGCTGGCCTCCGCCGTGGGGTCCTCCTGCCTCAGCCTCCTGAGTAGCTGGGATCTCAGGTGTGTGCCACCGTGTCTGTCCCCAAACCCCTGGTTTGGGGGCATGTGGAGGCTGGAGGAAATGGTGGATGGACGCTCCAAGATGCGCACCACCCAGTGTGGGTCTCTGGGGCATTTTAGAAACCCAACAGTGTCCCCAGCAGGGTCCCCCAAGGCGAAGGGCAAGTGGATCTCGTCTGAGCGGCCCCAGAAGAAGGCTCGGGACTTACCTTCCGCGACGCTGCTGCTGAAATGGCGGAGCCGAAGGGGGACCCGGCTCGGCTTCCACAGGGCCATCTGCCACCCAGCGTGCACCTGGTTCCCTTTCTTGATTTTGCAAATGAGTTCCTGTCACCTTTTCCAAATACGCTCACCTCTTGGGGGCAGGGGGGGAACGGGTTATGCAACGCGAATACGGAGCATCAGAGTCGGGGAAACCCAACACACGTCTGTCTGGGGGGGTCTCTGCTTAACCCTGCAGGGAGATTCCATTGCCAGTCGGGGTCAGTGTCCACGAGGCTCAGGGACTTCGAGTGGACCCTCCCGGGGCCGGGAGGAGGGGGGATGGCTGGGAGGGTGTTTCTGGGATGACTTAAGTAAAAAATCCTTAGCGGTGGGGGTGGGCCTCGTCCAATCAGTCGAAGGGCCGAGGAACAAAGTCAGAGGTTTCCCCCTCGAGAAAGGAGCCCTGCATGAAGGCTGCGTCTATCCATTGGCCACTCATCTAGAAACCTCCCCGTGGGTCATCTAGGTCCACACCTGTCAATCATCTATACAGACAGGTGTCTATCACCAGTCTCCACAGGTCTCTGTCCACGGGGGATCAGGTCCTTCCAAGGATCTAAGGCCAAACATTGGCGTCCTCTGGAGAAGACCTCCCCGTCCAGCACCTCTGCAGTCTCAGCCCCTGCTGAGTTTCCCGCCTGTCCAGCGGAGTGACCGGTCCCCCCTGGGGGTTGCTGACCACGCGATCCGACTTGGACTCAACTGTCCGCCCTTTCTTTCCTCTACTGTGCAAGGGCCACCTCCTCGGGGGCCGGACAATCCGCACCGCGCGCTCCTGCGTTCAGGTGGCGCAACGACCCGCCCAGGAGCGCCCGGGCCGGGAGCCGAACAGGGACGCTCTCTGTGCCCACGAAGCCCCTCTGGGGGTCATTGCAGGGGTCCCAAGGCACATGCCTCCCCTCTGCCTGGGGGGGGGGTGGAGGAAAAGGCCTTCGCCCTATTAAGCAGGAAAGTGAAACCAAACAGACCAGCCACCGGGGCGCACGTGGCTCTCCGTTTGCAGAAGGAGCCTGTTAAAATCCACGCAGGGGCCGGGGTCTCTGCGTCCAGCGCAGACCCTGCACGGGCTCCCAGGCGGCCCCGGGCTGCCCTCTGCTCCCAGGACCAGCCTCAGGGACCCTCAGGGCTGCCCAGAGCGGGCGTTGGCCCTTTGGCCCCGGGCACACCCTGCGAGGGAATCTATCAGCAGGAAACACCCGCGCCCGAGAGGAGTGGGTGCCGGACAGAGAGTCCAACCCGCGGCCATCTGGGTGCTTCCCGTTCTAAACTCCCCGCACACCTTGGGGAAAAAAGACCTGCACCCGTGTCATCCCAGGGATTCAGGAGGCTGGGGCAGGAGGTTTGCAATTGGAGGCCAGCCTCAGCAACGTAGTGGGGAACTAACTAAGCAACTTGGGGAGACCAAGTCTGGAAATAAAATACCAAAAAGGGGCAGGGGATGGGGCTCGACGGTAAAGCAACCCCTGGGTCCAGTCCCCAGGTTTGGGCTCTGGAAAAATACAGGCGAGGGAGCCGCGCGCTCAGGGCGAGGGGCCTGAGGCTGCTGTCTCCATTTCTGCGCGCAGAGCTGGGGACGCAGGAGAACCCGCCGCTGGACGCCTACGCCTGGTGCACATTTAAATATCACGCGCCCTTGAACCCAGGCCAGAGCCGCGGGGCGCGCAGGTGATGCAAGAAACGAGCAAGAGCGCACAGCATCTGCAGCCCCAGCGCGCCCCGCCTCCACCGCCGTCGGCTGTTCTGGGTGCACCTGGCACCTGGTGGGCGGCCCCCTGCACCCCTCGGGCTCCTCGGTCCGCAGTGCTGGCTCTGCACTGAGCGGTCCCCAGTGACCGGCCCAGGAAGGCCGCGTTCAGGGCCTGGGTAGGGGCGCGCGCCCGCGCTGCTCCGCGGGTTGCACGGACCATTAATCAGGAAATCAGCTCTAACGGCCTCCGCTTCCCTGAAACCCAGGCGCCTGCGGTTTGCAGCAGCGGAGGCCCCGACCGAGGGGAGGCAACTCTGTAAAACGAGATTAACGGTTGGTCGCGTCGCCACGGGCAGCCGGAGGCCCCCTCCCCGGAGCGCACAGGGCGCAGCTGGTGCAGCCCCGGCCCCAGCCCCCCCACGGGGCTCGCTCGGGGCCACTTTGCAAGATCTTGCAAGAGGAGGCCCAGGGTTCGAGGCCTGGCGAGCACCAGGGGGGCCCCCTGTTCTTATTTATTTAAGAAACAGCTTTACTGGGGTGCAATCGACCGACCCTACAAGATTTTCAGGCCAACCCTGAACCGCGCCACGGTTAACCCCCTTCTTCCTTTGTCCCCTCAGCCCCTTGACAGCTAAGGACCCGGCTTCTGTCACCCCCGAATCCTCTTTTCCAATGGAACCGGTGTGGAATGCCTCTGTTTTCATGGCTGAGTACTATTCCACTCCACAGACGATCGGTCGTCTTTCCATCCCTCCGCCAGTGGCTTCTTGTCCGTTCAGAGTGACATCCCTTTATGGCTTAACGGTGACAGCCTCAGACGGAAGGGTTGACCAATAAAGCGACTGGGCTGCAGAGCTCACGGAGGCGGTGATGTGACAAGATTGGCCGGAGGCAGCTGCCATCAGGAGCAGATGCATCCATCTGCACCTAGCAACAGTTGGGCTTCTCCTACAGTTAGTCCCCTCGGAGGGTGCTAGGGCTGTCCCGGGAGCCAGACTCTCAGAGGACAAGGTCGCTCCCACCCTGGACGGCAGAGGCTGGACCAGGGTCACTAACTGATAGACCACAGAGCAGGTGGCCTGGGTGACACGGGCCTGTGTTCTGCTCTGTGACGTCATGGATGTCATGTGCTCATGCATCCCACACACTCACTGTGTCTGTCGGAACTGGATCATGTGTGACGCTGTCCGTGAGGCACGGGATGGCACAGATCTCCATCCACGATGCCAGTCATGCCCGTCATGCATGTCCCCTGTGAGGCTGGATCCTGTGGCATTTTATGGGCAGTGAGTGTGCGCTGCATCATGTCACCTGCAAACTGCACCTGAACTTTGAAGAGTGCGTGTAATAGACATGATTTACCAGCCTAGCTGGCAGGTGACTGTGTGTGACAGAGCCATACCCGACTTCACTACTATTGTGTTATAGATTATTATTATTATTATAGATTATTGGGAGGATGTGATTGTTCCCACATTATTGCATGCATACCTGTGGGGATCATTACATGCACACCTGTGGAGATCATTGCATGCATACCTGTGGGGATCATTGCATGCATACCTATGGGGATCATTGCATGCATACCTATGGGGATCATTGCATGCATACCCATGGGAATTACCACATGCATACCTATGGGGATTATTGCATGCATACCCATGAGGATTATTGCATACCTGTGGGGATTATTGCATGAATACCCATGGGATCATTACATGCATACCTATGTGGATTATTACATGCATACCCATGGGGGTTATTACATGCATACACATGGGAATTATTGCATGCATACCCATGGGGATTATTGCATGCATACACATGGGAATTACTACATGCATACCTATGGGGATTATTACATGTATACCAATGGGATTATTGCATGCATACCTATGGGGATTATTGCATGCATACCCATGGGGATTATTGCATGTATACATATGGGGATTATTACATGCATACCTATGGAAATTATTGCATGCATACCTATGGGGATTATTACATGCATACCTATGGGAATTATTGCATGCATAACTATGGGGATCATCACATGCATACCCATGAGGATTATTACATGCATACCCATGGGGATCATTACATGTATACCTATGGGGATCATCACATGCATACCCATGAGGATTATTGCATGCATACCCATGGGAATCATTACATGTATACCTATGGGGATCATCACATGCATACCCATGGAGATCCTTACACGCACACTAGTGGAATCCTGGTTTCTTGCCTCTCGCTGTGAATAGTGCAGCGGTCACAGACCCTGGCAGAAAGGCAGGAGGTGATGGACTTGCTGCAGGGGCCGCGAGAGGCCACTTTGCGCCCGTGGAGGTGGCTGAGATCAGAGGACACATGGGGACCCGGGGGAGGGAACCCTCGTGTGCTGGCGGGAAGGCAAACGTGCGTCCACTGTGGACATGGCTGGCCGTTCCCGCAACCCTGACAGGTCACCCTGTAACGTCGGAGTTCACAGTGACCGACGGGCCATCCAGCATCCCTCCTGCCCCGCCCCCCCAGAACCGATGGCGGAGGTCAGCGCAGAGCTGTGCCTGATGTCCACAGCGGTGGTGTCCACAGGGGTGCCCAGGCCCACAGGTGTGTCTGTCACACTGTGGAATATTACTCAGCCAGAAAGAGGAGCCCAGGAAGCGGAACGGAGCTGTCCCCTGCTAGCACTTGGATGGGCCTCAAGGATGCGCGGCTCAGCGAGAGACGCCGGACACCCAGGGACACACGTGATTTACCTGGAGCAGGCCAGCGCACGGGGACAGGAGGTCATTGGTGGTTCCTGGGACCTGGGGCAGAGACCCTGTCTAATGGGGACTGGGGTCTCCTTTTGGGTTCCCCCCAAATCCCAGAGAGGGGGCCACCTCTGGACCCCGGGGCCAGCACGTTTTCAGCTCCCTCGACGCCGACTGTTTTGAATCACGGAAGCCAGAAGGGACCTCCCCTCGTCCCCAAAACAGAAAACCGAAAGCAAAACACAGGTGTCCCGGGGTCCCCGTGCCCAAGGCACTGGTGACCCGGCTCCTGGGGTCAGGACGGGATCCTTCCTGTCCCCTGGGCCTCCCGCCCACAGCCACCGGGGTCCCCTGACTTACGAGGGCCACAGGACAGTGGGGTCCCGGGGGGTGCTGGCCTCGGGGGCTTCTCCAAATGTCCCCTGACCCTCCTGCCTGGCCCAGCGGAGGCAGCCGGTTTGCATGAGCTCGGAGGTCAGTGCCTGTCCCCTGACGGGACCCTGCGGTGGCCTCCGGGTCCCAGGGCTGACGGCCGGCCACCTGTGGCCCTGAGTTTGGCTGAAGGGCAGGGACCTTGCGAAACCCCGGGAGGGTTCCTCTTTCTCAGGTCCCCGGGGTGGAGCCGCCCCCGAGGGGATTTTTTTTAATTAAAAAAAGATGCATTTTGAACACGTTTGAAATAAAGAGTGTCCCCTCCTGTACTCAGCATGTGACCGCAGGAGGTTCGCTGGGGACCTCGGTGGCCGTGGGTCACGACAAGGCTCCCCTGGGATTGATTTTATAGAGGCTCCTTTTAAACACGGAGAAGGGGGCTCCCTAGGGTCCCCGTGTGGGTGTCGGGTGTCTGCAGCCCCGAAAAGTGTCCCCTGCAGACCCAGGGGGGAGGGACAGGCCTGTGGGATTGAGTCCGAGTGCACAGGGAGCAGGTGTCTCCAAGGCCCCTCGGCTCAGCCCTGGCCCCAGGACCTTGGGACGTGCCTGTGTGGGTGGAGAGGGGTCTTGGCAGAGGGGATGGAGGGGCAGTGAGGTCCCCAGGGTGGCCCTGTCCAGCAGGACTGGGGTCCTTGTAGAGGAGGAGATGAGGACACAGAGGCACACAGAGGGACGGTCCCGAAGGACACAGGGAGAAGACGGCGGCTGCAAGCCCAGGGGAGAGGGTCAGGAGGAGCCACTTCTGCCCACACCTGGACCTCGGACCTCCATCCTCCAGGGCAGGGGCGATAGACCTCTGCTGATCTAACCACCCAGGCTGGGGGGCTCTCTGGCTAGCCTCCTGTCCTCCTTACCAAGAAGCAGGACGCGGGGTACAGGGCGCAGGAGGCCGGCCACAGGGTTTTAAAGAGTCACGTTTGCTGGAAAGTGTCCCAGACGCTGCAGGACTATCTGCCAGATCAAGCTTCCACGTGACCAGGTGTCCCCATTCCTGGGCGGGACACCCAACGGGGTCCAGGGAACCTCCCAAAAACGCAACCCAGCCCCGTGTCCATCAGGGGACAAGCGGGTGCAGAAAAAGCCAGGCAAGTCCGCGGACGGGAGAGCGGTCAGCCTTGGAGTCAGACCCCAAGGTGTGGGCCGACTTCGAGCGTTAGCCAAGGGACAGGCCACAGGGAGAGGCCAACAGCCCCTGTCCCTCACACTGCCTCTGCCAAGGCCCGTCTCCGACAGGCGGAGACGACAGTGGCCGGGACCTGGGGGTCTGCAGCCATGTGCTCAGAGGAGCGTCCAGGGCTGCAAAGTGCCAGGCGTCCCCAAGCAGCGAGCTACAGACGTCCACGGTGACAGGGTGCATTCAGCCGGCTCCGAGGTGTCCAGCTGCTGCGGACCACCCAGGGGCGTGGGGCACAAGGTATCCGGCTCCTGCAGACCGGGGGGTGCTCGTTACAGTGTACCCAGTCTTTGCAAATGACCCAGGTGCTGGTTACTAGGTACCCAGTCCTTGCAAATGACCCAGGTGCTGGTTACTAGGTACCCAGTCTTTGCAAATGACCCAGGTGCTGCTTACTAGGTACCCAGTCCTTGCAAATGACCCAGGTGCTGCTTACTAGGTACCCAGTCCTTGCAAATGACCCAGGTGCTGGTTACTAGGTACCCAGTCTTTGCAAACGACCCAGGTACTGGTTACTAGGTACCCAGTCCTTGCAAATAACCCAGGGTGCTGGTTACTAGGTACCCAGTCCTTGCAAATGACCCAGGTGCTGGTTACTAGGTACCCAGTCCTTGCAAACGACCCAGGTACTGGTTACTAGGTACCCAGTCCTTGCAAATAACCCAGGGTGCTGGTTACTAGGTACCCAGTCTTTGCAAATGACCCAGGTGCTGGTTACTAGGTACCCAGTCTTTGCAAACGACCCAGGTGCTAGTTACTAGGTACCCAGTCCTTGCAAACCCCGGGGGTGCTGGACACAAGGTATCCAGGTCCTGCAGGCCACCCCGGGTCAGGGGACCACAGGGGACATTCTGAAGGTCAGAGGCATCCATCTGAAGGGTCAGGTGTGTGAAGTGGCCAGATTCAAGCGCCGCAATGCGATGCCCGGAGCGTGCCACACCGCGATGCATGGGCCTGGGACATCACGATGCCCGGGGCCTGTGACGCCGTAATGGACATGCGCCGAAGAGCGTCCAGCCGTCCACAGGAGCCCACCAAGGAGCCCTGAAAGCCGCCCCCTGCCTTGGGTCTTCGTCAGAGGCTCCAGACTCGGGCAGGAGATGACACTTCAAGGTGACACCGTGCCTTGGTTTGGGGGACGCTGCCGGTGCACAGGAGGCCGTGGGCCACTGGTCCGCGATTTCATTTCCTTTGCGTATATGCCCTGGAGCGGTGGAATATTAGCCAGCCACAAACAAGAAGAATACTACTCAGCCAGGAACAAGGACAGGTGCTGAATAAATGCAACTGGAGGGTGTTCTATAGAGCGAAACAAGACAGACCCCGAGAGACAGGCGCTGGGTGTTCTCTTTCCCGGATGGAAGCTCAAATTAAGGCCACCGGCCAGCGGGACAGTGACGGCTAGGGGCTGGGAGAGACACAGGGAGGCCATTTTTGATGCCTGCTGTATGCACGGAACTATGACACTTGTATACGATTGGAGCACGGGTTTAAAACACCCCTAACCCTCCGCATGTCCTGTCAGCTGTGACGAGGGATTTCAGTGTCCCCACCTGTGGGGGACAATGTGGGTCACCCCTTTGGGGGCCAGACCTCAGGGCGCCAAGGGAGCACAGCAGGCTTCCTGGTCCGCGGGGAGGCCGCCTTGTGGCCACCACAGGGTGGTTTCCCAGGACGCTCTGCAGCCTGGGGCCCCCTGGATCTCACTTCCGCCCTGGGGCCTGGGAAATTTCCACCCTGACCTTTACACCGGCCCCTGGGGTCTGCTGTCCCCCGTGCCGAGGGGGACATCTCCGTCTCACGGGGGCCCTCGGGAGAGTCCCAGGCCCCACCCTGGGCTGGGCGGATAAATGTGGTTTCTTCCCTTTTTTTTCCTCTCTCTCTGTCTCTGAAAGTCTCACGGTTTTTGCACAATTTCAGCCGCTTTCTGCAATGAATTTAGATCTTTTCAACTTTTCTTCCCCCGGGCCCGTCGGAGTGGCCAGCCTCACGACTCCTGGACCCTGGGGGCTGTTTTAAAAATAAAACAAGTCGCTGATGGACAGAGACAGTCCCTCGGGTCCCCGGATTGACGGCTGGAGGGCAGCCTATACTGGGCGGAAACACTGCCCACAGGCTCCATCCCGATCCGGGCAGCAGAGGGTGGGCGAGGGGGAGATTTTTTCCGGGCTCCTCACAACGACATGCAATCTAGCGCTCGTCCCTTGTTTCTGGAACGTTCCGTGGAGTGATTGTGGTCCACAGTGAATCGTGGGTAGGGACCCCGTGTGGGTGTCCATCACTGGGACGGGGAGCCGGTTCCTCTTTTTATCCCCCTCTAGGTCCCTGGCTACTTCCCCTGGGGCGCCCTGACGGAGGGTTTCAGGTCTGCTGTCCTGTCAAACGGCGGGTCCCCAGTCGGTAGCCTCCTGGGAGGAACCGTCCCTGGCCCAGTTGGCCCACGAGGACGCGGTCACCATGAGCTGGAAGCCGCGGTGCAGGGTCATCTGCCATGTGCTGTGAGTGCTGCTGATTTTTTAAATGACAATCGTGAGCTGTCACTGTTGAGAGGGACGGGGACACTGTGGCCTCTGTGGGGTCTTGTCCCTGTGACCCCTAGAACTGGGCCAGCGAGCAGCCCGCACTTCGTCTTCGACTTCTCCGATGTCATTCAGACCCCCGTCCACCGTCGGCCGCCATCGCTCAGCCCGTCCAACCCAGGGACAGCGCCAACAGGGCTCCTCCATGTGGACAGGTCCCCGAGGGTTTCGCTTCCTGTCCCTGCACGGCCGACCCCCTGAGATGGCTGGGGTTGGGAGGGACCCAGGGTCAGAGGTGACCAGAGACATCCACGTGCTGTTCACCCCGGGCGGGGGGGGAGGTCAGATGAGTGGACAGACGGGCGGACAGGAGACGGACGGTGAGCAGGTGGACGGGCGGGGGGACGGGTGATGGATCCGTGACGGACGATAGCGGAGAGGCAGGTAGGTGGACGCTGGGTGGACAGAGGGACGGATAGAAGAGAGGGGGGTGGTGGGTCGCGCCACACCTGAGAGGGAGGGAGGAAAACAAGATGGCGGGTGGGTGGGTGGACCGGTGGACAATGGATGGACGGGTGGGTGTGTGGACAGATGGGTGGACGGATGGATGGATGGATGGGTGGATGGATGGGTGGATGGATGGACGGATTGGTGGACAGATGGGTGGACACATGGGTGGACGGATGATGGATGGATGGGTGGACAGTTGGATGGACAGATAGGTGGACGGATGGATGGACAGATGGGTGGACGGATGGAGGGACTGATGGGTGGGTGGATGGATGGAGGGACCGATGGGTGGGTGGACGGGTGCTCTGAGGACCCATCTGTCCCCTGGTGCTTCAGCAGAGCCTCCATGGGCTCACGGTCCCCAGGTTCCTACCCCAAGGCTACTCGAGACCTGTCCCCAGGTCACACCCCACCTGGGAGCCCAGCCAGAAGGTTCTAGAAGGACGGCGGCCAGAGGCAGAGGTCCAGGATGGGGTGGGTGACGCGTCCCAGGGGCTCCACGTCCCGCTAAGTCACCGGGATGCACCTGCCTGGGTCCTCGTCCCTGGGGACGGGGGCACCTCCCTCGTCCCCAGGAGGACACAGCGCCTCACGTGCACCTGAGTCGAGGGACAAGCTCTGGAGTGTCACCACGGACACCACGGAGCTGCCGGGACCCACCTTAGGGGACCTCTGCTGAGTCCCCGGCCGAGGGCATCCCAGGAAGTGCCTGCGTCCACCCAGCTGGACCTGGGGGTCAGCGCTGGCCCCTCCACCTGCGACGCCTGGCATTTTTTTGCACAATTCTCTGTGTATCTGAGGCTGGGTGGCCGGTCCCTGGGCTGGAGGCGAGAAAGTGACATTTTTCGGGTCTGACTGAAGAGGAAATTGAGGTCACGGGGCCGCTGTGGTCAGCAGCCGAGCTGGGCC
Organism: Spermophilus citellus; assembly: GCF_964194105.1. Classification (NCBI taxonomy): domain Eukaryota; kingdom Metazoa; phylum Chordata; class Mammalia; order Rodentia; family Sciuridae; genus Spermophilus; species Spermophilus citellus. The sequence goes on from NC_138190.1 coordinate 398,093, forward strand.
CCGCAGAACAGCCCCGGGGGTCCTTTCACGGAGCCCCAAGCAGATGCTACGCGGGCTCAGGGGGGAACCAAGCTGGGGGTGACACCTGGGAATCCGCACAGGGGACCCGGAGGTCCTGGTCAGTATCACAGGGGGTCCCCCAGGGCGACAAGTAGCCCCGAGTCCCTCACAGCTCAGGGCCAGGGCGCAGGAGAAGTGGTGAGTGGGTGCCGCTCAGCCAGGGGGTCAGGGAGAGGTCCTCAACCCAGGTGACCTTTTATTTTCCCTCTCAGAGGTCACTAGGAAATGTCTAGAGTCAGTTCTCATGAACTTAGCCGGGAGGGGCTGCTCCTGGCTCCTGGTGTGTGGGGCCCAGAGAGGCTGCTCCACCTCCTGCAGCGCACAGCACAGCCCACCCCAGAACACCCCCAGCCCCAGAGGCCCCCAGGGCTGAGGAGACCTGCAGGACAGAGTCTCTGTCCATCATCGGTCCACCCAGCTGTCACCTGTCTGTCAATCATCTATCTATCATCTATCTATCTGCCTATCTATCTATTATCTACTAATCCTGTCTGTCCATCTGTGTATCTAGGTATCTATCATCTATCTATCTCTCTGTCATCCACCAGTTCTGTCTATCATCTCTCTATCTTCTATCATCTATCCATCCTGTCTACCTATCTATCCATCTATCTGTCTATCTGTCATCTACCCATCCTGTCTGTCCATCTATCTCTCTGTCATCGACCCATCCTGTCTGTCCAGGGGGCTCTCACACCCTGGGTGGGGCTGCTCCTGGCTCCTGGTGTGTGGGGCCCAGAGAGGCTGCTGCACCTCCTGCAGCGCACAGCACAGCCCACCCCAGAGCACCCCCAGCCCCAGGGGCCCTGGGTGCCCAGGAGGCCTGTGGGCAGGACTTGTCCATCACACAGCTGTTATTCACGTGTACCCATCACTTACATTGACCACCTACTGGTTTCCTGTACCTATTGGTTATCGGTCACCTACTTATCTAACGGTCTACAGCTACCTGTCGTCACACGGGAGGACGGGGAACACAAAACCAGTGTCA
>NC_138190.1:404143-414143 GCF_964194105.1 Spermophilus citellus
TGGATGGATGGATGGGTAGTTGGGTGGATGGGTGGGTAGATAGAGAGTGGATGGAAGGATAGCTGTCCACTCATCCATTTTCTCTTTCTGTATCTGTCACTTATCTATTGATCATGCGTCTGCTGCTAATCCGTCCAGCCTAGGCCCTCTATCTCTTTGCTGTCTCCACCGGTCATCTCCATACCTACTTACCGTCTATCATCAATCTGTCTCTCACCATCCATTACCATCTAATTACCTGTTTGGTTATCTATCCATTATCTATCTATTTATCCATCTCCTACCACAGTGGTTCATGACTAGGGAAAAATCTCGTCACTCTCCTCTGCCCCCAAGGGACGCCTTTCAATGTCTGGAGACCTCCTTGGTTGTCATGGATTGGTGGCAGGTGCATGAATTGTTCCAATGTGGCCCACACCAGAGAAAATCGCCCCGCCTGGTGCCCGCACAGAGCAGCTGTGCCTCGAACCTGCACATCTCACACTGGACCCTGCCTCCCATTCACGCCCTGGCCTCACACACACCCCAGAACCCCATAACCAGGTCATTCATCCTGGCCTGACTGCTCACAGCCTGACGAGGTCAGATTTCCCCGCTGTGACAAAAATACCCAACAAAACAACTTAGAAGGTGAAAGGTTCATTGGGGGCCATGGTTTCAGAGGGTTTGGTCCATGGCTGGCTGCATTGCTATGAGCCTGAGGTGGAGCTGAACAACATGGCGGCCGGGTGTGGAGCAGGAAAGTGGTTCAGCTCAGGTTAGCCAAGAAGCAGAGAGAGAAGGGGAGAGGAGGAGGAGGAGATGGAGGAGGAGGAGGAAATGGAGGAGGAGGAGGGGGATGGAGGAGGAAGAGATGAAAGAGAAGGAGGACGAGGAGCAGGAGGAGGAGGAGGAGATGGAGGAGGAGGAGGAGGAAGAGATGGAAGATGAGGAGGAGGTGAAGGAGTAGATGGAGAAGGAAGAGGAGGAGGAGAAGGAGGGGGAGGAGGAGGAGGGGGAGCAGGAGGAGGAGGGGGAGATGGAGGAGGAGGAGATGGAAGAGGAGGAGGAGGAGGAGATGGAGGAGGAGGAGGAGGAGATGGAGGAGGAGGAGGAGGAGGAGATGGAGGAGGAGGAGGAAGAGGAGGAGGAGGAGGAGGAGAAGATGGAGGAGGAGGAGGAAATGGAGGAGGAGGAGGGGATGGAGGAGGAAGAGATGAAAGAGAAGGAGGACGAGGAGCAGGAGGAGGAGGAGGAGATGGAGGAGGAGGAGGAGGAGGAGAAGGAGGAAGAGGAGATGGAGGAGGAGGAGGAGGAGATGAAGGAGGAGGAGGAGGAGGAGATGGAGGAGGAGGAGATGGAGGAGGAGGAGGAGATGGAGGAGGAGGAGGAGATGGAGGAGGAGGAGGAGGAGGAGGAGGAGGAGATGGAGGAGGAGGAGGAGGAGGAGGAGATGGAGGAGGAGGAGGAGGAGGAGGAGGAGGAGATGGAGGAGAAGGAGGAGGAGGAGATGGAGGAGGAGGAGGAGAAGGAGATGGAGGAGGAGGAGGAGGAGGAGGAGGAGATGGAGGAGGAGGAGGAGATGGTGGAGGAGGAAGAGATGGAGGAGGAGGAGGAGATGGAGTAGTAGGAGGAGATGGAGGAGGAGGAGGAGATGGAGGAGGAGGAGGAGATGGAGGAGGAGGAGGAGATGGTGGAGGAGGAGGAGGAGATAGAGGAGGAGGAGATGGAGGAGGAGGAGGAGGAGATGGAGGAGGAGGAGGAGGAGATGGAGGAGGAGGAGGAGGAAGAGGAGGAGGAGGAGATGGAGGAGGAGGAGGAGGAGGAGGAGGAAAATGGCCGGGGACAGGATATAGTCCTCGAGGGCATGTCCCCCCAGGACACAGTCCGTCCAATTAGGTCCCCCTCCCAGGCTCCCCCACCCCAGCAGGCCATTGGGCTATGGATTGATCAATGGATTAATCCTGAGTGAGGTCAGAGCCCCTTGACCCATTCACTCCCCCGAGCCCCACCTCTGGTCCTTGCCAAGATTCCGCCTCCATGATGTCTGTCATCTCGGGGCTCCAAGCCCTGAGAGGGCCCCTGGCCTATCCCCCTGTCCCCATCACCCAGGTGACCCTGCCATGTGTCTTCCACAGCCCAGCTCCAGGGGCATCCGTTTCCAGCTAGAATCTTCCAGCATCAGTGTTGGGGATTTGCTGATGGAGTCTCACCCACCGGATGGGGGCCACCTTGGCCTCTGCATGTGGCAATGGTCCATCTGGGACACGCATGCCCTGTCCCCCAGTGGTCCTCTCCCTCCACTTACTACCTGGCCCAGCAAGCCCCAAGGCTCCCAGGAAGCCCTCTGGGATCCCTGCTCACCCTGAACCCTCCTGGCCTGAAGCCCACCTCTGTCTTGCTAGCCTGCTGGACCTCTGTGCTTGGCCAGCCCCTCCTTCCCCTCCTGTCCTGGGGGCACGTGCGGACCCCGCCCGGGTGTAAGGAGGACACCGGGGAAGCCTGGGAGCCCCCTCGCGGTGGGCAGCGACCCTGGGGGGTGGGGGCAGAGCTCTGGGTGCTGCCCAGGGGCCCTGGACAAACCCTCAGCAGGGGACGCAGAAGCAGGAGTAGGTGGGGGCTGGGCTCCTCGTGCCACCTGCAGCGCCGCCCGCCGCCACCAGGGGCCGAGAGGAGCTGGGCAGGACCCCGAGGGCTGGTGCAGGAGGGGCAGCCTAGGGAGGGGGGGCGCCCTGGGGAGAGGGTCACCTGGGGAGGTGGGCGGAGCTCCAGGAAGGGACGCGGCTGGGGACTGGGGAGGGGTCACCTGGGGAGGGGGTTGCCTGGGGAGGGGGCGCGCCTGGGGAGGGGGTCACTTGGGGAGTGTTTGCGAGGGGCAGGGCGCTCCTGGGAAGGTGGTGCTTGGGGAGGGGGCGCTGGAGCGGCACAGGCCGTGCATGGGGAGGGGCTTCTTGACCCTGGAACTCAACGCGGGCGGGGGCGCCCCCGGGGGATGCGCCGGGGGAAGGGGACGGGAGCAGACAGGGGCCTCGGAGGACAGGGCCACCCTCCCTCAGCTCGGTTACTAGCCTCTCGCTGCTTCTCCGCCCACCAACCCTAGGACACAATCAGAACTTGGGTAGGGTCCCCGTGCGGGTGGGTGGTCCCCAGAGGGTCGGGCTGTCCCTCTTCCCTCCCCGGGGTCTCTCAGTCCCCTGGACTCCCCTGGACGGCCTGGCAAGAAGCAGCCAGAAACCTGGACCGAGCACGGTATTGCACCCTTGGGGTCACGTGGGTCCCCTGGGTGCCTCCCGGGGCGCATCCAGAGCTCTGTCCAGGAGGGCGTGCACTGGCCTGGGGGTTCGTCCAGCGGGTGTCCACCAGCAAGCACCCTCCTCCAGAAGTGGAAAGGTTCTGAAACAATGGAGCTGATGTCCACTCCGAGCCAAGTGGGAGGCCAGCAGTCAGCCCCTGGGATTCTGTCTGGGCACCCCGGTTCCTCATCCGCTAGGGGACACCTCGGTCCTTTCCCTAGGACAACAAGTCCCTCCCTGACCTACTGATCTCTTTTCCTTGGGACGCGGACCAAGCCTTGCTCAGCTGATGAGACTATCACTACGTTAAGGAGGCTGGCCTCACACGTGTGATCCTCCTGCCCCAGCCTCCAGAGCTGGCTGAGTCTCACTGCTAAAGGCGACGAGGAGAGACCCAGAGACCAGCAGAGAGATTGACAGGATCACTCAGGGTGCCCTTCCCCCCCCCCACCCTGTGGCTTCCGCCACTCTCTAGGCGCCTTTGACCGAGGACCCCTCTTAAGATTGCTCACAGGGCACCAGACCACACACACAGGCGCGCGGAGCAAAACAAAAAGAAAAAGAAGAAGAAGAAAAGAAACCCAAAAATCCCCTTTTTGACTTTAAAAACAGAACCTCGGGACTGTGGTTTCTCTTTATAGACTGTGACCCCAACGGCGGCGCGGGGGGAGGGGGTGTCTTGTTTGTGTCGCCTGAAACTCCCGTTTCGGAAGCTCAGTGGATTCGGTTGGGCTTTGCGCGCGCTCGTTCTTTGCTCTGATTAAAACTCGCAGGGAACCCGGGTTTTGGGGAGCCAGCGCCTGCCACGGGCTGGGGACCCAAGGGGCTACCTCTCTCAAGACCCTCTCTGGGGGTCCCCTCTAAGCGGAATAACTGGGGAACTCGGGCTGCGACCTTGCAAAGCGCCCTGATGAGGTTTGGATCTCTTCTCATCTGTGCCTCCAAGAGCAGAGCCTGTCATTGACCTATGCATGTCCCCAATTCCCTGCTGGACCCTCGCTCTCTCCCAACAAGCCTCTCTTGTCCCCTGCCGAGCGCACAAGTGAGGACAAGGCGGCTTACCTGCACGAGTGGCGGCCAGAGTCACAGCTGCCTGCGGCAGGATCTGGGGGGGCGGGGGTAAAGTGGGATCCGAGACAGCGTCCCCAACCAGCCTCGGAGCGCTGGACTCCCGAAGCCAGCCCGTCGCCAGAGCCCCCCAAGTGCCTCTGAGTCAGCCCTTGTCGGCACCCAGGTCCCCGGGAAGCGCCCCTGGGTCTCGGCAGCAGCAGCCCGGTGAGCCGCCGCGGCTGCAGTGCACTCGCCGGCCATGCGTCCCGCGCCGCCCTCTCCAAATGCAAATTCTGCAGAGTCCACCTCCCAGCGACAGCGAGCCCTGGCGACGGCAGTTGGGGACTTGAGTGGAGGTGGAAAAGGAAACCTGTGTTGAAATTTCCTGTCACACTGCAGTCGCTCGCTCGCTCGTACCGAGAAGCCGCCGGCGCGCCCGTGCGCCACGCCTGCCTCCTCAGATCCTCGGCCTCCACGGAGGATGGGGGCCCCCTGCAGCCTCCACCCGCGCCTTGGACCTCTCCACCCGGGAAAGGAAGAAGCATTTTATTTTTCTAAGGTGGACTTGTCGTCCTAGTTGGGACCAATTTCCGTTTTTTTTTTTTAATTTTTTAAGTAAAAAAAAAAGAGATAAATGTGTATATTTGTGAGCAGAGCGTATTTCCTCTCGGGCTGAGCAGCTGCACGCATTGCGACATCTCTGTCCTAGGAAGCTAGAATGTCACATGTGAATGGCCTGGGGTCACTACTGCCTGCCACCCGTTGCTCCTGGCTTCACACTGTGCCCTGGACCTGGTGATGTCAGGACCTCCGTGGCATCTCAGGTACCAGCCCCCGGGCCGTGTCACCCACATGCGTGAAGGAACACTAGGACTTCGCCCCAGCGCTGCAGATGGCTCAACCTGGGCATTCCCCGGGGGTGGTGCATGGCTGTGACTTCATGCTCTGCAAATCCCCCCCTGGGCGCTGTGGACAGCTGGGAGGGGGCGTGGATTCCCTGAGGCCCTCCTGAGCCCCTGGTGTGTCCCTCCACCCACCACCGCCCAATCTTGCTGCTGGGTGCATGATGCTGACTCGGTTAGTCAAGGGGCACCTTAGAGGGTACACGGTGCCCGACAGTCCTAGGCACGGGGTCATCAGGAGCTCCCAACAGCAAAATCACTAGCAAAAAAAAAAAAAAAAAAGTAACATGGCATGGGACAGACTGGGGCCCTTATTGACAGTCCAAGCTGAACCCAAGGTTCCTAGCTCAAGGGGAAGGTTCACCTCTGAGCGGGCGCAGCGTCCAGTCTTCTGTTGGGGCCTGCAGCTGATGGACACGGGTCCACCCGCAGAGTGGAGGGCAGGTCTGCTTTCCTTAGGCCTCTGGGGACTTTGGCAAACACCCTCAGGGATGCCATCGGAAATGGATTCATCCTGAGCGCCCCTCGGGTCAGCCAGGTGGACAGGATTGGCTGATGTCGCTGACCATGATCGTCTCCAGCTCCATCCATTTTACGGGCAAATGCCATCCTTTCGTTCTTCTTCATGGCTGAGTAATATTCCACTGTCTATGCAGACCACATTTTTCTTCATCCGTTAATCGGTTGTGGGACACCTAGGCGGGTTCCCCAGGGCATCCCAGTGGCCTTCAAGACTGAGGCAAGATCCACAGCCTCTCCTTTGAGACCGCTGGAGTGGACCTAGAAGATGTAGTCACCGCCCCCCTCGGGGACCCCCGGGTCTGATGGAGGAGCCTCCTGAGCACATGCAAATCCCCCTCAAGCCTCCCCAGAGCCACCTCCTCCCAGGGCCAGACCTTGGAGCCCCCAGACCACAGGGTGTCCCAGACACTTAAGAGTTGCTGACCTGTCCATGCCTGCCCAGTTCCTCCTCTGTCTCAACCCCAAGATCAAGCTGAGACCCCGGGCGTCACCTTCTCTTCCCAGTCTGGACATCGTCATTGAGGTCCTTTATTTCTGGGCACGGTGACACATGCCTATTATCCCAGAGACTCTGGAGGCTGAGGCAGGAGGATTGCAAGTTGGAGGCCGGCCTCAGCAACAGCCAGGTGCTAAGCAACTCGGGGAGACCCTGTCTCTAAATAAAATGCAAAATAGGGCTGGGGAGGGGGGTCCTTCTCAGAGAGACCCGAGAGCCCCCTGCCGGTCCACCATGGAGGACCCAGGAGAAGGCGCCCTCTGGGAGCAGGAAGCAGCCTCAGCTGACCCCGGTCCGCCCACCTGGACCTGGGGCTGCAGCCCAGAGCTGGGGGCTGCGGGGTCCGCACTCATCGGGCACCGAGACCTGATCCTGAGAACCCAGGGTCCGTCCCCAGGCATCAGGGGAAAGGGGACTGATTCATCCCCAGGGAGGTGGCAGGACACGGAGCCCGGGGCCACCAGTCCCCTGAGGTGGCTCGGAGTCTGCGGGAGCCAAGGCAGGAGCCCGGTGCCGGCTGCCAATCATTTCACCAAGATGCAGAATCGGCGCGCGCCAGGACCCCGACGCGCACAGCCCCGGTTCCAAGTGGCCTCTCCCAGAGCCAAGCTGACCCCGGGGCTTCGCCGTGGTGGCCCCAGCTCGGGTCCTGCAGGAGCCCCGCGGCACCCGGGAGTCGGTTTCCTAGTGACCCAGTTCCTCCCTCCCTCCCCTGCACCAAGTTGTTTACACCGAGCCCCGGATGCACCCGCACGGGAAGAGGACGCGCCACGCCCTCCGCCCAGCGCACCGCAGACCCTGATCTTTGTCACCTCCCTTTCGGGTGCCTTCCCCTGCAGGGGTTGGGCACACCTCAGGGGCGCCCTGCACACCCCGGGGGTGGGGTGCATGCAGCTGGCCCGGGGAGGAAGGAATCTCAACAGGCAGGGGCCTGGGATTCTGGAGACACAGAGAGCACCACCTTTTTGTGCTTTGGGTGAATGCCATGAAAAACAGGGAGGGGGTGGCCCTGTGCCCAGTAGGCAAAGGGAGGGACCAGTCCCAATGTCCATCCGTGGAGGAGTGGAGACACAGGGCGCGCTTCAGCTAGGCTGTGGATTATTATGCAACCACGAAAAAGGAACGGAGGGACAGTGGGTGAAGGTTTTCCTCTTTTTGCATCTGCTCAAAGTGGCTTGCGTTGGGATCTGACCAGGCCAGCTCTGGCCAGAGACTATCTTGGTTCCCTGAAGGACCTGGGTGTGTGTGTGTGGGTGGGGGGTCCCTTAAAATTTGCTTCCAAAAAGAGGTGCCCGGGACATGCCCAGCGTCCCAGTGTCCGCCATCAGGAGGGCATCCGAGCTACCCACCAGGACGGAATGCTGCGCCACGGTGCACAAGTGAACTGAGCATTAGGAGTTGACATTCTCGGCAGAGAAAAATTGTCAAACACGGCCCTTCGCAGGAGCCAGCGTCTGGTAAAGTCGGGGAAGCCGGAGTCCAAAAGAGGAAAACAACGTCTGGTTCGTGCCCAGATTTAAAATGTTCCGTTAAAAATAGGCTCTGAGTTTCCGCGCATCTGTGCCATCCACGTCTCCAATTCTCTATGTGTTTTTAAACTATGTAAATGATCCCCCAAAAAAAGAATTAACCATGCCCCAAACCTGCACATCTTTCCTGCCCAACATCCCCGGCCTCTGGGCTTGGCCAGGAACCAGCTGGACTCTGACCGATTCCAACCTAACGTGCAATATCCGTGGCTCATCTGCCATTTTTTTTTTTTTTGCATTGATTTCCATTTCAAAATGGTGCTCTCCGATATTCATCTCGGTGACTGCGGTTTTCACTGTCCCCTTCAGTTTTGCTCATGAGGTGGGGGCTCCAGGGAGAGGCGGGTGTGGGGACCTCTTGGGGGTGACGAAGGGACAGCCCCAGGAGTGGAGGGGAGCGGGGACAGAGGGAGGTGACTCCAGGGTCCACACACTTGGTGGGTGTGCAGCCATCGGCTCCCCCGGGTGTGGTTGGGTGTCCGTGGTGTGCGACGGGCACATGAAGGCCTGCAGCGTCCAGTTGCTAGGATGGGATACACGGCACTCAGGGCATCTGCGCACATACTGGACAAACTGCTCATGGTGACCCTCATCTTGTGATCCGCCTTCACCTGCAGGGCCCTGGGGTCAGTAGGAGGGTCATGGAAAAGCATTATAGTGGTGGTCAGGATGGAGATGAGGCTCCCTGTCCATCTTCCTGTCTTCTGCACAGATGGATAGATGGGCAAGTGCACTTGGTGGGTGGGAGGGTGGACAGGTGGTTGGATGAGTGGATGGTTGGATGGAAAAGTGGATAAGTGGATGGATGGATAACTGGATGGATGGAGAAGTGGACTGATGGATGGATAAGTGGATGGATGGATGGATAAGTGGATAAATGGATGGATGGATGGATAAGTGGATGGATGGATGGATGGATGGATAAGTGGATAAATGGATGGATGGATGGATAAATGGATAAGTGGATGGATGGATGGGTAAGTGCATGGATGGATGGATAAGTGGATAAGTGGATGGATGGATGGATGGGTGGATGGATGGACGGATGGATGGATGGATGGAGAGGTAGACTGATGGATAAGTGGATGGATGGATGGATAACTGGATGGATGGATGGATAAGTGGATGGATGGATAAGTGGATGGGTGGATAGATGGGTGGATAAGTGGATGGATGGATAAGTGGATGGGTGGATAAGTGGATGGGTGGATGGATGGGTGGATAAGTGGATGGATGGATAAGTGGGTGGGTGGATAAGTGGATGGGTGGATAAGTGGATGGGTGGATAAGTGGATGGGTGGATGGATGGGTGGATAAGTGGATGGATGGATAAGTGGATGGGTGGATGGATGGGTGGATAAGTGGATGGATGGATAAGTGGATGGGTGGATAAGTGGATGGATGGATAAGTGGATGGGTGGATAAGTGGATGGATGGATAAGTGGATGGATGGATAAGTGGATGGGTGGATAAGTGGATGGATGGATAAGTGGATGGGTGGACAAGTGGATGGGTGGACAAGTGGATGGGTGGACAAGTGGATGGATGGATAAGTGGATGGGTGGATAAGTGGATGGATGGATAAGTGGATGGGTGGATGGATGGGTGGATAAGTGGATGGGTGGATAAGTGGATGGATGGATAAGTGGATGGCTGGATGGATGGGTGGATAAGTGGATGGATGGATAAGTGGATGGGTGGATAAGTGGATGGGTGGATAAGTGGATGGATGGATAAGTGGATGGGTGGATGGATGGGTGGATAAGTGGATGGATGGATAAGTGGATGGGTGGATAAGTGGATGGATGGATAAGTGGATGGGTGGACAAGTGGACGGATGGATAAGTGGATGGATGGATGGATGGGTGGATGGATGGATGGATGGGTGGATGGATGGATGGATAAGTGGATGGGTGGACAAGTGGATGGGTGGACAAGTGGATGGGTGGATAAGTGGATGGGTGGATAAGTGGATGGGTGGACAAGTGGATGGGTGGACAAGTGGATGGGTGGACAAGTGGACGGATGGATAAGTGGATGGATGGATGGATGGGTGGATGGATGGATGGATAAGTGGATGGGTGGACAAGTGGATGGGTGGACAAGTGGATGGGTGGACAAGTGGATGGGTGGACAAGTGGATGGGTGGATAAGTGGATGGATGGATAAGTGGATGGGTGGATAAGTGGATGGGTGGATAGGTAGATGGGTGGACAAGTGGATGGGTGG
>NC_138190.1:416643-468031 GCF_964194105.1 Spermophilus citellus
ATGGATGATGGATGGATGGTGGATGGATGGATGGATGAACAGATGGATGGGTGGCTGGATAAACTGATGGATGGAGAAATGAGTACATGGATGGGTGGACGGATGGGTAATTGGGTGAATGGATGGGCAACCGGAAGGTGAATGGTGGATGGACAGACGACTGGCCAGGGTGTTCGCTGGGTTGATAAATGCGCGCATGCGGGAAAGGTGCACAGACGGGCTGGGCAGACTGATGGACGAATGGGTGGCTGGTTGGAGTCTTGGCTTTGGGTCTCCGGGAGGGAGAACAAAATGGCGGAAGGGAGTGGTGGGATGCAGCTGGTCACCTCATGGAATCCAAGAAGCTGAGATAGAGAGGGGACGGGGCTGAGGAAGCCCTGTGGCCCCCGAGGACATGTCCCTAAGGCATCAATAGCCTCAACTGACCTCCATTTCCTGCAGTCCCCACCGGTCCCCATGGTCCATCCAGCTACGGATCCACCATTGGACTCACCCACTGGTGAGGTCAGAGCCCTCATGATCCAGTCCCCTCCCCAAAGCCACGTTGCTGGACATTGCTACCCTGGACACCCAGCCTTCCACCTTGGACGCTTTGGGGGACTTGAAGCCTAACAAGACGTAGATTTCACCTTTAGACTCGGGTCCCTTCTCCAAGATCTCTCTCCTGGTGTCCGGGCAAAGCCTCCGAACCCCAGGTCCCTTCTTGTCCTCTGTGGGGACCCACGGGAAAATCCCAGTGGGGACATCGCGGCGCCCAAGCAGGGGGACCCTTCATGCATTGGAACAAAGCCAACCGCGGGCGCGGGGAGGCTCCCCCTTTGAAGCGGCCGAAGGAGGAACCGAGTCCATCAACAAACACGGGCTGCAGGAAACACCTCAGTTCTCTGGGGGGTGGCGGGGTGGCAGGGTGGCGGGTGGCGTGACAGACTGCGGCCCAGGGAAGGGGGAAGTGCGGCTGAGTCACCTCTGAAAGGGGCCCCACCTGGGTGCGGAACTTTCTGCAGATTCTCCCCCTGACTCTTCAGAAAGCGCGGGTCCCCTCTGCTTCCTGCTTGTCCCCAAGAGTCCCCCCCCCCCCCCCCCCGCTTCTTCCTGGCCTTTCTTGATCTCTGCAGTTTGCTTCCAAGAATTGATTTGCAGACGATGCACTTTTTTTTTTTCTTTTTTCTTTTTGGCTTGGGTTTGGGGGGGGTGGAAATTTAACCGTCCCCCAAACAGAGGTCTGACCGTCGCCTTGGGTACGGGGAGGTGACCCCAAGACATGCAATTTCACGTCCTCACCTTTGCGATCGGTGGTTGGTTGAAGCTGTGGGTAACGATCCCAAAGATATGGGCCCCCATATTGGCTGATATATATATATATTTATTTATTTTCTTTTTTTGATACCAGGGATTGGACTCAGGGCCCCCCGACCCCTGAACTGCGTCCCCAGTCCTATTTTGCATTTTATTTAGAGACAGGGTCTCCCTGAGTTGCTGAGGGCCTCCCTTTGGCTGAGGCTGGCTTTGAACTCGCGATCCTCCTGCGTGGGCCACCGTGCCCGGCCCCGTGGCTGACCTTAAGATGCGTCTTTCCCCTAAAGCGAACGTGCAGCCATAGGCAATGTGGTTCCTGATTTCTTTGCACCTCATGGGTGATCTCGGGGACGCCCCGATCTTCCGCCAGCCAGATTGAGGCGGACGGCTGTGCATATCTGCATAGATGCTTCTAGCCCACCGACCTTGCGTGCCTATGGGGGCTAATGCATGCACATACAATAGGTGCAACTTTGTGTGCCCTGTATGGGGACAGTTCTGCAGGAGGAGTGCCGGCTGAGTCAAAGGTGGCGGGTGAGCATTGAGAATGGTAATTAACACGCTGAATGGAGCTTGGGACTTCCCGGGCAAAGTGGGACTGATCTGCTCACCCACCACCAGGAGAGGACAGATTCGTCCTGACGGAGATTCACAGAGTGGTCACTTCCGTGCCCTTCTCCGTCTGTCCTGCTGAGGAGGACAGACAGACAGGTGCATCGGAAGCTCCGGGATGGGTGGAGAATATTCTAGCAGCGGGTGAGGTGCGGAGGGTGACTGTCACCTGTAAGGGCAAGGTCCACAAGAGGATGGCCACCACCTCCTGCCTGCTGCATCAAGGTAGCGTGTGCCACCTAGTGGGAGGGAGCCGTTCTGTGGAAAGAGACACAGGGACCCAGAGAGAGGGCCCATGGTTAGGGAGACCGAGGCTGCAGGAGTGAAGTGGATGGATGGGTGGGTGGGTGGATGTATGGCTGCAGTCTCTCTTTGTGGGGGTTGAGGGAGCCTGTTCCGTGGTCCCTGGATGTCCCTTGTGGACGTCCTTCTGATTTCTTAGTTCTGAGTTCTAGACCCTCTTGAGGTGGGGGGGGGGGAGGCGCTCACCTGATTAGGTCAGGCCCACCGAGGGCAAACCCTCGTCTCACTAGCTAGAGGTCACCTGCTTGGACACCTTCATGGCACACGGTGATATATCGCATTTTACTCAGATTTCCGTTGCACAGAGAACCGGAGGGGAGCCCATGAGCTATGCATGTGCCACCTCTAGGTGCCGGCTGGTGACCAGGGAACCCACCCGTGTCACTTGTTAATTTGCTTTGCAAACGCGTCACACAGCTGAGCGCACACGCAACCTCTAAATTTAGCAGCTCCTCAGGGGCGACCCGACAGAAACGTGCAAGACAGCATGACACAAACACTGGGGACATTGGAAGTCAGGGCATGACGCCTTTGAACAGGTGGCCAAGGTTAGGGTGACGTCATTGGGAATCTTGTGACAGATCTGGGGCAGGGTCACCCCGCGGCTTGCCAAGAATCGGGCAGATGGTCAGAGCTTCCCAGCCTACAGTTCAGTCACCACCAAAGAAGTCCTTGACATTAGACGTACTAATCAGGAACGGGTGAGTGACATGCGTGAGGGATTGGTCCCATCCGCTAATCCCATTATTGAGTCACCGAATTATGGCAGGGACTTTCCGTATGCGACGTCAGTATCTCAGATACCATGAGCCACCGTGTTCTGGGGTTTTCTTAAGAGTAGCCGCGCGGGTGAGGTTGACGTGAGTTCACGTATCATTTATCTTATGTGTCACTAACGATGACAGGATTTTCTTATGCACTTTTATCACAGGGGATTCACGCACACCATGTTAATTAGATATAGCAGGAACAATCACGTCGTGCATTTCACTCTGCTGCAGAAATGGATCCCCGGGAACTCACGCACACACCCGGTTAGAACGTTGCCTATCATGAACGATCGTGTCACAGTATTTTGTTGCACGATAGAGTTCATCCCAGGGAGCTCGTGTGCACGGTGGCCCGACGACCGGCCGTGCATCCAGGTATTCTCGTGGACTGTACCTAGAGCACGTACCTAGAGCTGAGAAGTGCACGAGGAGATTCCAGACCGTGGCATTGCCTTGCGTGGGACTTAGGCATACTCTGTCGCATTGCACGAGCACGTCGCATTAGCTGTGCAGTTTTACTATGTCCCCGAGGACTATGACCTGGGATTCACATGTCCCAGGTTAGTCTGTCACCCCATTAACCACCGTAGTATTGATCCCCCTGTAGGGGAGAACTGCATGGCACTCATACATCCCATTATTGAGTCACAGAATTATGGTCGTGTTGGCCTGTCACCCATCAGTGACAAGGACACAGGCCCATTACCTGGATTGCATGCAGTGCATTAGCATATGACCTGTCACTCACAATCCTGCTACTTTATTTCCCTGTGGGATTTACAGATACATCTTGGACGGTTTCACACCAAAGATCCATTGCACGGGGGCTGCACAGCTGCGTCTGGACCCCTGCGACAGCCCTCCACTCTGACCCAGCCACAGGTGGCCGCGTGGGGGCGGGGCGGACGCGCGCACGCGCAGGGCAGCCTCCGGCTGCCCGGAAGTCCCGCCTCTTAGGGGCGGTGCCAGGGCGCCGAGGCGCAGCCTGGGGCCGCCGCGCGTCCGCTTCCGCGAGTCCCGCTCCGGAAGCGGAAGTGCGTCACAGGGGGCGGGCGGCGGCGGCGGCGGTTCGCGTCAGGGGCGCCTCCGGCGGACGGTGGCGGCGCCGGGCGGGGAGGCAGTGCCTGCCCGGGGGCCGTCGGGGAACGGCGGGAGCGCGGGCCAGCGGCGGAAGCGGGCCGGGACGCAGGCGGAGCCCCGCGCCGGTGAGTGAGCGGCGCTCTGGCGCCGGCCCGGCCGCCCCAACCGCCGCCCTGGGAGGGCCGGGCCGCGGCGGGGGCGGGGCCTGGCGGCGGGGCGGGGCCTGGCGGCGGGGCGGGGCCTGGCGGCGGGGCGGGGCCTGGACGGGGCAGGTACCTGGTCGCTCCGGGAACGAGGTGCGGAGCCGCTCTGGGGCCGGCTCGGTGGGCTTTGGGGCCCCGCGGGGTCGTGGGGGCGACTCCGGCGCCGGGCGGGTGGAGGGTGGCCGTGGCCAACGGCGTGCGGGGGTTGGGGGCTCGCGGCCCGGGGCGCCGGGGGACGGTGCCCGGAGGGTGGGGGCTGGGGCTGGCCCTGGTGACGGCGGCGGGGTCGCTCCGGGGCCGCGGGCCGAGCCGCTGCACTGCACGGCGCTGCCAGGGCTCGGGAGACGTGGGGGCACGGGCTGCGGAGGTCCGCGGTGACCAGCTGTACTGGGCTCCCTGCGGGGCTGGGGCCGTGGGAGGGAGGGGCTCTAGGGACCACCGGGGTCGCGGGCGGCACGACAGAAGGGCGGTCGTCACCGGGAGGCCCGGGGCGGGGTACTGGCAGGTGGCAGAGCTGCCCTGGCTCCGGGTCAGTCGCCTGGTGCTGCCCTGCAGTCCTGCGGGAGGGTCACAGGCTTCTGTCCGGACACCCACACAGGCCCGCCTCCTAGCGCAGGTGGTGTCCCCTGCACTGGCACCCTGCATCTTGGCCTCAGGCGGTGGAGGGCAGGCCGTGTCCTGTGCCTCAGGGCCTGGCGGGGAGCTTGCAGGTGAAGGTGGGGGGTGGCTGTCCACCTGCAGCAGTTCCAGCTGACCGGCAGAGCAGGGCAGGGTGGTTGGGAGGTGCGGCCCAGGTTCCAGGTCCCAGTCCGGGCTCTGGAGAGGCCCTGGGGTCTCTGGTGCTGGCCTGCCCACAGTGAGCCCTCAGGGTCCGCGTTCCGGGTTGTTTCCTCTGACTTCTCTGTCATCAAATCACATACAGGGCCACAACAGGGCCACCTCCTTCCCAGTGGCGGGAGCCCAGGGCTCTCTGTCCCTTCCTTCCCCTGGTGTCCTCTGCACCTTCCCATGGAGTCGGCCTGTTCGGCTTGCCCCTATCTAATGCGCCTGGGACTGGGGGACTGGTCATGTTCATCATGGGGAGCTGGGGTGCTGGGGCAGGTGTCCAGTCCTGGAGGCCGTGGGTCTTCACTTTCCCTGGAGAGCCTCTGTTGGCCAGTGTCTTCCCCTTCGGGTCCCACTCTTGGGGACTAAGTCAATATGCAAGTCGTTGTCAGCAGAGGAAGGCCCCTGGCCTTGCCCTGACCTGCTCTCTGTTTCAGGCCCAAGGTCCCGGCTATGGCCGCGGCTACCATCGTGCACGACACGTCTGAGGCCGTGGAGCTGTGCCCCTCCTACGGCCTGTACCTCAAGCCCATCACCAAGATGACCATCAGCGTGGCCCTGCCGCAGCTCAAGCAGCCGGGCAAGTCCATCTCCAACTGGGAGGTGATGGAGCGGCTCAAGGGCATGGTGCAGCACCACCAGTTCTCCACGCTGCGCATCTCCAAGAGCACCATGGACTTCATCCGCTTCGAGGGCGAGGTGGAGAACCGCAGCCTGGTGCGGTCCTTCCTGGCCTGCCTGGACGGCAAGACCATCAAGCTCAGCGGCTTCTCGGACATCCTCAAGGTGCGCGCGGCCGAGTTCAAGATCGACTTCCCCACGCGCCACGACTGGGACTCCTTCTTCCGCGACGCCAAGGACATGAACGAGACGCTGCCCGGGGAGCGGCCGGACACCATCCACCTGGAGGGGCTGCCCTGCAAGTGGTTCGCGCAGAAGGAGTCGGGCTCGGAGAAGCCGAGCGAGGAGGTGCTGGTGAAGGTGTTCGAGAAGTTCGGGGAGATCCGCAACGTGGACATCCCCATGCTGGACCCCTACCGGGAGGAGATGACCGGCCGGAACTTCCACACCTTCAGTTTCGGGGGCCACCTCAACTTCGAGGCCTACGTGCAGTACCGCGAGTACGTGGGCTTCATCCAGGCCATGAGCGCGCTGCGCGGCATGAAGCTCATGTTCAAGGGCGAGGACGGCAAGGCCGTGGCCTGCAACATCAAGGTGGGCGGGGCTCCCGCGCAGGGTCAGGTGGGCGGGGCTCCCGCGGGTGGCCCGTGGCCGTGCCCGGCGTGGGGGGGAGGGGACGGGGGTTCCCAGACGCCAGCCTCAGGCGCGGGTCTTCTTGGGGACAGCCCTGGAGCGGGGGTCCAGCAGGGGGGCCATGCAGGGGGACTGAACCAGGGAAACGGGGCAGCCTGCTGCTCCCAGGGGTCCCTCAGACCGGGTTGCAGCTTGGACACCCCAGACTCCGCGGACATGCCCCAGAGCAGGGCTTTGGTGACAGTGCTCGCACGAGGCCCGCTTGATGGCTGTGCTGAAGGGGAGGGTGGCCTGGCCAGGGAGGGGGTGCCACACCGTGCCCGCGAGCTGGTCCTCAGCCCCCGGAGGGCAGCAGTCCCCGGAGGGCAGACGCAGAGGCACAGTGGGCTGTCCCGAGCCCAGGGCTGTGGCTTCCTGGGGGCCGCGCTGCCTCGCGGAGGGACACCACTGTGGGGTGGCGCGCCCCATGGCCAGGGCCCAGGTCGCTCGGCTGGTCCCCAGGGCAGCAGGTGCCTGCGGAGACCGCCACGGCCCGTGTCCTGCTTCAAGGTCTCCTTCGACTCCACCAAGCACCTGAGCGACGCCTCCATCAAGAAGCGGCAGCTGGAGCGGCAGAAGCTGCAGGAGCTGGAGCGGCAGCGCGAGGCGCAGAAGCGCCGCGAGAAGGAGGCGGAGGAGCGGCAGCGCGCCGAGGAGAGGTGTGCGGGCCTGCCTGCGTGCGCGTGCCCCGAGCGTGCGTGCCGTGCTGCCTCCTGTGCGTGCTCACGTGTCCTGAGCGTGCCTCTGGAGGCCTGCGTGCGCGGTGGCTCTGCGTGAGCACGTGCGTGACCGCGGCCCACCGAATGCGAACGCCTCCCTGCCCTGCCCCGCCCCTGCTGGCCAGCGCCCCGTGGGAGGGACGTCTGCGGAACCCGGGCTGTGCCTCCTGAGGCTGGGACCCTGCTGCGGCCCAGAACCAGCGCGTGCCGTGGGTGGAGGCTGCGGGTGCCACCAGAGGTGGGGTGGCGTTGGCCAGGGAGCAGGCGTTGGGGTCTCTGGCTGCCGTGGGGCTGACAGGGCGACCGGGGCAGGGCCGCCTGCCGCTGTGGCACAGCACTGGCCGCGACGTGGGCGCAGTTCCGTGCAGCTCGGGCGGGGACAGGTCCACTGCCAACCACGAGCTGCGGTTCCTCTGTGGCGCCACGCGCCCTGCTGCTGGCCCTTGAGCGCGCTGCCCACGGGGTGGGGCTCTTCCCCGCCATCGGCCACTGTTCCCCTGGTTTCTCAGGTGCTCGCGGGTGGTGCGTGGGTGTGCGTGATTGGGCGGTGCTGCACGCGTGCCCAGCGGCCCCAGCTCTAGGTTCCACAGTGGATCCGTCTTGTGTGACCCCAGGGATCTTCAGCTGCCCCCCCAGCCTTGGGGAGGAGCCCCGGGGGCGGAGGCGACAACGCCAGGGGAGGCCGCAGTGTGCTTGGGCCCCGCTGTCCTTGGCGGAGCTGGAGTTGAGTGACAGGTGCTCTGGATCTGACGGTGACCGCGGGGCCTGGTGTCCTGCATCTGGGACAGAGCCTGGAGGCAGGGCAGGGGCTCGGGTGGGCAGCAGTACCACAGGCTCTGGTCTCCTGTGCCCGAGCGCTGGTTCTTGGGGCCGCAGGCTGTGGTCCTCCCACTGGCCTCCCCGTGTGGCAGGAGGTCCCAGGTGTTCCAGGAAGCACCTCTCATGGGTCATGACCAGAGCTGGGGCCTGCGTCCCCTCACCAGATGGGGGCCCTGGGGAGATGGCCGTGTCACGGCCTTGCAGGGCAGACAGCCCGGTGGGGAGGGGGCGTCCATTTGGGGGACAGGAGGCCAGAGGGTGAGGGGAGCCCTGTGGAGCCCGGCTGGGGAGAGGCAGGCCAGGCCGAGGGGCGAGCTGGCCTGGGGGTGGCAGAGCACCCCCACAGCTTCTCCTCTGGCCACGCGTGGGGCCCAGGAGGCTCCACGACTCTGCATGGTGGGAGTCAAGTTCAACCAGGACGTGAGGCTTGCTGCTCATTTGGTGACCAGGCTTGGGACCCTGGCAGGCAGTAGCCATCCGCAGGACCTCCAGGGACTGCTGTGACCCTGCCCCTGCCTCAGCCCGCGTGGCATGGGGACCTCTGGGTGCGATGGCTCCCGTGGCTGCTCGTGCCCCTGGGTCCCTCCTGACCTTGGTGCTGTGCCCACCCCTTGCTGGGAGCAGGGACTCTTCTCAGCTCCTGGGGCCCGTCTCGTGGCTCCACCACGTCTCTGGGCTGGGGGCACTTGGTGGGTCCCCGCTCTTGGCCTGTGGACTGTCTGCCTGGGCCCGTCCACGCAGCTGGTTTGGGGGAATTTGAAAGCCAGGCGGAGGTGCGATGAACTGGTCGTCGGTCCTCCCGTCCTCTGGGGAGCCTGCGTCCCTCTGTGCACCTGGTCCTCCTCGGGGGCCAGGGTCCTGGTGGTCTGCCTGCCGAGGCTCTGGGGAGTTGCTGTGGGGACCGCCAGGGTCTCTGGGGTCCCGCAGCACAGCCTGTGGGGAGCCCTCTGCTCCCAGCAGCCCCCTGGGTTCTGCCTGGCTGAGACCAGGGGCCTCCTGCAGTGTCCCCAACCCCAGGGCCATTGAAAGCAGGGCTCCGAGGGCTGCCCCAGGGCCTGGCTGACCAGCTGCGGGCTGCTGGGGCGGGTGGCCGCACCGCTAGCCGGTGTTCAGGGTGCAGTTTGATGGAGTCTGCAGTGGTCACTGTCACCTGGATGCCAACAGTGGGAGGAGACAGGAGGAGTCCCTCCCCCCGGCTCTCCAGCCTTCTGTCGGGTCCAGGCCCGTGGTCAGTGTTCCTCTGTCCTGGTGACCTTGCTTTTGTTGGGGCCTCGTCCCCAGGTGGCTGTGCACCTGCGGGCCTCTTGCCTTCTCCTCCGCCTGTCACTCGGGCGGTCTCCTGGGGTGTTCGGGGGTCCTGCCCTCTGCCTCTTCCTCCTGAGCAGCCTGGGGGCTGCCGCCTCTGCCCAAGCCCAGGTGACAGGGAGCTGTGTCCCATCAGAGCAAACCTGTGCTTTTGCTGGACGGCTGGGGCGGGGTGTGCCCCTGTGGTCTTGCTGGCCACCTGGTACTGGAGGAGCGGGCTTGTGCCTCACTTCCCTTTGGACCCTCTGTCTTGTCTTCGCGGTGGCCGAGAGCCCGAGCGGAAGGGTGCCCTGTTTCAGAGGGCGACCGCAGGACTGAGCGGCTGGCCTGGGCCCCAGGTGCCCCTGGTGTGGGCTGGGCCTCCCCTTGCCAGACTGGGTGCGCCCTCCCCAGTCTCTCCCCCCCCTCCCCAGGGTCCCTGGTGGGCGGGGTCTCCGGGGGTGTCCCCCAGCCTCCCCTTGCTCCGGGTCTGCGCAGCGGCCCCAGCAGCCCCCGCTCCCCGCAGGAAGCAGAAGGCGCTGGAGGAGCTGGAGCGGGAGCGCAAGCGGGAGGAGAAGCTGCGCAAGCGCGAGCAGAAGCAGCGGGAACGCGAGTCGCGGCGCAGCCAGAAGAAGCTGGAGAAGCTGCAGGCGGAGGAGCAGCGGCAGCTGCAGGAGAAGATCCGCCTGGAGGAGCGCAAGCTGCTGCTGGCGCAGCGCAACCTGCAGTCGCTCCGCCTGGTCGCTGAGCTGCTGAGCAGGGCCAAGGTACCGGCTGTGGGCGCGGCTGCGCCGACCTGGGGGCGGGGGTCCTCCCCACCTGGCCCTGGGCGCCATCCCTGGGACCGAGCCGTGCCTGTGGCCGGCCCTGGGAGGGGCGCGCTGGCCTTCAAGGCTGGTGCGCGGCTCGAGGTGTGGCCTGCTGATGGCCAGGTGGCTGCCCCTCGTGCCCCTCTGGCGGTGCCTCCGTGCCCGCCCTGACCGCCCGCGCACGTGGGGAGGAGGCCGAGCACACTGTAGGAGGGGCGCCGGCTACAGCCCGCGTCCCTGGGCGGGACCCGACAGGTGCGGTTGTCCGGGGCCCTGAGCCTTTCGGTGCCAGAGCTGCCTGGCCCCTGCCGAGGCTCCCGGTGAGTCCGGCCGCGCTGAGCGCACTCAGGGCCGTGGTCCAGCTCCCGGGGAGCCGGCGGCGCCCCCATAACCTGTTGTCTGATTGCAGTTGTGCTCAGGTCCCCGGGAAGCAGCCTGGCCAGAGCTCAGCTCCCGTCCATGGTGAATATTGAAGACACTAACCCGAGCCAGGCCACGGCCCACAGGCCCGTCCAGCCGGCCGCCTAGCGTCCCGGCTCCGCTCCCGCGGCGGCCACCGCTTGCGCCCTAACCGCAGGCTTGGTGGGGCGCCTGGGGCGCTGGGCGAGGCCCAGCCCGCCTGCCCGGGGCGACCAGACCGCTTGTCCCCGGGAACCCGGGATGGTCAGGCGGCCTCACCTCTGCAGGCCCAGGCCCGGGTGACGTTCTTCGCTCCCTGGCCCGAGGCCGCCAGGCAGTCCCTCTAGCTCCCGCCGCGGCCCGCGTGGCTTGCAGTCCCTGAGCTGTCCTCCTCCCCACGCAGGCCGCCAAGCTGCAGGAGGCCGAGCAGCAGGAGGAGCGGCGGCGGCTGCAGCAGCAGGAGGAGCGGCGGCGGCTGCAGGAGGCCGAGCTGCGGCGCGTGGAGGAGGAGAAGGAGCGCGCGCTCGGCCTGCAGCGCCGGGAGCGGGAGCTGCGAGAGCGCCTGCTCAGCATCCTGCTCAGCCGCAAGACGGACGACGCGCGCCCGCACGAGGACCTGCTGCAGCCCGTGCTGGACATCCTGCAGACCGTGTCCTCCGGCGGCGTGGGCGCCACCTCGCTGCACCCGCTCCTGGGCCAGCCGCCCCCCGGGACCCCCAAGGAGACCCCGCCGCGCCCCGAGGCCGACGGCGCCCCCCGGAGCGTGAACGGGAACGCGGCCGAGGAGATCCCAGGCCAGGAGGGCGGCTCGCCCGAGAAGAGGTGCGCCGGCGTGCTCTCCTGCATCCCCGACAACGCGCAGCCGCCCAGGGGTGCCCCCGCCTGCGGCGAGCAGAGCCTGGCCAAGAGGGAGGCGCACTCCGAGCAGGACAAGTGCAACCGCGAGCCCAGCCGGGGCCGCGGCCGGGCCAGCCGTGAGGGCAGCGCCGAGGACCGCCGCGCGCGCGAGAGGAGCCGGGCCCGGCGCACGGGCAGCCGCGAGGACGGGCGGCCGCGCCAGGAGCGGCGCTCCCACAAGAAGCACAAGGACAAGGACGGCAGCCCGCGGCGCAGCGCCAGCCCTCGGAGGTCGCACAGCAAGGACAGGCGTGGCCGCCGGGAGCACAGCCGGCAGCGCAGGGGCAGCGCCAGCCGGAAGCGCAGCCGCCACCACCGCCGCAGCCCGCGCTCACGCTCGCGCTCACCCAGCAGGCACCGCAGCGCCTGGAACAGGTAATGAAGGGCGGCGCCGGCGTCCAGGGGCCAGGACCCGCCCGCTCTCCGCCCGCCCGCGCACCACTACGCCCGGCTCCCGCAGCCCAGCCACCCGCGGCCGCCACCTGGCCACCTGCCGGAAGACGGCGCCGGGTCCCTCTCCAGTCTCCAGTCTCCACGGCCCAGCTGGCTGCGTCGGCCCTGCGCCACGAGCTTTAGTTCTCCTCTGAAACTGTTGACCCGATAGCTTTAATGTCGCCTGCCTCGGAATCGGGAGAGGCGCACAGACTCCGGCGCGCCCCCGGCCTGTCCTGCCGGCTGCCGGGACCCTCCAGACCCCAGCGGGGGCGTCCCCTCCCGCAGCCGCCCTGGGGCTGGGTTTCTTCCTGTCCTAACTGACCCATCCGGAGTGGCAGCCGGGGATGGCCCGCCACCGAGGTGACAGCCAGGAGCCAGGGGCTCCGGCCCAGGGAGGGCGTGGCCAGGCCGCCCGATGCCCCTGGACTTCAGACCCTCCATTTTTGTCCCCGGGCGGTGAAGCCCGAGTTGGTTACAGGCTTTAGTTCCCGGAGGGGTCAGCGGTGGTTTTTCTATGAAGCCGTTTTGCTAAATTATTTTTACCTGGAATGTGCCCGACAGTCACGGCCACAGCGTCCCGGCCCGACGCCGCGTTTTCTACCGTGTCCTCAGACGTGAAGCTCAGACACTTGGTAGCTGGCCGCCCCTTAGGAGGACGAGTTCACTGCAGTTTGCCTTTTTACGGTGAAATAAACCTTTTCCACGAACTCGGCTGTCGCCCTGTGTGCTGTTGCTGCGGCTCTCCGTGTCCCCGCGGTCCTCCCGTGTCCCCGTGGTCCTCCCGTGTCCCCGCGGTCCTCCGGTGTCTCCAGGGCAGCTGCTGGGAGGCGGGTCCCTCGAGGCCATGAGGACAGGAGCCTGGCTGGGTCAGTGCGGCTCTGGTCCGCGAGGCTCGGCAGTCCCAGGTGTGGGCGCCCGGTGCTGGTCCCTCCTGGGCTCGCGTGAGCCTCGGTCACCGTCTACGCCGGGAGGCCGGGCAGGAAGGCCTCCCGGACACCCGCCTCTGGAGCTCAGAGCTCCGTGTGGTCCGTCCCCTTGTCCCGGGAGTCGTGCTGGGACAGCGGGAGGACCGGCACCCTTGGGGGCTCTGACGGCATGGTCAGCGCAGCCTGGTGGACCCGGGTGCAGAGGGCCTTGGGCTGCTGGTTCCAGGCCCCTGGCCACTTGGTGCGCGCGCATCCCTGAGAGCCCCCCCACCCCCGGGGGGGCGGCACCCTGCTGTTGACCACGCCCACCCGGCCACGCCCACCCGAGCGGAGCCGTGGGCGGGGGGGAGACCTGGTTTGAGACTGGATTCACCAGAGATGGCTGTCTGCTCCAGGAGGTCACGGCACCCACAGTGGCCCTGGCTGAAGGGTCCCAGGCCACGAGGGCTGGCCTGGACGTGCCCCTGTTCACCCCGAGCTCTTACCCAATCAGAAACCAGGGCGCACGGTCGGCGTCTCTCCTCACCTGGGTCCTCCGTAAGTCCCCTGCCCCTGGCCAGGCCCCCAGCCTGCTGCTGAGTGTGGGCCTGATGAGTCGTGTGTCCCGGGAAGGGGCCGGTGAGGACGGTCCCCTGCTTCCCTGGGTGTCGGGAGTGAGCACAGGAGGACACAGGGCCAGGGGGCAGCGGGCAGGGCCCCATGAGCTGGGTGCAGCAGGCGAGGACCCTGGGACTGGAGCCCTGTGTCCCAGCGTCAGGAGGGAGGCTGAAGGTCAAGGTGTGGCCAGGGGAGGTCAGGCACTGACCAGCTGATGTGCTCAGATGCCCAGCCTGGCCGGGGGGAGCACTGGGGGCAAGCCCTGGCCTGGGAGCCACGCGGGCCCTGAGGGGACTGGGCCTGGGGAGAGGGACACAAGATGTCACAGTGGGTGTGTGTGTGGCCTTGTGGACGCGGCGGTCCAGGGGCATCGAGAGAGGGCCACGGGCACGGTGCTGACCGTCAGTGCCCTGCGTTCCCATTTGGAGGCCCGAGAGTTAAGCAGAGGGTCCCCGCAGGCCTCTGCCCCTGGAGTGGACAAGCTGGACACAGCGTTTGTGTCAGGTGTGGGGACAGGGCTGGGGACAGGGCTGCGGACGGCTCCGCTGGACCCGGGAGACCGCAGCCATCCGGGCATCTGGCTCCAGGTGCACAGGCTCAGTGACGTCCGGGCGCCTTCCCCGGTCTCCGCCGCGTCTTGGCACTGCACCACCGTATATGGGAGGAAGAGGCCCCGCGGGTCCCTGCTGGAGGCCGGCCATCGGGGTGTCCGGTCGCAAGGGCGGCAGAGAGTGCCCTTCAGGACGGCCTGGGGACCGGGGTGCAGGACGGGGACGTCTGGAGACCAGGCACGTGCTCCCAGGCCTGTCCTGGGGACCTGGGGCCAGCGCCGGCCACAGTCCTCAGGGGCTCCCCTCGGCTGCGGGCCCAGCTCCCGCGCAGCCCGGGCTGCAGGGTGTTGCCGATGACGTCCCCCAGGGCCCCTGCTGGCCCGTTGGCGCTGAAGCGAGTGTCCACAGGCAGGCCCCCTCTGTCCCTGCTCTGACCCTCCGGCCTCCGCCCTCACCTCCCCGGCCTCTGCTGGGGGTGGGGCGCAGCCCCCTGGTGGGCATCAGAGCCGTCCCCAGTGCCCTGCCCTGCCCTGGCTGAGCCAGGAGACGGCCACCCATGGGCCAGGACGCCGGCCTCCCCCTCCCCGGGGACCTGCCTGGCCCTCAGCCCCTGTGTGGAGGGACCTGGGCACCAGCTCTGCCTGCAGACCGCAGGACCAAGGTGGCCCCAGCACTGGGCCAGCCGGGCCTCACCTGGGGGAGGTGACCTGGGTCCCGGACCTCGGTGACCTGGGGACACTTCTGCTTTTAAAGTATAAGCTGACTATATACGGAGGTGGCCTGTGCCGGGGGACACCTTGGCTCCTCTGTGTGCACTGAGCGCCACCTGCACTAGGCAGCGGAGTAGGACCGCGGGTGGCCTGCTGGCCCTGATGCAGCCTGAGGACAGGTGCCCGTGGAGGGACTGTCCACCGTGGACGCCCTAGAGGAAACGCCCCGCGCCCACGAACCCAGGGTGCAAGGTGCGTGCGTGGCCTGCAGGCCCGGGCGGGTGGGGACCGGCAGCTGAAGGGCTGGGTGTCCTTCTAGGGTTGAGGGCCTCTGCCCTGGACGGAGGTGGCCTTCCTAGGTCCTGAGCCACCCGGTATGCACATTGGGAACACCGGTCACAGGTCGGCCTGTTGTCCCCTCAGGAGGAAGGACAGCGGCGCCCACTGCTGTGGGTTTCCGTGCCCTTCCCCTGGCTCCGGGCTGGCCACCGCGAGGAGCTGCCGAGTCTTGGTGGCAGGCCGAGGGCGTCCCTTCTCGGGGCCTCCCCGGGCCAGCTTGGTGGACACTGCCCTTCCCCCTGCACCCCGTCCTTGGGTCCTCGGCTGACCGGGCAGGCAGGGTCGCTCTGGTCCCCCCGCACTTCCTGCTGGCCTGGCGTCCGTAGAGACCGCCGGCTCCGCGGGCCTCAGCCGTGTCCTGGGGCGGCAGAGGTCAGGGGTGTTCGCAGGCCCCGGGGGACAGTGACCGCGCAGGAAGAAGGCTGCGGGGTCCCAGGGCTGCCGTGGGCAAACGGGGTGGGGAGGGGCTTCAGCCTCAGCCATGCAGCTGCCCACCCCGGAGGGCGGAGGCTGGACCAGGGTCCCCGGCTGAGCCCCCTCCAGGGCTCCAGGGGGCTCCTCCTGCCTCTCCAGCTCCTGGGCTCCAGGTGGCCCTGGGCGGGTGGCCCCTCACTGCAGTCTCTGCCTCCGTCCCCACGGGGCTCCTCCTCTGGTCTGTGTCCCCTCCTCTGTCTCTGGGGAGGACACGGCCATGGCCTGAGGGCCCCCGTCACCTGATGACCCGTCCTGGGGCCCTTCTCCAGGGACGCCCCCGAGGTTCCCAGAGGTGTGGGGTGGGGTGGGGTTCCCGGGACCCAGCCTCGCGCTCCTAGACGTATCAAAGTGACGGGGACGTGTCTGAAGCCACCGGGTCGTGCAGCGGAGGCAGCCACGTCACGCGCTGTGCAGTCGTCAGGGGCCGTGTGCTGTCCACCATCGGGACGCCCCGTGTCCCGAGCGCATTTCACAGTGGAGAGGACGAGGAGCCCTTGGTCCTGACGGCTGTCTCCCGGCTCCGACTCTGCCACCCTCTGCAGGCTGCAGGCCCTGGGGACAGGCTGCAGGCCCTGGGGTCCCCGTGCCTGGGCCTGTGGGTCCGGAGCCGGGCCCTGGCCTTGGGGCCTGTGCTGGGTCTCCCTGGCCACCCACCCGGCCTCACCCCCGCCCAGCCCTGCAGGGTCGTCTGTCCCGGGTCCCCTCCGGGAGGCCTGTCCAGGCCCGCTGTGCCGACCATCATGAGGGACAGCAGGGACGTTCCTGTCCAGGCCTGACGGTGCCTTCGCCTCCTGCGGACGGGCGGCAGCCACCCCCAGCCCCTCCCCGCATCCTCCTGCTCACGTGGGGCGTGAGAAAACGCCGCGTCCCTCAGCCACGGGCTCCAAGCAGCAGGGAGACTGGGCTCCCGCGTCTGTCCCTTGAGAGTGGCCTTCAAGGCCCCGGGGATGGACGGCAGCCTGGGAGACAGAGTCGCTGTCACCCGGCGCCAGGGTTTCCAGGGACGGGCGGGCGTCCCCTTGTGTCCTGGGGGGAAGGTGCAGGACCCCCTGAGGTTCCCAGCCTCAGAGCCCCATCCTGGCCTGAGAGGGCCCTGTGCGCACGCTGCCCCCTGAGGGGACTCCACGGTCACTGCTGGGTTCCCAGTGACACCCAGGCTGCCTCAGGCTCTCCCCCGCGGTGTCCCGCCACGTGTCCTGGGCAGCTCTGTCTGTTTGGGGGGGGAGCTGACAGACTCATCCCGGCCCTTTTCTTCACTTGGGTTGAGGCTGGGTCTTGCCAAGTGGCCTCGCTGAGCTTCTGAGGCTGGCCTCCAACTCCCCGTCCTCCGCCCACAGCCTCCCGAGTTGCTGGGTTCAGGTGTGGCCCAGCCACGCCCAGCTTCCGCCTGCAGCCCCAGGAGCCTGGGAGGCCGGGGAGCCTCCCTGGACCGTCTGCCCTCTAGGTCCCGCCCTGTGGGGCTGGGAGAGAGACTCTCTGCTGGGCCTCCGCCCCTGGATCCCCGGGGACAACCGGAACCTGCCCTGCCCTTTGGAAGGAGGCCAGGGCCTGGGACCCCCAGTGACCGTGGTGACAGCCGGGGAGCATCTTGGTTTCCGGTGTCCTCTGTCTGCTGACGGCCGAGGTGGCGTCCTGCGTTCCCCTGGCGACCGCGGGGCGTGTGCACACCCGGGCAGAGAGCAGATGGCCGGCCCCTCGGCCCCGTGATCCCTAGATAAGGCCCTGGTTCCTGGGGAGTCCGTCCCGGGCTCAGGCGCCTGCCCCACGGTGCGGTCCCCCAGCTGGCGCACGCACGGGGCCGGCGCTCCCTGGAGCAGCGACCAGGGGCTCAGACGGGACCATGGGCTCCACGCTGGACCCCGCCTTCCGCCTCCTGCAGGAGCATGCGCACGGCTTCATGGTCTCCCAGGTAGGAGCCCGCGGGGCGCCAGGGCGGGGGTGGGACCCGCTGCGCCTCCCGCACAGCCCCAGGAAGAGCCGGTCACTGCCCAGGGACCCCGTGGGGACCTCCCGTGGGGTTGCAGGAGGACGGTCTCGAACAGGCGCTGGGCAGGTGGCGCTCCCCTGTGGACCCAGCGCTCGGGAGGCTGGGAGGCCGAGGCAGGAGGACGGGAGGTCAGAGCCAGCCTCCGCCACAGGAGGCCCTGAGCAGCTCAGGGAGACCCTGTCCCTCAATAAAATGCAAAACAGGGTGGGGGCGGGGCTCGGGGGTCCAGTGCCCCCCAAAATGAGCGAATGCTCCCCCCCCCCCCGCTCTCTGTGGTGTGGGGGCCACCCTGTCCGCAGGGCGACCGTAGGGCCATAAGACGTCCCCACGCAGGGAGCAGAGGACGTCACTGAGGAAGCCGCAGTCACAGCAGGACGTGGGCCAGCTCCTGTGACAGAGCCATGGCCAGGGCAGGGTCCCCAGAGGACAAGTCACCCCCCCAGCAGGACCCAACAGAGCAGGGGGCGGGCAGCTCGGGGGGGGACGCAGTCTGTCCAGGGGACAAAAGTCACAGCCCGTCCAGCAGAGTAAGCCCCCCCCAGGGCCGTCAGTCAGTGAGACCCCAGAGGACGGGGGCCAGCCCCCTGGCAGCCAGGAGGGGGTCCAGCTGGCAGAACAGGGTCAACCCGCCTCCTCCCCCCGCGGCCTCAGCGCCCACCCGGCAGCGTCACCTCCACCTGACAGGTCGAGGTCGGCCGCGGCCCCCGCGCACCTGGCGCACTCTCCACAGAGCAGGTGGCCGGGGCAGCTGACTGGGCCCCAGCTCCGCGGCCCAACCCTCTGACCACAGGGAGGATCAGCGGCCTCCACAGAACCAGCTGGACGCGAGGCTCGCGCGGTCACTCAGCTGCCCCCAGCAGGACGGCCCCAGGTCTCGGGCGTCCACAGGACGGCCTCCAGCCTCCTGAACAGGAGGAGGCCAGGGCAGCCTCGCAGAGCCAGCAGCTGGTGCCGCCCCCAGAGAAGAGCAGGAGACTTGGGGACACAGCAGGCCACCCGTGAGGGCCACCCGGAGGGGACTGCAGGGACGGGGAACTGTCAGGGCTGTGGGTCCATTATTGTCATCGTCATTAAAACACAGTGGACAGATGGACAATAGTGTTGTCATCATGCTGCCCTCTGCTGGCCGCAGGGGTGCACGCCGTGACCCATGGCTCTGGAGGCTGAGGCACAAGGACCGCCCGGTGGAGGCCAGCCTCAGCAACTCAGCCAGGCGCTGCCTCTAAGTAAGACAAGAGAGAATGGGGACGTGGTGAGGCACCCCTGGGCTCCGTCCCCACCCCCCAAAAGGAGGGAAGTAGGACATGACCTCAGCGTCACGGGCAGAGAGTCGGCCAGCACAGGAGGGGGAGAGGGTTGACCCGAGTCGTGGGACGCGGTGGGTCCATGTGGCGCAGCGCCTCTCGACACCCTACCGACAGGCACCTGTGTCCTAGGGACCCACCTGTCCGATGCTCCACAGAGATGGCACTGGACCCTCCTCGTCTTGGGGACTGTCCCATTTTTCGTTTGACCTGTTTCCAAGGTTGAAATGTTGTAGCCTGAACAGGGGCTTCGTTCCTTTTTCATGGCTGAGCACTATTCCACCGTGCAGATGGCCACGTTGTGTTTTCATCCCTTGGTGGCCACTTGGGCTGCTCCTCCCTCTGGGCTCCGGGACCCAGGTGGCCACTCTAATACGCAGACAGCCTTGGGCCCCTGCTTCTCATTCTTTTTGAGTCTCATGCTCCGCCATGTGACAATTCTACGTGGAATCTAAGAAGCGGCCACCTTGGCCGGGGTCACTGGCCTGGAACCCAGGGACGTCCTCCACTGAGCCCGCCCGCAGCCCTCTGTGTTCATTAGTTCAGGATCGGACTTCTGGAGGCTGGCCTCCAACTCGCCCTCCTCCTGCCCCGGCCTCCCAAGCCGCTCAAGCGGCACCCACGTCCGGCTTGGATTCAGGGAGTTTGTCATTGTGTCACAGTGCGTCCCGCCCGAGTCACAGAAATAAAGAATGATAACAGACGAGTCAGACTTCTCCCTCCTCCGCAAGGCACCCAGGCACTGTCCACCGCCTGCTCAGCCCTGGCCACCCCCCTGCGTCTCCTGGACGTCATCACCCAGATTCCGGGGCCTCCTGGGCCAGCTCCTGCCCTCAGGATGACGTCGGCAGATGGCCCAGAAGGTCACCCACGAGCCCGACCCGTGCCACCTCTCTCAGAGCCCAGAGTCCGCTGGCAATGGTCCTTTAGGGAATCAGAATCCGGGCCTTGGGGGATCCCCGGGCGGTCACCAGGATGCCCCGGTCACCAGGACGCCCTGGCCTTTCCGCAGGTTCTCTTCGCCGCCTGCGAGCTGGGCCTCTTTGACCTGCTGGCCGAGGCCCCGGGGCCCCTGGACGTGGCGGCCATCTCCGAAGGCCTGGGCGCCAGCCCCTGGGGGACAGAGCTGCTGCTAGAAGCCTGTGTGCCCCTGCGGCTGCTGGACGTGGACACCCGCGGGGGGACGGGTGAGCTGCCGTCGTGGGGGAGGGCGAGAGGGCCAGCGGGTCACCGTGGACAGCTGCTCCCCGCCCACCAGGGGCGCTGTAGGGCTTGCGGCTCTGGGAGGCCGTGGGCCTTTAAGAGGTGGAGCCTAGCGGGAGGTGAGGTCACTGGGGGCGTGGCCTGCAGGGGAACCCTGGGACCCCAGTCTCTTCCTCTGTCTCTCTCTGCCTGATTCCTGGCCGCCTCGAGCAGAGCTGCTGTGGTCCACCACGCGGTCCTGCCATGATGCCCCGCCTGGCCACAGACCCGATGGTCACCACAAGTGACCAAGAGCCAAAGAACAGTTTCGTGTTTTTTCAGTGGGTTTTCTAAGGTTCTTGGTCACAGTGACAGAACCGGGAAGGAAGGGGCAGGCCCGTGTCCCTCCGCTGAGGGGCACTGTGAATGCAGAACCAGGTCTATGTGGTCCTCTGGGCGCTGACCCCCAGTTGTGTACCTCTGACCTGCGGCATCCACCACTTGTCCCCGTACTGCTCAGGGTCGGGCGACCCCGGGCCGCACCATCCCCTGGACTTAGGGAGAGCCCGTGCCCCGTTCCAAGGGACACTGGGGCTGCCCTGAGAGAACCCCGGGGGACAGGGAGGCTGCCCCTTCTTGGAGCCAGGACTCGCCCCTCGGACCTACGTAATGGGAAAGGCGCAGAGCAGGTGGCCATGGGTCCCTGCCCGCACTGCGCCCTCCCGGAGGGGACCCTGCGCGCACTGCGCCCTCACCCAGGGGGACCCTGCGCGCACTGCGCCCTCCCCACGGGGTCCCTGTGGACGGTCCGCCCTCCCCACGGGGTCCCTGGGCGCACTGCGCCCTGCCCGAGCGCACCAGGAGTGAGGACCCCCACAGGGCTGCCCGCTGCCCATCCGCGCCCACTCCTCCCGGCCGCCCCCACCCGCAGGGCTGCCCTGGGGCGTCGTGTGGAGGTCGCGTGCCCCGCGCTGGGGACGCCACGCCGCCGTGACGTCCACTCTGACGGGTCCCCGCCCTCCCCGCCTGTCCAGCCCGGTACGCGAACTCGGAGATGGCCCGCGCCTACCTGACCAGCCGCAGCCCCACGGGCCAGCGCGCCATGCTCCGGTACCTGGGCAGCACCACCTACCGCTGCTGGGCTCACCTGGCCGACGCCGTGAGGTGGGCGGGCCTCAGCCGTCCCCGGGGGCTCAGGTGGGGCCGGGGCTGGGGCGGTGACCCCCGGGGGAGGGGCAGGTGTGGTGGCCAGCAGGGGAGCTGTCCACACTGGGCCCTGCAGGGGGGGAGGCTGAGCCTGTGCCCAGATGCCGGACACCGGAGAGCTGCACCGGAGAAGCAGTGGTCAGCTCTGCAGGGGGATCCGCGGGTGAGGGGACAGGGTGAGGGGACAGGGCATCTCTGGGTCCTCCCGCGGATGCTCACAATGTCCGAGGGTGACGGCACCTTCCTGCTCCTCAGACAGGGCAGCAACCAGTACCTGAGGGCCTTCGGCGTCCCTGCGGGGGACCTGTTCTCGGCCATCTACAGGTGACAGCCCCAGCCGACAGACGGTCCTTCCTTAGGTCCCCTGCACCTGGAGGGACGAGGCACAGAGGCACCCGAGGTGTCATGGACAACCCGCCCTGCCACCGCCCCGTCCCCATCCCTGTCCCTGTGCCCGTGGACACAGATCCGGTCCTGAGAGGGGCCATCTGCCCTCCGTCCAGGCTCAGGTGCCCAAGCCCAGCAGAAAGTGGACGTGGGGTCCCAGGTCCCCAGAGCTGCCCGTCCCCGCCCCGACTTGGCTCACACTGGGACGGGGACCAGCCGCTGGAGAAGCTCTGGTGTCCTGCCATGGTACAGTGGCCATTCAAGGGACACCTCCCCTGGGGTCAGACTGCAGCACAGTGGCCCTTCGATGGCCATGTTCCCGGCTTCTCTTCCTGTCCCTCCCCCTCTCCGTTCTGTCCCCTCCCTCTGGGAAGCAAAGCCACAGAGAGGCCTCTGTACAGCCCCAGGGACCCCAGAGCTCTGGGCAGGACCCTGTCCCCTCCTGCCCCGTCCCCTCCTGCCCCGTCCCCTCCTGCCCTGTCCATCCTCCCTCTGGGCCCTGGGGGCGGGTAGGAGCTGCCCTCACCTCTCCTGAGGGACCCTGGGGACCCTCTTCCAGCAGGTCCTGCAGGGACCGTAGTGGACGCCGAGGCCCCTCCAGGTTCCCGGAGCTGCACCTGGTGGCCGCACTAGGGCTGCCGGCGTCCAGTCCTGGGGTCCCGGTGCCGCGTCACCCTGCGAGGCGTAGGTCGGGACCCTCGGTCTGAGCCTGACCAGCGCCGTCCCGCACCCAGGTCCCCGGCCGAGCGGCTGCAGTTCACGCAAGGTCTGCAGGAGATCTGGAGCGTCGACGGGCGGCGGGTGCTGACCGCCTTCGACCTGTCCCCGTTCCGTCGCGTCTGCGACCTCGGGGGTGAGTGTCCTCGGACGTGGGCACTGTCCTTCCTGCTGTGTCCGGGGAAAGTATTCACCACGGATTTCAGGGGACGCTCTGATGCCTGGGGTCTTGCAGAGGAAGAGGAAGAGCCTGGGGTCCCAGTGACCCGAGGGGCCGCCAACCCCAGGACTGGTCAGTTCCTTCAAGTAGGAAGTGACGCTCCTTCAGGTAGCTTGGGTGTCACTGTGACCAAAAGACCCCACAAGAACAATTAGAGGAGGAAGAGTCTCTCTGGGGCTCACGGTGTCCGAGGTCCAGTCCCTGGTGGCCGACTCCATGGCTCTGGCCCCAGGGGAGCAGAACAAGATGGCGGCAGGGCCTGGAGGAGGAGAGCCGCTCAGGACAGGGCACCAGGGAGCAGAGAGAGCTCTGCTCACCAGGGACAGGACAGAGACCCCCAAGAAACAGCCCAGGGACCCCCTCCTCCAGCCACACCCCACCTGCTGTAGTCACCACCCAGGGAGTCCATCCAAGTGGATTAATCCACTATGAGTCTACACCCAGTGAGTCCATCCAAGTGGATTAATCCACTTATTAAGCTACACCCAGTGATTCCATTCAAGTGGATTAATCCACTATGAGTCTACACCCAGTGAGTTCATCCAAGTGGATTAATCCACTTATTAAGCTACACCCAGTGAGTCCATCCAAGTGGATTAATCCACTACTAGTCTACACCCAGTGAGTTCATCCAAGTGGATTAATCCACTTATTAAGCTACACCCAGTGAGTCCATCCAAGTGGATTAATCCACTTATTAGTCTACACCCCGTGAGCCCATCCAAGTGGATTAATCCACTGATTAGTCTACACCCCGTGAGTCCATCCAAGTGGATTAATCCACTGATTAGTCTACACCTCTCCTAACCCACTCATTCCACCTCTGGACCGTCTTGCATGGTCTCCTGTGAGCTTTAGGGGACCCCGATGGCTGCACCCTAACACTGGTGACCTGACCGTCCTGTGAAGGCCAGTCCCTCCTGGCCACACACCCAGCCTCGTCTTATAGGTCGTCACCCCCCAAGCCAGTGTCCACTGCCTCCACTGCCCAGGGTCACGGACAAACAACTAGGGACGTCCTCCATCTGACTGTCACCGAGACTCTCCCAACTAGCCAGTCCCTGCCTGCCCACCAGGGTCAGCGGTGGATGGTGGACCACCCCAGTGCCTCCCGTGAGCCCCCCAGTGCCTCCCCGTGTGGCCCTGTGACACTCAGCTTCTGGTCACTGCAACGAAGGCCCGAGACATGCGACTGGTCAAGAGAAAAGTCAACTCTGGGTCACTGTCTTGGAGGTGGGGCCTTGGGGCAGCCGCACATGACGGTGGGCGCGAGTGGCAGAGGAGAAAGAAGAGGACGAGCCTGGGGTCAGAGTGACCCTGCAGCACACTGGTCCAGTGACCTCAGGTCCACACTAGGTGCCGCCACCTCCCGACCGCTCCAGGCTGGGGACCCAGCCTCTGATCATGGCCTGCGGGGACAGTGGCGAAGCAGACTAGCCCCCAGGGCCTGCCAGGCTCCCGCATCTGGGGAACCCACACCGCAAACCCGCTGGCCGCCGGCTGCCCATCCGTGGCCGCAGGGAGCCGGGAGTTCTCCATGGACCTCCACGTTTGGAGCAGGGAGCCTCGGTCCTTCAGGGAACGTGGACATAGAACACAGCCAGCTCCTCAGGGCTCAGGGGAGACTCTGCGCGGGACACTCTCGTCCCCTGGGGTCGGCCATGGGCAGGACCTCGCTCCAGATGGACAGGACCTCGCTCCAGTCCCTCCCTTCCCTGCCCGTCGGAGCCTCGGGCCCTCGCTCTGAGTGCGCCAGTCAGACTGAATGGAAGTCCCACTGGGGACAGTGCGCAGCCTGTGCACCATCCTGGGGACCACCCTGTGCACCATCCCGGCCTCCACATCTGTGCACCATCCTGGCCTCCACACCCTGTGCGCCATCTTGGTTTTTACACCCCACGCGCCATCTTGGCCTCCACACCCCGTGTGCCATCTTGGCCTCCACAGCTGTGCACCATCCCGGCCTCCAAACCCCGAGCGCCATCCTGGCCTCCACACCCTGTGCGCCATCCTGGCCTCCACACCCTGTGCGCCATCCTGGCCTCCACACCCCAAGCGCCATCTTGGTTTTTACATCCCATGCGCCATCCTGGCCTCCACACCCTGTGCGCCATCCTGGCCTCCACACCCCGTGCGCCATCCTGGCCTCCACACCCTGTGCGCCATCTTGGCCTCCACACCCCGTGCGCCATCTTGGTTTTCACCGAGGCCCTCTGGCCATGCTGATGGAGGGTGCCCGGGTGGAGCCATGGTTCTCAATGGCCCTTGGAGACTCGGGCCATGGGCCACCCTGGGGCCACCCACGGAGTCCTGAGAATTGCTCTCCTCACAAGCTTCGGACGCGCCACTGGTCCACGGGCCTCCTGGGGACAGACGAGGTGTCCCTCACCCCGAGCGTGGATGCTCCGTCCACCACGTCACTCTTGTTCCCTCTGAGAGGTTGGAGGTGCCCTCGAGGGGACCCTCCCTCGGGGCAGGTGTCCTGAGGTCCCCGTTAAGTCCTCCCGGGAGCCGTGACGCAGATGCAGCCCAGGCCCACGCTGTGGAGGGTCTTGGAGAGGGGTCAGGGCTGGGCACGGCCATCAGGGTGAGGCCCCTGGGTGGCATCCTGGAGGCTGTACGAGGACAGGCAGAGACCAGAACACGCCCTTGCCATGTCCCTCGCCGGGCACCACCAGGAAGAGCGCCACCAGCTGTAGCCGCTGACCACCAGAACCGGGGGCTGGAGAGCTACCCCTCCCCTGGCCTGGGCCCGAGGCCTGTCCTCCCAGAGGTCAGGAGGCCGGGGCAGGAGGATCGCGGGTTCAAAGCTCATCACTCAGCGAGGCCCCAGCCACTCAGCGAGACCCTGGCTCAGCATTAAAACCAAACCCAACCTTTTTTCCCTATTCTTTCCACGCGCCCTGCCTCAGGCACCCTGTCACAGTGACAGATGGCCCCGTGCAGCCCAGATCCAAGGGCCACACGCAGGGCTGGTTCCACAGGCTGAGGAAGGTCCCCGAGAGACACGGGAACCGAGGCCCCAGCCTCCCGTCCTCACGGCCCGCGGGCATCAGAGCCACCGCTGGGACACCTGGCTCTGGGCCAAGAGAGGGCCCCCAAGCGGCTGTGCCTGTGGCTCAGTGCGTGACGCTGGGCACGCTCCATGGTCCTACGCCGGTGGTCTCTTCCAGGTGGGGCCGGGGCGCTGGCCCAGGAGTGCGCCTCTCTGTACCCCGGGTGCCAGGTCACCGTCTTCGAGGTCCCCGAGGTGGTGCAGACGGCGAGGGCCCACCTCCCGCTGCAGACGGAAGGGCAGGTGGACTTCCGTGAAGGTAGGTGTCCTGGGGACTCCGGGGGGGGGGGGCCAAGTGACGTGGCGCACGGACCCTCCAGGTCCCCTCGTCCCGTGTCATCTCAAGTCCCCAAGCCCCACGTTTCGGTGACGGTCCCCAGCAGCGTCCGTCCCACCTCCTCTGTGCCCGGGACCTAGGGAGCCAACCGCCATCCCCAGGGTCGGGGCTGGACACAGGTGGCCGCTCCAAGATGGCGCCTGTGGATTTGTCAGGAAAAAACTAAGATTTTGAGAGTCGAGTGCTGGACGCCGTACTGGCCTGCGAGCTGTCCCCGGGCGTCCCTTGGTCAGTTCGGAGAGGCCCTGACGGGCAGCAGGCTCAGGCCAGCTTCTCGGTGGCAGCCGCTGGGGCCGCGTCTGGGGCTCTGTGGCCATCGCCTGTGTCCCCGGCCCGGGCCGTGGGGTCCGCCATCCCCGCGTGGCCCGTTGCAGGGGGAGACGGTCACCCGGGCTGCCCAGGGTCCGCCTCTGCAAGACTGGACCTGCTGGTCGCCGTGACGCCGGCCGGACGGGACCCTCCCGTGTGTTGCAGGGGACTTCTTTGAAGACCCCCTCCCCGAGGCCGACCTCTACATCCTGGCCAGGGTCCTGCACGACTGGTCAGATGAGAGATGCTCCCGGCTGCTGGCCAGCGTCCACCTCGCCTGCAGGCCCGGTAGGGGACAGGGTGGGGCGCGGGGCCTCCTGTGACAGGGGTGGGGAGTCCCGTAGGCTGTCCTCCAAGAGGAGTGGCCACTGCAAGGCTGGCCTCGAGGGCCAACGGACACTAGAGCCACCAATCAGGGAGAAGGCCGGGGCTCCTCGGGGGCCAGTCCGTCACGTGTCAGCAGACCTCTCCATGTGACGGGGCAGTGCCCAGCTGTCCTCTGAGGCCACCATCCTGGTGACCCTTGGGTCCTGGACCACAGCCTCTGTGTGTCCTGGGGAGAGTGCCCAGCTGTCCCCTGCGGTTACCCGTTCTGGTGGCCCCAGGCCCTGGGCACGTTCTGGGGCCCAGGGACAGTGGCTCGCCCCCCCCCAGGTGGCGGCGTCCTGGTGGTGGAGCGCGTGCTGGACGCGGACGGCCGGGGCCCGCTGGCCACGCTGCTGGGCTCGCTCAACATGCTGCTGCAGGCCGAGGGCCGCGAGAGGACCGCCACCCAGTTCCGTGCGCTGCTGGCGGCCGCCGGCTTCGGGGCCTTCGCGCTGCGCAGGACGGGCGGCGTCCACGATGCCATCTTGGCCACCAAGGCGCTGCCCGGAGCCGGCCACCCTGGGACCCGAGGACAATAAAGAGACGTGTGTCCGTCCCTGGTCTCTGCTCGTGTGACGGGGGCGGGGGGGATGGCCGCCGTCCTGGGCGCGTCTCGTCCTTACACAGGGCGACGTCCCCCGGCTGAGGGACCGGGCGGGAGCCCAGCTCTGCCCTGACCGTGGGCAGGTCCCTGTCTTCCGAGGTCCCCCGTGGGGCGCAGTGTCCTGCTTATGTCCTGACAGAGCTGAGGCCCCAGCAGGGGACACACCGGGGACAGGGCCTCGGTCCTCCTCCCAGCTGCCCTGGTTGACCCCTATGGCCACCAGCGACCCCCGTGAGCGGCACCTGCCGGGGACGGTCCTCTCTGCCTCTGTCCCCCTCACGTCACCTCACGTAGCCCCATGGGGACACCCAGGCAGCTCATGCTCCTGTGGATACAGGGACACGGGCAGAAGACCCCGAGGAGGGGACAGTGACGTCCCTGCCGATTCCTCGCCCCCTTCCCCTTGGGGCTCCTCCAGTCTGGTTCTGGGGACGGGGACGGGGCTTGGGGTCACACAGGTGTCCTTATGGGAAGAAGAGAGAAGAGAGCCACGAGAGAGAGGGGAAGCGTGTGGCAACAGACAGGGTGACAGCAGGGGACACCCTGCAGCACTGAGGCCAGCCAGGGGCCGCCCTGCAGGTGGGGCCCAGAGAGGGTGCCCGGTCTCCTAAGGCGCACAGCACAGAGAGCCACCCAGCCCGGAAGGTCCACTGCGGTCACTCTGGGAAACCTGTGGGTCACTGTGACCGCACGGAAGTGTCCCTGGTAGACGGTCCTAATCCAAGAGTGGCTCCGAGGACCGTGTCCCCGTCCCCCCGGGGTGACCTGTGTCACAGGGACCTTCTTGCAAAAGGGAGAGCGAGATTCTGGGTCGCAGCTCCCAGAGGGGCCGGTGGGTGGACTGGGCAGCAGGGTCGTGCCGGGCCTGGGGAGGAGCCTCTGGGCTTTCTCCCTGGGTGCTCAGGACCGCCTGGGGGACTCGGTCGCCATGGCGACATCCCGGGACCGCGGCAGAGCCGGCTCGGCATCTGCCGGCAGGTGGCGCCCTCGGGCCAAGGCTGTCCATCAAGCCGGCGGGGGCGGGGCCGGGGACCCGGGGACCGAGGAGCGTCCTGCCTGTCCCCTGGTGCCTTCCGCTCTGGGTCTCACGACACCATTTCCAAGTGGCGAAGCCGATTAAATCCGCGGCTGCCGGTTCCTTAGGGAGGCTCCCGGGGGGGGGGGGACAGGGCGACCTCAGGCCCAGGGGACAGGAGCTCAGTGGCCCACCCCCTCTTCCTCGTCCCCAAGGTGGGGGTCTTCGTCTGCGGCCCTGGGCAGGGGACACGGAGACCTGGTTCCTGGGGTTGCTCCTTGACCTGCGGCCCTCGGGGGACAGACGTGCTCACAGCTGCCCCAAAGTGGGGACCCCCCCCCCCAGCACGATTCCTGCAAACCTGTTGGACGTCAGAGCTGTCACTCAGGGTGACAGGCAGGAGCGTATTGAAGGAAAGGGGCAGGGGACACTCTCAAGGGACAGAGGGGTCCTCTCAGAGGGGACAGGGACAGCGTGCCCCTCCTGGCCTCCAGTTTTATTGGGGTCCCAGGGAAGTCTGCAGAGAGCCCCGCCCAGGTCCCCTCCTGACTTTGACGGACAGCAGGGTGACATCACACTCTCCAGTCCCCACGGCCATGGCCACTCTGGGTCCCCCTGGCCCCTGCTGCCTGGTTCTCAGTGGAACCTGTTCTTGCAGATT
This sequence comes from Spermophilus citellus, assembly GCF_964194105.1. Classification (NCBI taxonomy): domain Eukaryota; kingdom Metazoa; phylum Chordata; class Mammalia; order Rodentia; family Sciuridae; genus Spermophilus; species Spermophilus citellus. The sequence continues at coordinate 445,335 of NC_138190.1, forward strand.
TTAGGGTTGGAGGAAGGATCCTCATCCCCCTGAATCCCGGGGCCTGGTCCGCATCAGGGTCCCAGAAGTCCCCCCTTCAGGGTCCCCTGGTTCCTCTCAGGGACATGCCTTCCCGCCTGCATGTCCCCTGCAGGTCACAGGTGGTGTGTGAGGAAGGTGGCGGAGCCTGTGCCCGGAGGCCAGGCAGGGCTGCAGGTCCAGGGCTTCGGGGAAGGAAGCTGTGGGGTCAGCACTGGGGGCCGTTGATAGAACTGTCCCCTGGACCTCGTGTCCCACCATCTGCACCCGTCTGTCCTCTGTCAGTAAGGCTGGTCAGAGGGAGAAGTTGATAACTGTTTATTTATTTATTTGGGGTACCAGCGATTGAACTCAGGGACACCCGACCCCTGAGCCCCGTCCCCAGCCCTATTTTGCATTTTATTTAGGGACAGGGCCTCACAGAGTTGCTTAGGGCCTCGCTTTGGCTGAGGCTGGCTTTGAACTCGCGATCCTCCTGCCTCGGCCTCCTGAGCTGGTCGACAGGTGGCCAATGACGGTTTGTCTTGGAGACATAAACGGAGCACGCCCTGCCGATCCTTGCGGGGCACAGAGTCACGGAGGAGGGACGCAGGAGAGTCTGCAGCCTCCCTTGGAGCCCAGCTTCCTGTACTTAGTCCACAAAGTCCAACGTGAGAAATGCTGGACCTTCTAATTCTCAGCTTTTCCAGAATCCACAGACCCTGGTCAGCAACGTGCATGACCTGGGGTTTCCCCGTGTACAGTGGCGCTCAGACATTGCAGGCAGCCCAGGAGGAAGGTGGTCCTGGGGAGGGCGCTGGGTCCGTGGCCCTTGCTGCCCCCTAGTGGGTGGGCATTAGCCACTGCCTCTAGGTGTGGGTGGCCGGCCCTGCAGGGCGCCCAGAGGGGGGACCTGCTCTGCACTGACCTGGGGGCTTTTCACAGCCCCTAGGAGAGGCCGAGGTTCCCCGCGGTCCATCTCCCAAGGGCTGTGCATGCTGCCTGCGGGGTCCTGGAGCCCCGGACCCCACCGGACCCCGTCCTCTGCCCACATCGGGGACCTGTCAGCAACGACGATTTGGGCAGAAGTGGGTCCTGAAATAGCCGGTTGCTGAGCAAAGAGTCGCCGAGAAGTTGCATTTTTAGGAAGCGGAGACGGAGGAGGCTTGGAGCGCAGGGTGCTGGCCCCGGATGCCGGGATCCGTGGGCCAGGCCGGGGCTGCGGGACACAGCGTCCAGCTCAGGAAGTCCGCAGGGCGTTGCTGGCTGCCCGGGACCAGGCGGGGGACAGGGAGGGGCTCGGGATCTCCTTTGGGTTTGGGGGTGGGTGACAAAGCTCTGGGGTTGCAGAACGACCCTTGCCCACAGTTCTGCAGGCCTGTGCGACTTCGACGGTGACGTCCACGCTGCTCCCTCCCTCTAGGACCGTTTCTCGGGCCCCTGCGCCCTTGACTGGACACTCTGTCCCCCTTGAAGCCCCCCACTCCTCTCTCCCAGGTCTCTGTCCCACGGGCTGCAGCCACCCGTCGCCTGCCTTGCTCAGCCCCTGTGGGCACCTTAGGTCGTCCCCTCTAGGGCCACCGAGCCGGGCGGTGCGTCCCCACGGGGAGCCACCCGGTGCCTCTTGGGCATCTGCCAGCCCTGGGGAGGAAGGGTCAGGCCAAGCCCCAGACGGCGCCTGGCCAGCCAGGACCTCGGGACACCTGCCATGGGAGCTCGTGCTGGCCGGTCAGAGGCAGCAAAGCCGTCCAGACCCGATCCCGGGCGGGGGTCCAGCTCCCTGGACAGCAGATTGAACTGCCGTCATTCCAGGGCCTCCCCCGCAGGCTGCTGTGCACCTTTAACCGGCAGGAACCGGGCTCCCAGAAACCAGAGCTGGGGCGTGGGGCGGAGCCTGGGGCGTGGGGCGGAGCCTGGAGCCTGGGGCGGAGCCTGGGGCGTGGGGAGGGGCCTGGGGCACAGGGTGGAGCCTGGGGCGTGGGGCGGGGCCTATGGGTGTGAGGTGGAGCCTAGGGTGCGGGGCAGAGCCTAGGACGCAGGGCGGAGCCTGGGGCGTGGGGCGGAGCCTGGGGTGTGGGGCGGAGCCTGGGATGGGGGCAGAGCCTAGGGCACAGGGTGGAGCCTGGGACGTGGGGCGGAGCCTGAAGTGTGGGCGGGGCTTGGGGCGGGGCCACCTCCCAGCAGCGGCCGCCCCTGGCTGCAGGTCCTGGGCTCAGGGGGAGGTGTGTGTGTGTGTGTGTGTGTGTATGTTTGTGTGTGTGTGTGTATGGCAGGGGGGCGGGTCCTGTGTGTTTGCGCGCTCATGTGCAAGCATCTGCCTGTGGGCGTGCAGCGTGCGTCAGAGGTGTGTGTTTTCTGTTTGTGAGTTCGTTTCTGCCGGCCGTGTACATGTGCATGTGTGCAGGGTGTGTGTTGGCACGCGCTCACGCGTGTGCATGCTCGAGAGGGTTGGCGTAGGTGTGGCCAAACGTTTGTGGGTTTGCAGGACTCTTGTGCACGCGAGGTTTTTTTTGCATTTGTGTAGGTCTGTGTGTTTCCCTGTGCATGGGCCTGTGTGTGTGTGTACGCGTATGCTTGTGTGCATCATTGTGTGTACGAGTGCACTTCTGCACGCACTGCACGTGAGTTTGCGTGTGGGTGTGCATGAGTGTGCGTGTGTATCTGCATGCATCTGTACTTTTTCCTGAGGTGCTGGGGGTCAAACCCCGGGCCTGTCCCGCGCGAGGCAAAGTGGGTACCTCGAGCTTTGTCCCAGGCCCCCTCGGTTCCGTTTCTGCATCTGCGGAGAAACCACCAAGAAAACCGGGTTGACCGGTTCCCAGGGGCAGCGTTTCCAAATTCCATTAAATTCCCTGAGCTCATTCTCACCGTGGCCACGGAGGCAGCCACTGGAGACCGGGGGTGGAGGCTCATAGGCTCAGGCAGCCCTAGACCTTGCTTTGCAGAGCCTTCGTGGGCGCAGGGAGGTGGTCTCCAGGGGAGAGGTGCCCAGCGCTGTGTCTGCAGGTTTCACCCCCGTCCAGTGTCGGATTTTTCTTTCTTGCTTTTATCCAAATGGATCTGCAGCCTTCTTGGTCCAAGGCCTCCTGAGAGGCTGAGGCTGTCCAGTGGGTCCTCCTCCCAGCGGCCTGCAGACTGGCCTCCGCCTGCCACCCTGCGCACGTGCTCGGAGATTCTCTCTGCGCATCTCTGAGCTGTCTAGCGCCCGCGTGTGACGGGCTCCGTGACTGGATGTCTGACAGCGAGCAAAAGCAGGATCTTGAAGAAATATGTGCACACGTCCGTTCAAATCAGCAATATCCACGACGGCCTGGGGGAGGAAGCCACCCGTGCATGCACGAATGGTGTGTGTGCGCAGTCACGTAGTGGAATATTACTTGGCCTGGAAAAAGGAAGGGGACTCTGACGTCTGCTAAAGTGGAGGATCAAGCCGGTCAGGAAAGGCCTCAGGCTGTAGGAAGCCACTTGCTTGGGTCCTGAGAGGCGTCATATTCCTAGGGACAGAAGGTCGAATCGTGGGGGCCGGGGGCGTTAGGGTTTCAGGCGGGCAGTTTCCCGTGGGGGATGAGAACTGGAACTGCGAGGCCCTATAATCCCTTAATGCCCCTCAGCTGGCCACCTCAAACCCGCTGTAATGTCACAACTACGTCACGTGCCTTAGGCCTCAATGTCCAGCACCGCACGCTGACGCAGCCCCGGTGCAGCCCCTGGTGTGGACACAGCGCTGGGGCCTGAGATCTGCGGCCACACGGGGAGCAGGAGGCTCCGAGCCTCTGAGCCTCCAAGGAAGGCCGGGTGTGCCATGCACCCCCCTGTGTCCCAGAGCAGATCCCTGTCCCCGCACACGGGTGACAATCAAAGCCCAGGTGAATGGAGGGGCGCTGGGGCCTGGGGGGGGGTCAGGGCGAGTGGGGGGCGGGGTGCAGACCTGGGAATGGGGGTGGGGGGCAGAGGGCAGGAGACTTGGAGATGGGGGAGGGGCTTAGTGTGGGGGAGGGGAACAGGAACGGAGGGGGAGACCTGGGAACGGAAGGACTGGGACAATGAAGGAGGGCGGGGGACCTAGGAATGGGGTAGGGGACACTGAACTGGGAAGAAGGGACCTAGGGATCAAGGCAGGGGCGTGGGAGTGGGGGAGGGGCATATAAATGGGGGAGGGGCATAGGAGTGGGGGAGGGGCGTGAGAGGGGGAGAGGCACAGGATGGGGAGGGGCCTAGGAGGAGGGGGAGGGGCGTGGGAGTGGGGGAGGGGGCTGGAGGTGGGGGAGGGACACAGGAGGGGGAGGGGCATAGAAGTGCAGAGGGGCTTAGGAATAGGGGAGGGGCGTGTGAGTGGGGGAGGGGCGTGTGAGTGGGATATAGGAGTGCAGGGGGAGACCCGGGAGTGGGGAGGGGACCTAAAGGTCGGTGAGGGTAGGGGTGGGGACAGAGGACGGGGCTCGGGCACACAGGGATGCGGAGGGGTCCCCGGGCCTGGCCTGGGGGTCCAGGAGCGGAGGAGGGAAGGACGCGGAGCTGGTGGCCCTGGGTCCCGACGCGGCAGCTCTGGGGACACTGGGGCACGGAGCTGCAGGCGTGGGGTGGGGCCTGCGGTCCGCAGCGGGTGGCCCTGGGCGGCGGGGCTGTCCCTCCAGAGGCGGGCGGGGCGCAGGTGCGGCGGCGGCCGGCAGGGGGCGCGCGCGGCCCGCGGTTTGCTGGGCGCCGACCGAGCGCTGGGGGTTCCCCGCGGTCACAGCTGTCGCCTGGGGAGGGGGACCGCCGTGCCCTCCCCGCCCGGAGTCACCCCGCAGGCGCTGGGTCCCCCGCGCCCAGCCCGGCCTCGCCCCACTCGGGTCTCAGGCGACATCTGGAGATCAGGGCGGTGGCTGCTTGGTTTGCACGGGGGGGGGGGGACCCCGTGGGGTGGAGGCCACTTCTCGGTCCCTTTGGGAGGCCGCCTCTGCAGACCTGGTGCCCACAGCTCGGGGTGGACATTTCCCGTTTGCAGGTCCAGGGCGCCTCGGCGTCCCCGGCCCTGTGACCGTCTGTGGCTGTGGCAGGTCTGTGTGTCACGTGAGGGCACCTGGGTGTGATGGCGAGGTCCGTGTCTAATTGATGTCCACGTCCCGTCATGGCCGAGCCGCGTGGCGGTGTGGATGTCCGTGATGCTCTCACCTGCCCGGCCTCCCGGCCTCCTCCGCAGCCCCGTCATCCCAGAGACTCGGGAGGCTGAGGCAGGAGGATCACAAGTTGGAGACCAGCCTCAGCAACTTACTGAGGCCCTGGGCAACATAGGGAGACCCTGTCCCCAAATAAAAAATAAATAAATAAAAAGGGTTGGGGACGGGGCTCCGTGGCCAGGCACCCCTGGATCAATCCCTGCTACCAAAAATGGGGGAAAAAATCAATTGTGGGGAAAATTCACAAAACATGACATTTCCCACTTTGGTCATTTTTCAATGGGCAGTGTCATCGCTGCTGGTGTGAATAATGTCCCCTAAAGAATGTCCCCCACATGGGGACAGCTGGGTCCCCAGCGTGGCCTCCTGGGGGTGTTGGAATGGACCCCCGAGCCCACGGAATCCCAAGCTTCTGATTCTGGGAATATTTCAAATAAAAAGCCCGATTTGGGAATCACAAACCTAGGACTTGCGCTTTTTTCCTATCAGTGGACATTCCTGTGGAGCTCTAATTATGTTCTTAATGTATACCTCAGTGTCACACGACTCCGCAACCTGATGCCAACCCCCGTCGACCTTCTGTCTTTGTAAGCTGAAGACCTCAGGCAGACCCTCACAGTGACAGCGATCGCCACCCAACGTCCGCTGAGCCACCGTCCATGAAGCACCGAGTCCTCGTTCCCCTACCTGAGTCAGGGGCCTGGGTCAGAGGCCTGGATTAGAGGCCAGGGTTAGAGGCCTGGGTCAGGGGCCTGAGTCAGAAGCCTGGGTTAGAGGCCTGGATTAGAGGCCAGGGTTAGAGGCCTGGGTCAGGGGCCTGAGTCAGGGGCCTGAGTCAGAAGCCTGGGTTAGAGGCCTGGGTGAAAGGGCTTCATTAGAGGCTGGGTCAGGGGCCTTAATTAGAGGCCTGGGTTAGAGGCCTTGGTCAGAGGCCTTGGTCAGAGGCCTGGATTACAGGCCAGGGTTAGAGGCCTGGGTCAGGGGCCTGAGTCAGAGGCCTGGGTTAGAGGCCTGGGTGAGAGGGCTTCATTAGAGGCTGGGTCAGGGGCCTTAATTAGAGGCCTGGGTCAGGGCCCTGGATTAGAGGCCTGGGTCAGGGGCCTTAATTAGAGGCCTGGGTTAGAGGCCTGGACTACAGGCCTGGGTCAAGGCCTGGATTAGAGGCCTGTGTTAGAGGCCTGGGTCAGGGCCTGGGTCAGAGGCCTGGGTTAGAGGCCTGGGTCAGGGGCCTGAGTCAGAAGCCTGGGTTAGAGGCCTGGGTGAGAGGGCTTCATTAGAGGCTGGGTCAGGGGCCTTAATTAGAGGCCTGGGTCAGAGGCCTGGACTACAGGCCTGGGTCAAGGCCTGGATTAGAGGCCTGTGTTAGAGGCCTGGGTCAGGGCCTGGGTCAGAGGCCTGGTTAGGGGCCTGGGTCAGGCCCTGGATTAGAGGCCTGTGTTAGAGGCCTGGGTCAGGGCCTGGTTCAGAGGCCTGGATTAGAGGCCTGAGTCAGAGGCCTGGTCAGGGCCTGGGTCAGAGGCCTAGTCAGAGGCCTGGGTCAGAGGCCTGGATTAGAGGCTGGGTCAGGGCCTGGATTAGAGGCCTGGGTCAGAGGCCTGGATTAGAGGCCTGGGTCAGAGGCCTAGATTAGAGGCCTGGGTCAGGGGCCTGGGTCAGGGGCCTGGATCAGAGGCATGGTCAGGGGCCTAGGTCAGAGGCCTGGATTAGAGGCCTGGGTCAGGGCCTGGATTAGAGGCCTGGTTTAGAGGCCTGGGTCAGAGGCCTGGATTAGAGGCCTGGGTCAGAGGCCTGGATTAGAGGCTGGGTCAGGGCCTGGATTAGAGGCCTGGTCAGGGGCCTGGGTCAGAGGCCTGGGTCAGAGTCATGGATCAGAATTCTGGGTCGGAGGCCTGTGTTAGAGGCCTGTGTTAGAGGCACAGGTCACAGGCCTGGGTTAGGGGCCTGGGTTGGAGGCCTGGGTAGGGGCCTGGGTTGGAGGCCTGGTCGGAGGCCGTCTCTGGGCAGCTTCTGACCTTCCCATTGCGCTGACCTCAGCTGTGCTGGCCATTCAGGGAGGAGGGAGCCCCGGCCTCCCCAGCGCCCTGGCCTCCGACTGAGGCCCCATGAGCTGACAGACAGTGCAGAGGACAGCGCTGGGGATTGTTCTGGGGGAGGGCGGTGACCCAGGGGCCTGCAGGGACAGGACGTGGAGCAGCAGGGACCCGGGCAGCTTTACGGCTCCGTGGGACCCGGGGGTGGGGTGACCCTGAGGAAGCAGGAGGGGACAGAGGGGCTGACCCACGGCGACACCCCGACGGCCGCAGATGCCCATTCACGTCCCCAAGAGGACCTCGAGTGACACCGCAAGGACCTTCCTCAGGGGTTTCTGTGCCTCGACTGAGAGGCCTCGGGGCCCAGGGGCTGTGGAAGGTCCCTGTCCCCAGAGGGACACAACCTGAGCCCCTCACAAGCTTCCCGTGTTCCTGGCCTGGTCCAGCCGGTGGCTTCTAGGACCCCGAGTGGCCCAAGGACGCCTGTGTCCCAATCCTCGGGGCCCCCCCAGCCTCTAATTTTGATAAGGGTCCAGCAACCCTGGACATCCCCTAGAGGAGGCCGGGATCCAGCCTCCACAGATCCCCCTTCTTGCAGGTCAACCTCCCCCTGTGGCTTTTTTGGGGGGGAACCAGGCATTGAACCAGGGGTGCCCAGCCGCGGAGCCCACCCCAGACCTTTAATTTCTTATTTAGAGTCGGGGTCTCGCTAAGTCGCTTAGAGCTTCGCTCAGCGGCTGAGGCTGGCCTCCAACCTGCCGTCCTCCTGCCTCAGCCTCCCGAGGCGATGGGGAAAACAGGACATTTTAAAAGCATCTTTCAGGCCAAACCTTGGATGGCCCCGGTTTGCAGATTGTCCTGGACACAGGTTTGCTCCGTGCCAATTCTGTCTGTCCAGGGGGCTCTCACACCCTGGGTGGGGTCACTCCTGGCCCCCCGGTGTGTGGGGCCCAGAGAGGCTGCCCCACCTCCTGCAGTGCACAGCACAGCCCACCCCAGAGCACCCCCAGCCCCAGAAGCCTCCGGTGCCCAGGAGACCTGCAGGACAACGGGTGCTCTGTCCACCCAGCTCCGTGGCCTCCGGGAGACGAGGCCAGCTCTGGCGACCGCAGAGCACTGACAGTTCCCGGGGCCGAGGATAGGCGCGGTGACCTCGCAGGGCGCAGAGGGGGCGCTTGGGCTCTGAGTCCCTGTAGACCTGCTGTCCCCAGCCAGAGCCATGTGGCCACGGTCAGCAGCAGCCGGCGGCGGTGGAGGCCCCTTGGGGTCTCCCTTTCTTGCAAGAGGCCATTCCGTGCAGGCGCAGCGGGTGGGGCCGCCCTCCCCGGAGCAGCGGTGTCCGGTGGACACGGCCGAGCCCTGCGGCTGGAGGCTGCTGGGCCTCTGCCCCTGCTGCCCGCCTGGTGGACGGTTTGGTTTGTGGCCCCGGAGGGAAGCGGAGGCAGCGCACTGGGCGCCCAGGTCGCGGAGGCCAAGCTGCGAGGCTGAGCGCGCATCCACCTCGGGGAGGGAACCCTCCACCCCAGGCTGCCCCGGCCCCGGCCTCCTCTGGACTGTCCCTTCTCCTTGGGGACCTCCAAGGTGGGTTGCAAAAACCACGCACCTGGTCTCTGGGGACAGTGGCACCCCGTAAGGCGAAGTCCCCGGCCTCGGGGCACTTTGAAGAAGGCACCGCGGCTGCGCTGGGCGGATCCCTGGCTTCGCCACCTGATGCCGCTGGCCTCTCTAGAGGGCAGCTGGGCAGGCGCTGGGCATTCTGCAGAGTTTGGGCGCCTGGGAACCGACTGGGACCTCCCCACGGAGCCGTCAGAGTTGAGCCCAGCGAAGGTAAAAATGTCCTCCCCAGGCTCCAGCCGGGGACCCCTGGAGAGGTGCGAGGCCCAGAGCCGAGGACCGAGGAGGTGCCGGCCCTGTACGGTTGCCCGTGGAGGGTGCTGACCCCAGATGGTGGCCTAAGGGTGATTTGTCCTCTGAAAGCTCAGGCACCCGCCGGCTCTGCACGTGGCTGAGGCTATTTTTTTTTTCAAATGAGATGGACATTTAAGTCAGCAGGACCCCCCTCTCCCTGGGGGGTCTCCAGAAGCAGGTCTGAGGTGGCCTCTGCCCTTGGTGACACCATCTGCCATGATGTGGTCACAAGAGCCTAGTGAATGCCAGGGGCCGTGACTTTGAACCTCAGAACTGTGAGTCCAATCAACCCTTTTTTGCTTTGCAGACAAGCCTGGCCTCGGGTATTTTCTGATAGTCACAGCAAATGGGTTGAGTCAGGTTCCGCTGCTGCTGCTCTTCCCAGCTCAACGGGGAGCCCCGGGCCACTTAGATCCACCAGGGAGGGTCCGAGCTTCCAGTACAGGAGAAGCTGCAGGCCAGGAATGGAACTGGCTGGTCATCTGTGTGTCCTTACGTCACCTGTGATCCGTGGCCCTGGAGGTGGGGACACACAGACTGAGGGTTTCAGGGGTTCAGTCCGTGGTTGGCCGATGCCATGGCTCTGGCCCAAGGGGAGGCGGGACATCATGGCGGAAGGGCCTGGAGGAGGAGAGCAGCTCAGTCAGGAGACGGAGAGGGAGGAGGAGAGTCACATGGGTGGCCCTGGGGATCGAAGGGGAGAAGGGCAGATCTCACGCGGGCAGGATTTGGTCCCAATGAGCCCAAGTGTCATGCACACTGTTGTGCCATCATGCACTGAGCAATGGTGCGTTCCAGTGGATTAATCCACTGACTAGTCTACACCCGTGTGTTTGCACTCCTGGGCTCACAGGTGACGCTGTGCATCGAGTGTCACCCTCCAGGCCAGCTGCGGGAACCCCCAGAGCGGCTCCCAGGGGCGCACAGAGCTTGGCTGATTTCTTTCCCCGTTGGAGGCTCATCCCATTTGTCAGGGGACCTACGTGTCACCCTGAGACTGAGCCTCATCCTGGCGCCTGGTGACACTTCCCTTCTCCACCCCCGAAGGGCTCCCAAAGCCAGCCCCATCCGAGGGTCACCCCTTAATGGCAGCAGATGGGCGGCTGCCTGCAGTATCAGGAGGGACCTGGGTCCACCCGTGCGTGAAGCCGCCTGCCCAGGAAGGACGCGGCTCGGCTGGACCCCGGGGACAGCAGCTCCTGGAAGGGGGTGACACATGTAGACCCAGGGACGCGGTTGGTACCGGGAGCCAGTTTCCCGCCAGGTTCTGGAGGGAGCCAGGAAGAAGCCCTACGGAAGCAAGTGGCATCGACCAAGTTCAAGGTCCCTTCCCTCGGTCCCCCCCGTCCACCCTGAAGGCAGCCGAGAAGACCAGGGTGACAGCGGGGCTGAGTGCAAACCCAGCCAGGGGGATGCTCTTTGGGGTTCACGTGTCACAGCAGCGAGTTGTCATGGAGAGGGCCATCGTGGGGACAGGAGGGACACTGCCCTTTCCCGGAAAAATCCCACAAGTCTTGGGTGAATGGGTGGAAATGACCTCTAGGGTTCTGGGACTTGGTGGCCACTGTCCGTGCTTCATTTGCTGAAGAACTTGGTGGGGACAAGCCGTGAGGTCGTCTGTGACTCCTTCTGAAGGCACAATTGTGATGGGCCATCCAGGGGGTCCACTCGACTGCGCTGAGAGATGCCAGAATGGACACCCATGAGGGCAGCTTCAGAGAATATGGGCACCTGGGACTGGACACGGGTGGAGTGAGTGGGGATGAGTGGGGGTGACAGGGTCTAAACTGGGGTCCAGGAGGAGGAGGAGGAGGAGGAGGAGGAGGAGATGGAGGAGGAGGAGATGGAGGAGGAGGAGATGGAGGAGGAGGAGATGGAGGAGGAGGAGATGGAGGAGGAGGAGATGGAGGAGATGGAGGAGAAGGAGGAGGAGGAGGAGGAGGAGAAGGAGGAGGAGGAGGAGGGAGGAGGAGGAGATGGAGGAGGAGGAGGAGGAGGAGGAGGAGATGGAGGAGAAGGAGGAGGAGGAGGAGGAGATGGAGGAGGAGGAGATGGAGGAGGAGGAGGAGATGGAGGAGGAGGAGGAGAAGGAGGAGGAGAAGGAGGAGGAGGAGATGGAGGAGGAGGAGGAGATGGAGGAGGAGGAGGAGGAGGAGGAGGAGGAGGAGGAGGAGGAGGAGGAGGAGATGGAGGAGGAGGAGGAGATGGAGGAGATGGAGGAGAAGGAGGAGGAGGAGGAGAAGGAGGAGGAGGAGGAGGAGGAGGAGATGGAGGAGGAGGAGGAGGAGGAGGAGATGGAGGAGAAGGAGGAGGAGGAGGAGGAGATGGAGGAGGAGGAGATGGAGGAGGAGGAGATGGAGGAGGAGGAGGAGATGGAGGAGGAGGAGGAGAAGGAGGAGGAGAAGGAGGAGGAGGAGGAGGAGATGGAGGAGATGGAGGAGAAGGAGGAGGAGGAGGAGGAGGAGATGGAGGAGGAGGAGGAGGAGATGGAGGAGGAGGAGGAGATGGAGGAGATGGAGGAGAAGGAGGAGGAGGAGGAGGAGGAGAAGGAGGAGGAGGAGGAGGAGGAGGAGGAGATGGAGGAGGAGGAGGAGGAGGAGGAGGAGATGGAGGAGAAGGAGGAGGGAGGAGGAGGAGATGGAGGAGGAGGAGATGGAGGAGGAGGAGGAGATGGAGGAGGAGGAGGAGAAGGAGGAGGAGAAGGAGGAGGAGGAGATGGAGGAGGAGGAGGAGATGGAGGAGGAGGAGGAGAAGGAGGAGGAGAAGGAGGAGGAGGAGGAGAAGGAGGAGGAGGAGAAGGAGGAGGAGGAGGAGATGGAGATGGAGGAGGAGAAGGAGGAGGAGATGGAGGAGGAGGAGAAGGAGGAGGAGGAGGAGGAGGAGGAGATGGAGGAGGAGGAGGAGATGGAGGAGGAGGAGGAGATGGAGGAGGAGAAGGAGGAGGAGGAGGAGATGGAGGAGGAGGAGATGGAGGAGGAGGAGGAGATGGAGGAGATGGAGGAGAAGGAGGAGGAGGAGGAGGAGGAGAAGGAGGAGGAGGAGGAGGAGGAGATGGAGGAGAAGGAGGAGGAGGAGGAGGAGATGGAGGAGGAGGAGATGGAGGAGGAGGAGGAGATGGAGGAGGAGGAGGAGAAGGAGGAGGAGAAGGAGGAGGAGGAGATGGAGGAGGAGGAGATGGAGGAGGAGGAGGAGAAGGAGGAGGAGAAGGAGGAGGAGGAGGAGGAGGAGGAGGAGGAGATGGAGGAGGAGGAGGAGGAGATGGAGGAGGAGGAGGAGAAGGAGGAGGAGAAGGAGGAGGAGGAGATGGAGGAGGAGGAGGAGGAGGGAGGAGGAGGAGGAGGAGGAGGAGAAGGAGGAGGAGGAGGAGGAGGAGGAGGAGGAGGAGATGGAGGAGGAGGAGGAGGAGATGGAGGAGGAGGAGGAGAGGAGGAGGAGAAGGAGGAGGAGGAGATGGAGGAGGAGGAGGAGATGGAGGAGGAGGAGATGAGGAGGAGGAGGAGGAGGAGGAGGAGGAGGAGGAGATGGAGGAGAAGGAGGAGGAGGAGATGGAGGAGGAGGAGGAGGAGATGGAGGAGGAGGAGGAGGAGATGGAGGAGGAGGAGGAGGAGGAGGAGGAGATGGAGGAGAAGGAGGAGGAGGAGGAGGAGGAGATGGAGGAGAAGGAGGAGAAGAAGGAGGAGGAGGAGATGGAGGAGGAGGAGGAGGAGGAGGAGATGGAGAAGAAGGAGGAGGAGGAGATGGAGGAGGAGGAGATGGAGGAGGAGGAGGCGATGGAGGAGGAGGATGTGAAGGAGATGCATGCTTGCCTCCTCTTGTCAGGTGCGCCCATGGGTGCTACCCTTTCCCAGGACATGACCCCCCTCCTCTTGTCTTCCACGGTGCACTCTCCCGGGGGACTCGCCAGGGAGTCCCCAGCTGGTCCATCTTAGATCAGGGCTGCATCCTTTAGTCCCTGTGGTTCTGAGGCTCCAGGCTCTTGGACTGAGAAGATGATGGTCCCTCAGTCTGTTCAGTCTTCCGATGGCCATTGTGGTTCCGTCCAGCCCCTGATGTGCACGTCCCCTTGAAGGGTGCCCAGGGCTGTCCTGGTGGCTCTGTTCCTGTGGGAACCTGACCCTCACCACAGGACCTTCACACGTGCCCATTTTCTGTTACTATCACAGAAAATCTGAGACTGGATGCTTTATAAAGAAAAGAAGTCTGTTTCACTCCAATTCTGGTGACTCCTGGGCTCTTGAGAGGACCCTGCTGCATGACACCATGTTGGGAATGTGAGCAGAGGTGTAGACTAAAAGTGGGTTAATCCACTTCAATGGATTAACCAGGTGGTGACTGCAGCAGGTGGGGTGTGGCTGGAGGAGGGGTCCCTGGGCTGTGCCTTTGGGGTCTCTGTCCTGTCCCTGGTGAGCAGAGCTCCCTCTGCTCCCTGGTGCCCTGTCCTGAGCTGCTCTCCTCCTCCAGGCCCTGCCGCCATCTTGTTCTGCTCCCCTTGGGCCAGAGCCATGGAGTCAGCCACCAGGGACTGGACCTCAGAGACCATGTGGCACCTTGGGGGACACTCAGGCCACTCAGGGTACATGGGTCCTCTCTGCAGCTGGACCGTGTGGCCTCCTTCCCCGACAGTGACCCCCAGCCCGGCTGATCCCGTTGCTCATTTTGCTGTTTTATATAAATAAATTTAAGGGATTAATGGAGTCCGAGGGTGAGCAGGCGCCAGGGCTGGGGTTTTCTCCTTTTGTCTCACACTGTGTTTGTGACTCATTCGAGTCACCGAGTGTCCTTGAGTCTCTCAGCCACTGCTGTTCCGCGTCCTGTGTGTGACTAAGGCTTGATTTATTCATCCCCTCTCCCGCTGAAGGGTGCTTCAGAAGTCCTCGAGTTGGAAACATAATAAATAAGTCATGGTGAGCATTCTTGCTCATACCGGTTTTCACCTCTGTGACGGTTCTGCTCGGGTAGAATAACCGTGTTGAAGGGTGATGGGTGATTTTTTTTTTAATTGATGCATGATATTGATGCCTGTGACATGGTCATTTTTTTTTTTGTTCAGAATGTGTGATATTCAAATTGCAGTAATTAGCAGTGAAATCTCAAATATTTGCTATTTCATAAGAGCTTTCTGTGACTGTAACACATTCGAGAGACAATTCGCTTATAGAGACGAAAGGTTGCTTTTGGTTCTCGCTTTTGGAGGTTCCAGCCCAGGCTCGGTTGGCCCCATTGGTTTGGGTCTGAGATGGCACGTCATGGCGGGAGGGCGTGGTGATAGATAAATGGCGGCATTTGGGGGGGTCTGCACCATTTTATAAATGGCGGGAAAATCTGCACCAGTGAATTAAAGTACAAGTGTGTCCGCTTTCTGTGACTGTAACAAACACCTACGATAGTCACGTTATAAAGATAAAAGGTTCGTGTTGGTTCCTAGTGTGGGAAACTGAGTGGCCCCATTGCTTTGGATCTTGGATAAGCAGCACATCCTGGTGGGACGGCGTGGAAGAGTGAAGTCACTCACCTCCCGAGCCAGGAAGTAAAGAGGGTGAGGAGGAGACTGAGGTTCCCACTCCCAAACCCAATGATCCAACTCCCTCCCACTATGTGCAACCTCTTAAAGGTTCTACTTCCTGCCGACCAAGCCTTCAACACACAAGGCTTCGGGGGACAGTCAGGATCGAACTGTGGGACGGAGGGTGGTCGTCCAAGTCCCCGGGAGCCAAAACCAAGCTGCGGTGGACAACAGGAAGGGTGCATGGGGGAAATCTGAGAGACGGGAATGGGACAGTGTCTCACCCATGGTAGCGCTCTCTCTCTCTCTCTCTGTTTTTAAGAAAATAACGCTTTTACGTCCTTGAAAAGTCACCTTTGCCCACCTTCTTGACCTGGACATCACACCCCTGACAGCATCCATCAACAAACAAAGTCAGGTCAGGTTCTGGTTTGGGAGCAACGGAAATTAGCAGCTTAGAAGATGCGAAGTTGACCTGGGGCTCACGGTGTCCGAGGTCCACTCCATGGCTGGCCGACTCCATGGCTCTGGCCCAAGGGGAGCAGAACAAGATGGCGGCAGGGCCTGGAGGAGGAGAGCCGCTCAGGACAGGGCACCAGGGAGCAGAGAGAGCTCTGCTCACCAGGGACAGGACAGAGACCCCCAAGGCACAGCCCAGGGACCCCCTCCTCCAGCCACACCCCACCTGCTGCAGTCACCACCCAGTGAGTCCATCCAAGTGGATTAATCCACTATTAGTCTACACCCAGTGAGTCCATGCAAGTGGATTAATCCACTATGAGTGGTGACAAGGCACCGTGACCTCTGAGGTCCAGCCCGGCCTCTATCCGTAAGGAGACGGAGCCTCTGGAAAGGAGAACCCCGTCTCTGGTCCTTCCTGGGGACCGTGGCGCTGAGTCCTGTTTTCCACGCAGCCAACATGAATCCCCATGAGACTGAAGAAGAATCACCCCCGGCAGCCGGGGGGGGGGGGGGGGGGGGGGGGGGGACTTGGCATTTTGTCAGGGCGGCCATGAAATGCCACTTCCCGCAAGGCCCAGCGCAAGCACAGAGCCGTAAACAGTTGGAAAGGTCACAGCCTGGAGGTCTGGGAAGCCCAGGGGCCGGCGAGCTGCACAGCCCAGAGGTCTGCAGAAGAAAAAAACTGTTCCCGTGAACAGGGTCCTTTTCTCTTTCTTGCAGTAACAAGGACCCCTGCTCTGAATGACACATTCCGGCAAAGCTGTGCAGCCAATGTCACCGACACCATCATCCCACTGGGCTCCTCGGGAAGTGGAAGATCCGCGTGTTTGTAGGGTTGGAGTCCCAACAGGGGAACTTGCCTCCTGGACCTCGTGGGACACCAGCTAAGTTCC
Source organism: Spermophilus citellus (assembly GCF_964194105.1). Taxonomy (NCBI): domain Eukaryota; kingdom Metazoa; phylum Chordata; class Mammalia; order Rodentia; family Sciuridae; genus Spermophilus; species Spermophilus citellus. The sequence goes on from NC_138190.1 coordinate 461,287, forward strand.
ATGTCACCAGGGCAGGTTGTGTTGTTCCCTTTTGACCTCCAGAGAGCAATGATCCAACCCTGTGCTTTCTCGGTTTCATTTATTTCCGTAAATAGGACGGTCCCTCCATTTTTTCCTGCAAATGCCATCATTGCAACCTTCTTCATGGCTGAGTAATACTCCGTTGTGTATACAGACCACATTTTCTTTACCCCTCTGTCCGTGGGTCCCGGGCACCGAGGCTGGCTGCACAGTTTGGCTATTGTGAGTCGCAGGGCTGTCCCAGGCTGAGGTCAGCTGCAAAGATGGTCCAAGAGGCCCCACAGTCCAAGAGGCTGGGCCCCAGAGCAAGAGGCACCCGCGGTGCTACCCGAGTCCAGACCCACGGCTTCTGGAAACTCCCTGCAGAATCACTGGAAAGTCCACCTGGGAAGAGGGAAGGGGCCGGAGGAGCAGCTTCAGGAGCCCCTTGGGGAAGAACCCGGCTTGCACCTGCGGCCGCTTTTATTCCAAAGAAGCCTCCATCCTATTGGACAGCGCTGCCCCCGTGTGGGGAGGGCGTCCTCTCCAGTTGGCTGTCCCACATGCCAATCATTCCTAGACACACGCCCCCCCATTGCCACGCCCACAAGCCTCTGGATCATCGCGTCTCTCAATGCGATCAAGTCAGCGATTCGGATTAACTTGCTCCGACTGGGAACTGGGCAGGAAAAACTGGACACAGGTCATAAAAATTGCATTTCTACTGGACACGCACAGGTTTATTTATTCATTTTTTGGGGTGGAAGAGCTTGGAGAGGTGGACAAGACTCATGGGCTTGGAGGGGACCCTTCAGAGTCCGAAGCCTGCAATAATCACTCTGGGAATTCGGGCTCTGGAACGAGGTGGGCCCTGGGGAACCTCTGGGCAGCACCATGTCCCCCCCAGCTGGACTGCTCCTTCTAATCCCTGAAACGGGGAGTCCTCCACGCTGAGAGGCTGCATGGGGGTCCCCTGAGGACTTCAGCTCCCTTTCTGAGCCTGACCCGGGCTGACCATCAGATTCGCTTCTCTCTTTGGGGTGCCCACAGGATGGACAGATGCTTCGGGGTGTGTCCCTCCCCACCCCAATTCAGGCACCTCCGTGGTGCTGGCCTCCTCTGCTGGGGGGAGAGATGGGACCGAGGTGGCCTTCTGTCCCTGCTCCAGGGGGAGGGCCAGGCCTGGGAGAGACCGAGGTGGGGGACACCCTCAGGACTGTGTTGTCTTGGTGTCCACGTCCACCTGGCACAAACCCCTTCAGGAGCAAACTGGCCAAGATCCGTCTGAGGGTCAGTAGTTTATTTTCCGAGCGGGTCTGTAGGGAAGAGAGGGGAGTTTTATATATTTTTTTCTTCATTTATTCAATTTCTTTCTGAATTTTTTTTTTTTTGGAACCCAGAGATGCTTACCCTCTGAGCCACCCCCTGGTCACTTGAGTATACACCTTTGAAGCCTTTTGAACCCATGCTTCCTGCATCTGAGGTCATTTAACCGTCAATTCAATGACTTGAGTCCACGCGACGTCGATTCAACCGAGGGGCCGCTGTCCTGTGCGTCTCTCGAACCCAGAACTCCGCGTGGACGGAGGACCTGTCAATCAGCCATGGACGGCCATGCAGGGTCAGCATCTCACGGGACTCCAAACCCAGACTGTCCATCTCCATACAAACGGGGACACCTCCGCCATCCATGTGTCCCTAGATTCCAACTCGAGGGACGTCTCTGGATTCAGGGACAGCAGAGGGTCACGAGGTTTTGTCCAGCAGAGAGTAGCCTGCGGTTCCTCTCATCGTCTTAGGAAAAAAATAAATAAATGCCCCGTCCACGGTTCAAGGGAAACGAACCTGTCCCTGGACACAGTGTGCTGGAGGCTGTGGGTGTCCACACCCCCTGCCCTGGGCTGGGGTCAGGGGCTGGACATGGACATGGCTTTGCAAATTATTTGCATTTAAAATGCTCTCCTTCTTCTTCTTCTCTGAGTGCGCGTCCTGCAAATTCTCCTTCCTTGGGGCTCCGGCCTGTGACGCCTTTTGCTTGACTGCACTAAAGGGTCAGCCTCTGCCGCCAGCAGCACGTCCCTCTCGGAGACCCTGGGCGTCCAGATGGCTCCCTCGGCGGCGACGTGCCCCAGAAATGAGGCCAGCGGGGGGCCAGGCACGGTCGCCTCCTTTCAGGACGGCTGGTCCCCAGGGGGACGGAGGGCTGTCCTGCGTGTCAGATGGGCTGGCAGCCTGGTGGTCGGGGGGATCCCGGGAGGCCCGGGGCAGCTCGCCCTTCACGACTGACCTTCACCTGGACTTCCACACCGGAGGCCAGAGGGGGAGGGAGGGAGGAGGAAGGGAGGGAGGGAGGAGGAAGGGAGGGAGGCCAGAGGCCGGAGAGCAAGCCCCCAGAGGGCCAGCTGCCCTGACCACCCACGCTGGGGCCTTCTGTTCCTGGACAGACCGCTATTGAGCACCTGCTGTATGCCCAACAGGCAAATCATGGCGTCAGACCAGGGCTCAGTCCCGGGTTTCCAGGGGCTTCTAAGCTCACAGACTCACGGGCTGGAGGACGATGCTCCTCCACGGGGGCCGCTTGCACCCGTGCATCTAAATGCCCCCCAACTCCCACATGCACGCACCCCAGTTTGGACCGGCAGGTGAGTGGGTGGGTGGGTAAAGTTTCTGGCCTCCCTCATGATTCCCGAGCTGACCCGGGCACTGGGGACTGAGACCAGGGCTCTCTACCGCCTCCTTTTGCCTCAGTTTCTCCCGCGCTCTCTACAGCCTCCCATTTCCAAGGTTAAGAGGCGGAGGCTGGTCCTCAGTGCTCCCCACCAAAGGCCCATGTGTCCAAGGTCTGTTCCCAGCTTACTGCTATTGGGAGGTGCTGGTGCCCTTTAAGGGGCGGAGCCTAGGGAGAGGAAATGAGGCCTTTGGGGGCGAGGCTTTGAAGGTCATAAAAGGACTGCAGCTCCCTCTTTCTACTCCTGGCCCTGGGTGGCTTTGTTCTTCCCCCTGCTCCTGCCATGATGCTAGGCCTCACCACTGGCCCAGAACGGTGCTACCAACAGACGGGGTACTGGCACCTCCAAAACCATGAGCCCAAACAAACCTTTTTTCTTCCTAAGTTGATGGTCTCAGGTGTTTGTTACAATGCTGGCAAGCTGCCTGACACACATGGCCACCATCAGTGCTGGGCTGCACTTTGAGCCCCTCCTCACTGCCCCAGGAGGACGGGCCCAGGGCACGATATTTGCGGTCAGGCTTCTCTGCATTTTTTTTTTCAATTAAGGAAAAACCCATCTGGGGAAACCCAATGGGATAAATAATTTATAACCCTAGACATCCTCCTAGCCAGACTTGGCAGGGCGCCGCACATTTGGGGGTCAGGCGTGCAATGAATACATTTCTCTTCTTGCCACAGCGTGAAAGCCTAATGTCATTCTCCTGTCACCAGCTCAGCTGAGGCTCTTGATGTGAATATCAAATGGTTTTGCAAGGAAATTAAATTGAGGCCAGTTCGCCCTGACTGTGGGTGATTAAATGGCACTGGACGGGTGACAAACCAGTGCTCATGAGAACAGGAAGAAATGACATCGGGGAGGGAAAAAAATCCCGCAAGTGTGGGGTCTGGAAGAGAGATTTGCACACTCGTTGTTGGTGATAGGATTCAAGATGTCAATCATCTCTCCACCCAGAGAAGCCCATTGAAGACTCCTGGGAATGTTAGATCTGAAAGCATTTGGCAAAATGGGCAGAACTTAGGAGCCTGGAATTGTGACAATGCTGGAGGCCACCCCAGTGTCCATTACAGGAAGAATGGATGCACAGAATAGGGTCTTTCCGTACAATGGAATATTATTCAGCCTGGCAAAGGAAAGAAATACGGACACCCATTTCTTTTCAACTCCTGCTTCTGAGGTTTCCTAAGTGAAACTGGACAGTGTGTCCTCTCCTGAGGCTGCCTTCCTCTGCTCAGCACTGAGATGGGTCCACATGTGGCTTTTCGTCTGGGTCTGTTTTGTGTTGGTAGCTGTATACTATTCCACTACATGGGCATACCACAGTTGTGCTGTTGATCAGGCCTGCTGGGAAGGCTGGGGTCAAAAGGACCGCTGTTGGATGGGCGGGTTAGACTCCTGGTTCCTGCTCCAAACAGAGCAATGACCTTTCCCCATGTGGACAGTCCCCTCAAGGACGGAGAGTCTAATAGCTTGAGCTATACAAAGATTGATGCTGAGAGGAAGGGACCAAGAATTGGGATCATATGGAGTTTTGCAGTGGGCAGGGGATAGCTGTCCTGCTGTCCCCTCTGCCCTTCCACCTCTGTCCTGATTCTGGCTCAAAAAAACATTTCAGGCTGCAGGGTGGCCCTGGACTATACATTAGCTGACCACAGCTCTGTCTCCTTTGCGACTTTTGCAGAACCACATCTCTCACCTCCACACGGACCGTGGACGAGCGTCTGATTTGCTTCGGGTCACAAGACATGGAAGGACTTTGCAGAAAATGGAACTGCAGTGACTCCTATGGTGCATTTAGACATTCATGTGAAAACACCCTAGAAATCTGCAGGTCCCAGAATGACGAGAACATGTGAATTCCAGCCCAAATTGTGCATTTTTATTTCAGCCCAGCAGAGCCCTGCCAAGATCATCCCAATGTTGATTTGGCTCAGAGACTCGAAAGTGTGAAAAAATAAAATGGTTATTATCAAAAGGCATTGAGATTTGGGGATCTTTGTTATGCGGCATGACTTCTCTTGTAGCTGACTGATACAGAAGGAGGAGCTCTTTTGAGAACGAGAAGAAACTAGGCAAAGCCAGCTCTCTCTTCTAAGGAAATGTGCCAAGAAAATTGTCTAGACATCAGTTTGAAAAAATAATAATAGCAATAAACAATAGTGTCACCATGATCCGGCAATCATAGTGCCGTGACTGTCACAGTTCTATAATGATAATGATGATAGCGATGATGAGGATGATGATAATAATGAGGAGGACGCCTAGACCTGTCCTCTCTGGTGACAGCTCAGGCTTCTCTGCAGAGATGGGGGATGGAGACTCCTTCTTGGGGTGGACAAGACCCAGGGAGCTCTGCTGGCCCTACGGTGGCTCCCAAGCTCTGCTGTCCCCAGGGGCACTGCCCAGCTCAGAGCCACATGCACGGGTGATCTGTGGCTGCACCGTGAGGTCCCCCTCCTGGTCCAGGGGCTGCTTGGGCCTCGGCCGCAGGAGAGACCGAGAGGTGTTTGAGCCCCGCCAGCTCCCCGACAGGAGTCTCCAGCCCTGGTGGGACCTCAGGGCTGCGCTGATGGTCCAGCGGGTGCTGACCGTCACAATCCTTCACACCCACACAGAAAGGAGCAGTGGACATCCTTGTGGAGATGCAGGAGATCACTGAGGAGATGGCAGCCGTTCCCCCAGGTCAGCCTTTGACGGCCAACGTCCTCTTGGGCAGCCCCTCCAGGTGTCCAGCTTGTAGACCGCACGCAGTCTCCGGGACGGCTGTGGCTCAGGCTGAGCCCCAGGACGCCATGTCCTCTGTGCAGAAACAGCAAATAGAGCCCATTTGTGGCTGGCCGCAGAGTGTTGGTGGTGGACAGGTCAGCGGGGGGGGGGGGGACAAGCTGCTGCACACAGACATGCACCATGGCCAGTGCCTCTGTCCACCAAGGGAGGGGCCCGAGAGCAGCCCGTGAACGCTTCGGACCGAGGTTTTCCGTCTTTTCTTTCGTTCTGAAGAATAAAATGCATCTCAGCTAATCGGGCTTCTCTCTGGTTCAGTGTGGGGATGTCCGGGCACAGGTTCTACCAGGAGTGACTAAGTGGCTTCCGAATTAAATTCATTTTTCTTTTTTTTTCTTTTACTTTTCATTATATGTGAAAAGATTCCTCCCACGTCTAAAGTAGAAGATAATGCACAAATATCAATATCAATATATTGGGTCCCTCTCTGCCCAAAGTCCCCACCCATGACTTATAGGATGGGGTTTTAGACGTGGAGTGACCTTGTGGGTTGTTGGTATTGCATTATTTAAAAAAAAAACCGCATTCTTATTATGCTTATTAAAGAAATCATGAATTTTATGAATAAATACGTGAATTTGTGAAATAATTGTAGATTGATATGCGAATGGAACACAGATTTATGTCTGAGTCAATCAGAGATCCATGTGGGAGTCGGCCATGAATTTGTATCATTAGGAATTTATGTGAAAATGCTACATAGATTTATAGGTCAATTTTTAGTAAAGGTGATGTATCGATTTTATATATGTATTAAGATATGGGAGAATCGATTTTAGCCTGGTGCAGGGGCGCACACCTGTCATCCCAGCAGCTGGGGAGGCTGAGGCTGGAGGATTGTGAGGTCAAAGCCAGCCTCGGCCAAAGCAAGGCCCTCAGCAACTCAGTGAGACCCTGTCTCTAAATAAAATGCAAAATAGGGCTGGGGACGGGCTCAGGGGTCGAGTGTCCCTGAGTTCAATCCCTGGTCCACCTCAGCAAAACATATACATAGGTTTTATAAAACACATTGATAATACATACATTTATATTTTTTAGTTTGTATCTAATTCACATTTAAATATACTTTAAAAATATAATTCATATATATGCAGTTATGTATATAAATCAAAAATTAAAAAATGCATGTATAAATCATAAAATGTATCACATGTATGAAGTATAGAAACATACACAATTATAAAATAGTAAAACTATGAATAAATATATTTATGATTTATAATATAAATATC
>NC_138190.1:468231-515731 GCF_964194105.1 Spermophilus citellus
AGCTTCCATGAGGACAAGTGATTTGCTACGTTTTGGTGGCTCTCAGGGACAGTCACATCACTTGGTCACCAGGGACGGAATCCAGCTAAATGTCACAGTGGGCCCTGCCTGGACCCTGCGGCGGGCTGCTTTATTGGGGCGTGATTTGACAGATGAGGCTTGCGCATCTTCAAGACGGAATCTTGCTACACTGCCGAGGCTGGCCTCCAACTTGCAATCCTCCTGCCTCAGCCTCCCCAGTGGCTGGGATGACAGGCATGAGCCACTGCACCCGTCCCTGGCTTACGTCATGGAACATGATATCCTCGGGTCCCATCCATGTGCGTGCAGCAAGATATTCCTCTGAGATCTTAGGATTTCTTCTCCCGGGCTGAAGACACTCTGGCGAAGCGCTAATCCCTGCTGATTTTATTTCCACAGAAATGACATTTTTCCAGTTCCCTGTTGACCTTGGTTATCGCATCGTGTTCCTGCCGGTGGGATGACCACGATGGCTACTTTGTCACATTTTAGGGGAGAAGCCCAGCTCGGCCTGGGGCTGCTCGGGTGCATCACACGGCTCTGGACGATGCTGTTTCATCCTGGGTCTCTCCAACCTTGTTGGAGATGAAAATCTAGGGCTGTCCCGCCTTTGGATGGGACAGCTTGCATGAAATTTCTAGCCTTTCTGGGGAAACGGTGTATCCTATGTAAAGTTACCTTGAGGATTCAAGCTACGTGTGGAAATATTGTCCCCGCTGCTACCCAACAATGAAAATGGCTGTAATCACTGTTACTGAACAATTAGTGCTAATACAAAAACCACTACCACTGTTATCTCAGCTACTACCATTATTATTAAAATTGCTGGATTTTTTCTTTTAATTTTTATTTTTTATGGACCAGGAATTGATCCCAGGGGTGAGCCACATCCCAAGGCTTTTTATTTTTTATTTTGAGACAGAGTCTTGCTAAGTTGCTTAGAGCTTTGCTGAGTTTCAGAGGCTGACCTCCAATGGCGAGCCTCCTGCCTCGGCCTCCTGAGTGGTTGGGACCACACACATGTTCCTGCACGCCCGCCTGCAATTCCTGGATTCTCAACTCAGCTGTGGTTCAGTATCAAATGGACGTCAGGTGGCCCCCAGTGTGACATAGATACCCTCGCCTCTGTTTCCAAGTTTCCATGCAGATTCAAAGGTGTATGTTACCAACACTGCTCCGTGGAAGTCCTTTGACCGTGGACCAGGATGCTGAGCCTCCATCACCTCCTCCTCCATCTCCTCCATCTCCTCCTCCTCCTCCTCCATCTCCTCCTCCATCTCCTCCTCCTCCTCCATCTCCTCCTCCATCTCCTCCATCTCCTCCTCCTCCATCTCCTCCTCCTCCTCCTCCATCTCCTCCTCCATCTCCTCCATCTCCTCCTCCTCCATCTCCTCCATCTCCTCCTCCATCTCCTCCTCCATCTCCTCCTCCTCCTCCATCTCCTCCTCCATCTCCTCCTCCTCCTCCATCTCCTCCATCTCCTCCATCTCCTCCATCTCCTCCTCCATCTCCTCCATCTCCTCCTCCATCTCCTCCCATCTCCTCCTCCTCCTCCATCTCCTCCTCCATCTCCTCCTCCTCCTCCATCTCCTCCATCTCCTCCATCTCCTCCATCTCCTCCTCCATCTCCTCCATCACCTCCTCCTTCTCCTCCTCCTCCATCCTCCTCCATCTCCTCCTCCATCTCCTCCTCCATCTCCTCCTCCATCTCCTCCTCCTCCATCTCCTCCTCCTCCTCCTCCATCTCCTCCTCCTCCTCCTCCATCTCCTCCTCCTCCTCCTCCATCTCCTCCTTCCATCTCCTCCTCCTCCATCTCCTCCTCCATCTCCTCCTCCTCCTCCTCCATCTCCTCCTCCTCCTCCTCCTCCTCCTCCTCCTTCTCCTCCTCCTCCTTCTCCTCCTCCTCCTTCTCCTCCTCCTCCTCCTCCATCTTCTCCTCCTCCTCCTCCTCCTCCTCCTCCATCTTCTCTCTCCTCCTCCTCCTCCTTCTCCTCCTCTCCTCTCCTCCATCTCCTCCTCCTTCTCCTCCTCCTCCTCCTTCTCCTCCATCTCCTCCTCCTTCTCCTCCTCCTCCATCTCCTCCATCTCCTCCTCCATCTCCTCCTCCTTCTCCTCCTCCTCCTCCTTCTCCTCCATCTCCTCCTCCTCCTCCTCCTCCTCCATCTCCTCCTCCTCCTCCTTCTCCTCCTCCTTCTCCTCCTCCTCTTCCTCCTCCATCTCCTCCTCCTCCTCCTCCATCTCCTTCTCCTCCTCCTCCTCCATCTCCTCCTCCTCCTCCTCCTCCTCCTCCTCCTCCATCTCCTCCTCCTCCTCCTCCATCTCCTCCTCCTCCTCCTCCTCCTCCATCTCCTCCTCCTCCTCCTCCTCCTCCTCCATCTCCTCCTCCTCCTCCTCCTCCTCCTCCATCTCCTCCTCCTCCTCCTCCTCCTCCTCCATCTCCTCCTCCTCCATCTCCTCCTCCTCCATCTCCTCCTCCTCCATCTCCTCCTCCTCCATCTCCTCCTCCTCCTCCTTCTCCTCCATCTCCTCCTCCTCCTCCTCCTCCTCCTCCTCCTCCATCTCCTCCTCCTCCTCCTTCTCCTCCTCCTCCTCCTCCTTCTCCTCCTCCTCCTCCATCTCCTCCTCCTCCTCCTCCTCCTCCTCCTCCTCCTCCATCTCCTCCTCCTCCATCTCCTCCTCCTCCATCTCCTCCTCCTCCTCCTCCATCTCCTCCTCCTCCTCCTCCATCTCCTCCTCCTCCATCTCCTCCTCCTCCTCCTCCTCCATCTCCTCCTCCTCCTCCTCCTCCTCCATCTCCTCCTCCTCCTCCTCCTCCTCCATTTCCTCCTCCTCCTCCATTTCCTCCTCCTCCTCCATTTCCTCCTCCTCCTCCATTTCCTCCTCCTCCTCCTCCATTTCCTCCTCCTCCTCCTCCTCCTCCATTTCCTCCTCCTCCTCCTCCTCCTCCATTTCCTCCTCACCTCCCTCTCCCTTTCCCTCCTTTCTGGTTTTGTGAGCTGAACGCCTTTCACCCACCATGATGAATTTCTTTGCATCGAATTGTGATTCACCCCCACATTCATATGTTGAAGCACTAATTCACAATGGGGTGATATTTGAAGGTGGGTCCTTTGGTAATTAGGTTTAAATGAAGTCACGAGGGTGGATCTCCATGATGGATTCAGAGGTCCAGTCCCTGGTGGTGGACTCCATGGCTCTGGCCCAAGGGGAGCAGAACAAGATGGCGGCAGGGCCTGGAGGAGGAGAGCAGCTCAGGACAGGGCACCAGGGAGCAGAGAGAGCTCTGCTCACCAGGGACAGGACAGAGACCCCAAAGGCACAGCCCAGGGACCCCCTCCTCCAGCCACACCCCACCTGCTGCAGTCACCACCCAGTGAGTCCATCCAAGTGGATTAATCCACTATGAGTCTACACCCAGTGAGTCCATCCAAGTGGATTAATCCACTATTAGGTTGCACCAGGGAGCAGAGAGAGCTCTCTGCTCACCAGGGACAGGACAGAGACCCCAAAGGCACAGCCCAGGGACCCCCCTCTCCAGCCACACCCACCTGCTGCAGTCACCACCCAGTGAGTCCATCCAAGTAGATTAATCCACTATGAGTCTACACCCAGTGAGTCCATCCAAGTGGATTAATCCACTTATAGTCTACACCCAGTGAGTCCATCCAAGTGGATTAATCCACTATGAGTCTACACCCAGTGAGTCCATCCAAGTGGATTAATCCACTTATTAGTCTACACCCAGTGAATCCATCCAAGTGGATTAATCCACTGAGTATGGAGCGAGTCTGGATGATCATAATCTTATCATTTCAGCTCTGAGCTTCTTGCCTTGTCTCCCACCTGGGCCTTTAGGGGACACCTCATACCTACGCCACGAGGAGCACCAATGTCACAGGATCGTGTGCTTGTCATCGAGGACATTGGGACACAGATGGGCACATCGTCCAGAGATAGTCGGACCAACTGGGCTCCTGGCTGGGCGCTGGGACCTGACCTTCCTGGGCGATGTGCCCTCATCCTAAACGGACGGGGGTCAAACCAGGTGAGCCCCGGAGCTGCCGAGACTTCAATCGCACCCTGGACAGGGTGAGCGGAGCCGACAGGAGACCGGAGCATGTTCCACCTCAGTGCTGTCCGTGGTGCAGGATGCACAGTTGTTTGCTCAAGTGTCCGGGCGCCTTCTGTCCCAGTTCAGCCTGTCTAACTCGATTAAGGTCATCCCTCAGGATGCCCGGCTGCAGAGGGCCCTGCTCTCCCGAGCTGCCCTTCCTAGGATGAGAGGCAGGTAAAGACAGGGACCGTCCACCGGCGTGGGGTCTCCATCTCCACGGGACGTTCCCACTTTATTTCTCCACGGGACACGGCGTCTACTCCACGTGACGACGGGTATCTTGGGACCCCAGTGGGTGAGGGGCTATGTGCTTTCCATTTTCTGTGACAAAATCCCTGAGAAAAATAGAGTTAAAGAGATGAAAGGTTTCCAGTGGCTCACGGTTGGAGGGCTCCATGGGTCTGGGCCTGAGGTGAGGCAGAACATCATGGCGGATGGGTGTGGTGTAGACCAGCAGCTCAGCTTGGGGCAGCCAGGGAAGGAACAGAGAGAGGAAGGGCCCAGGCCACGATACACCCACCCATGGAGTGTCCACTTTGTCCCTTTATTTTATTTTACTTTTTTTGATTCCTGCTAAGAAGGAGCTAGATTTGAGAGTCGGAAAAAAAAACAAAAACAAAAACAGTGTATACGTGTTCCGGATTCTTCTCCCCCAGCAGAGAGAGGACCGACTCCCCTCTCCCGCCAGGATGAGCCAAGAGTCCTCCCCTTCTCTCTCATGCCCCAAATTCCCGCTAAGAGGATTTCTTCTGAGCTCCTCTAAGACGATTCCCTGTGGCCCGTGAGTCATCACGGATGGCTGGCCGCTCGGCTCCGCCGGAGCTGCTGTGGATCCGGTGAGCTCTCCTTTCGCTCCAGGGCAGAAGGATGACTTCACAGGAGACAGATGAGACAAACTCAAGGTGGCAGCGACCTTCTGAGCCGCTCAGAATAAAAATCGACACCAAGGAGACCTGTTGGCACGTCGCTGTCTCCCGCCCTCCGTGACGGAGACGAGATCTTTCAACCCGTGTGGGCGTCACGTGTTTTCTGGGTCAGCATCTCCCCTGTGGTTTCTGGGGGATGAGTTTTTAAGGGAACGGCACGGAGCCATGAAATCTCCAGCAGCTTCATTCTTTAGCGCGGAGAAAGGATTTTCTCAGCCTTGGCACCATCAGCTCGGGGGACGGGGTTGTTTTGTGCTGGGATGGTCTGTCCTGTGCATCATGGGGATATGTAGCAGTGTCTCTGGTCTCTGTCTGATACACGTTACTAGAACATGCCTCAACAACACCGTCAATTTTTTGGGGGTCTTTTTTGGGTCAATTTTTAATAGTTTTTATTTTTAAGAAAATTTTAGGTTCACCTCCAGATCGAGTAGAAAGTACTGAGACTGCCCACACACCCCGAACCCTTGCTATAGCACAGCCTCCTCCATCACCAACATCCCCCCCCCACCGTTCCCTGTTACAATGGACGGACCCACATTGGCATCTCCATTTACCCAAAGTTGACCTCTCCGAATAGTTACCTCCCCATGTTGTACGTTCTGTGGGTTCCGACTACCGTAGAATGGCCCGTGGGCGCCATGATGGTCTCCCCAGCACCACGGCCACCAGGGATCTCCTCAAAATGGCGCCATGATCACCCACCCGCCGAGCCTCTTGGACACTCTTGTTGTCATGGTGTTGGGACAACTCAGTCTACTGAGGGTGCAGGGCTGGAGTCCTGTCCTTCTCGCTGGCCACTGGCTCGGGGTCATTCTCATTCAGCTACTGGACCAGTGGTTCCCTCCATGGGTCTTCAAGGAACACGGTGGTTTCTTTTCCTCTCTGAAACCAGAATCTGCTGGATGCCGCCACCATTTCTTTCATGCCATCTCTTCCGGAAACCTGTGGAATACGCTCTGGGTTCTAGTGGAGGACGGCCGACCCCCTGTCTGTGGAAGTCCCTCCTTGGGTCGGGGTGCACCGTGCTACCCATTATCCAACCGCCCTCCATCACCCTCGGCCTCACCCTTCCCATCCACTAGTGACCACTGGTCTTTCTTCTTTTTCTTGACCTCCTGCCCACCAAAGAGAACGCGGAGGAAGAGTTTACCTGGGCTCATGGTGTCCGAGGTTCAGTCCCTGGTGGCCGACTCCATGGCTCTGGACCAAGGGGAGCAGAACAAGATGGCGGCAGGGCCTGGAGGAGGAGAGCAGCTCAGGACAGGGCACCAGGGAGCAGAGAGAGCTCTGCTCACCAGGGACAGGACAGAGACCCTAAAGGGACACCCAGGGAAGGGACCCATCCTCCAGCCACACCCCACCTGCTGCAGTCACCACCCAGTGAGTCCATTCAAGTGGATTAATCCACTATGAGTCTACACCCAGTGAGTCCATCCAAGTGGATAAATCCACTTATTAGTCTACACCCAGTGAGTCCATCCCAGTGGATTAATCCACTACTAGTCTACACCCAGTGAGTCCATCCAAGTGGATTAATCCACTTTTAGTCTACACCTGTCACAACCCACCCATTTCAAGTGGATTGAATTCTATTGGTGTTGTGAAAGGGTGTCTTTTCCGACCACCCACCAGAGGGAGGCCACTGTCACAAGTTCCTCCAGATTTTGCAGGGGACACGGGGTGTTTTTATGTCTTTATCAAGTAGAAAAAGTCACAGTGGATCTGAAAACTCATACGCATCATTGCTCCTTGGGAGTTTCCATTTGTGGGACGGAGGTGTAGACAGATCCCCAAATCGGTGCCATGTCCTGCTTCTGGTTTGTTCTAGTATTTTTGACCTTCTTCCCAATTCCGGTCTGTCCTTGAAAGTGAGTATCCCCCAATTCAGTCAGGGTGCTGGTCCACACCCGTGATTCCAGCAACTCAGGAGGCTGAGGCAGGAGGATCCCAAGGTGAAGGCCAGCCTCAGCAACTTAGTGAGACTCTAAGCAATGTAGCAAGACTCGGCCTCAAAATAAAATTAAAAATCGATCGGGGTTTGACCCACTTGTAGAGCATCCCTGTATCCCCCCAAACTCCCAAAATTAATCTGGTAAAAACTCTTTAGAGGACAGTTACTGACCTGGGAAAAAACATCCCTGGAAACTAGAACATGTAGCAACTTCTTCCAGGAGGGTAACAGGAAGGACTTACCATCTAGGGACGGGTCCCAGAGGGACAGCGTTGGGGATTCTCCAGGGAAAACATGGCTCATGACCCGTGCGAATGGCTGACTCCCAAATAGGATGGGGTGCTCGTCCAGTGTGCATAGGGAGCAGGTCACCCCTGGGCAGGACCCTCTCACCTCCCCTGGAGCAGTCCACCCAGGACTAGGGATGCACGGGAATGAGGGTTTTTTTTTTTGGGGGGGTGGGGTGGGGAGGGTTGACCTCAGGGGCCCTCGACCCCTGAGCCTTGTCCCCAGCCCTATTTTGCATTTTATTTAGAGACAGGGTCTCCCTGAGCTGCTCAGAGCCTCCCTTTGGCTGAGGCTGGCTTGGAACTCGCGATCCTCCTCCCTCAGCCTCCCCAGCCCCGGGAAGGACAGGCCCTTGGCTGCGCAGCTCGGGCCTCACGGGGCGCATGCGTTGCGCTCAGGGCGATGTCCCGGGCTCCTTTGGGGCTTGGAAGCACCTGCTACTGGGCGCCGGCTTTGCCAGGTCCTCCTTGGGGCGACATCCTCATGCACCGCTCTGTTAACCGTACGGATCGCCCCTGCAGCGCAGCCCCGGGATTTCCCGCGAGCTCCCGGCCCCAGAGCGCATTTCCTCGTTGGCGCAGGATTTACAGCTGGTTCCGGAGAAGGTGGAATCCAGGCCGCGGGCCAGACGCCATCCCTGGTGTCCCCAGGGTTCTACCCGAGAGCACAGGCTGGAGCCTGATGGCTGCTCGGGTTTCCTGCCTGTTCTGAGCAGCCCGCCCTGGACCTTCTGAGATGGACTTATTTCTCTTAGCCTCGTGGTCTCTAGTTCCATCTGTTTTCCTGCCAATGCCATCGTTTCATTCTTCTTCACGGCCGAGTAGTACTCCCCAGTGCAGAGAGACCACATTTCTTGACAGAAATGGATGTCCACTGACAGACCCCTGAGCTGGTTCCATAGTCTGGCTATTGTGAACTGTGCTGCTGCGAACCTGGGTGTGTGCAGGGGTCACTGCAGCAAGAGGACTTGAGTTTTTCAGGACCAGTTCTGGGTCACAGGGTGGTTCCACGCCTGGTGTGTGGGGGGCGACAGGAAATCAATGTTTATAGCAGCTCCACTCACAGTAGCTAAAGTGTGGAACCAACCCAGGTGCCCTCCAATACAGGAATGAATAAAGAGACTGTGGTATAGCTACACAGTGGAATATCACTCAGCCATGAAGAGGAACAAAATGATGGCATTTGATGGTAAATGAATGGCGCTGGGGACTATCCTGCTAAGTGACATAAGCCAATCCCCCCAAATCAAAGTCCCTGGGTTCTCCCTGATCTGTGGGTGTTAATTCACAATAAGGGGGGGGGCACTAGGGGAGAATAGAGGGGCTTTGGATGAGGCAGAGGGGAGTGAAGGGTGGGGTGGGAAGGACAGTAGATTGTCCCTGTGGTGGGACAGCAACGCTCAGCTGTCACTATGCAAAACAGGGCTGCAGATGGGGCTCAGGCTGATGAGGGTCACTGAGTTCAATCCCTGGTACCCCAACTCCAAAAAAGGGGGATATAAGAGGGAAAAAATGGGTTTCCCAGTGTCTCAGGAGGCTGAGGCAGGAGGATGGCCAGTTGGAGGCCAGCCTCTGGAACTTCGTGAGGCCCTGAGCCTTTCAGCAAGACCCTGTCTGTAAATAAAAATAAATTAAAAGGCTGGGGACATGGCTCGGGGGTCAAGCCCCTCTGCGTTCAGTCCCCCCGTCTCAGGGGAATAAAGAAGATCTGAACCTTGTGTCCCCTCTGAACACGCGCAGGGACTTTTCAATGCGGGATGACCACTGGGGACACAGCGTGGTCCCTTTGTAGATGATTTAAACCATAAAGGGGGATTTGTGCACGTGACCTGCAATCAGCAGCCAGGCTAGGTCACCGAGGGGACTCTGGCCTCTGCCCTTGTTGGCCTCCCCGGGGAGTCTCAGAGCGAGTATCCTCGGGGACAACGTATATGGGGGCAGCTGTGCCCCCAAATCACAGCGTTGTCTGGGTCTGAAGGTGCTGGGACCCCCCTGTCCCCGTGTTTTCTAATGAATTTCTCATGACACTTGGAGCTAGTCGAGCGGCTCACGGGGAGGCGCTCGGAGACAGCTCTGGAGCCGCTGGGGACGTCGGAGGAACACCCCCCCTCCTCGGGTGACATTTCCTGCTGGCTCTGCTCCTGGCTTCCCCGGGAGCCGCAGCCTGGCTCGGTTCCGCCTGTGAAGGGAGCATCGCGCTGCGGTGGGGGCTTCCCGGAGCCTGGGACCGGAGCCACGTCCCCAAGGGAGCCGCTGACGGTGGCCCAGATCCTGTGTGACATGCAAAACAGAGCTCAGCCCCTGCCAGCCCCGCAGAGGACAGGGACGGGGATTAAGGAGCTCATTTAGGGACCCGGGAGTGACAAACCCGGCAGCAGGATCTCATTACGGCCGGCCACCCAGCTGTGCCTGGTGACAGCCTCCTCCAACACCCGTTGCTTTTGACAGCGCTCAGCTGTCACTCACGTGCAGAGGGACACACTTGTAAAAATTTGCAGTGTCACTTTTTTTTTTGTGGGGGGGAAGGGGCGGTGTGCAGACCCCAGGGGGTAGGAGTTGATGACTTTGATGACTCCAGCGCAGGGCGACGTGACCAGGGACGGTGGCCCACACCTCTCATCCCAGCGGCTCTCGGGAGGCTGAGGCAGGAGGATCGCGAGTTCAGAGCCAGCCTCTGCCACAGCGAGGCCCTGAGCAGCTCAGGGAGACCCTGTCCCTAAATAAAATGCAAAATAGGGCTGGGGACGGCGCTCAGGGCTGGACCTGACCAGGCGAGGGATCCGATTCAATAAAGCCGACCAGGGGGACCCTGGCAACCCGGTCACGTGTCCCTTGCCGTGATCACCCGGGCACCTGTGTCACCAGACGAAGAAAAGGCTCAACTCCCACCGCTCCCTCCCGCGTCCCCAACGTGCCCAAAGGAGATTACAGCTGCCACCGCGTTCTCCCCGGGGGGCCGGCGGCGGTGACAGCTGAAATGACCGGTTTGGCTGCAGACGCCCAGTGCCTTCCTGGGGAGCAGAGCGACGGAGCATAAATTAAGCTCCAGATGCGGCCCAGGTGACAACCAGCCTCCCTCGCGGGGGACACAGAATATGCCATTTTCTCTGGATTCTGCTGGGGGCAGAAGAGAATCACCGTCCACGGGACGACCTCGCCAAGGGTCCAGCAGGGACCCCTGGGAGCACAGAAGCAGGCGGGCGAGCCGAGGCCACTGGGCTCCTTTCTCCCCCGTGGGGTGCATTTGACAGGGACGTCGTTGTGCAGCTAAGCAATGCCCAGCTGGGTCCTAGGCTGCCCACCCCACGAGGCCTGTCACTTAACATCCATCAGAAAAAAAAAAAAAAGATTAAAAAATGATCTCTGTAGCTGGGCACCTGTCACCCCAGCGGCTTGGGAGGCCGAGGCACGAGGATGGCACGTTGGAGGCCGCCCTGAGCAACTTAGCGAGGCCCTAAAGCAACTTGGCGAGACCCTGACTCTAAAGAAAAAAATAAAAAGGGCTGGGGACACGGCTCTGGGGTTAGTGCCCCTGGGTTCAGTCCCCAGGGCCAGGAAGAGAGAGAGAGAGAGAGAGAAAGAGAGAGAGATTTGCTTGGTGAAGCTGGAGAGTATTATGCTGCGGAGAACAAGCCTGACTAGAAAGTCCAAGGTCGGACGTTGTCCCTCCTGCGCGGAAGCCACAGGGCGACCAGGAGGGAGAAAGGTGGGGGATCCCAGGGAAACAGAAGGGACATGGGTGGAGTGGAGGGACCCAGGGGAGGGGAGGGGAAAGGGGGAGGGAGGAATCAAAGGCCCAAAGTATGCGACATGCACATATGAGGGACCCACGTGACCCGGCCTTGTGCACAGCTGTGACACCAAGTGCAAAATGACAAAGGCCCAGAGAGCAGCGGAGGAGGGAAGGGAGCCGTCTGAGGTGGGAGGGGGACGGACCTGGGGATGAGAGGCCCGTCCTGCGTGATGACGTCAAGCTCGGAGATGAGATTCCAGCTCTGCGTGATGCGTGATGACGTCAAGCTCGGAGATGAGAGGCCCGTCCAGCGTGATGCCTGATGAATTGAGCTCAGATGGGATTCCAGCTCTGCGTGATGACGTCCAAGTTTGAATATGAGATTCCCGCCCTGCGTGATGACATAAGCACAGAGATGAGATTCCCAACGTGCGTGATGCGTGATGACGTCAAGCTGGGCACAGACCACGCACAGCAGGGACCACTGAATACAGACCCCCTCTGACTCCCGGGCACAGAGCACGCACAGCAGGGACGACTGTATACAGACCCACTCTGACCCCTGGGCACAGACCACGCACAGCAGGGACGACTGTATACAGACCCACTCTGACCCCTGGGCACAGACCACGCACATCAGGGACGACTGTATACACACCCGCTTCTGACCCCTGGGCATAGAGCACGCACAGCAGGGACGACTGTATACAGACCCCCCTCTGACTCCTGGGCACAGACCACACACAGCAGGGACGACTGTATACAGACCCCCCTCTGACTCCCGGGCACAGAGCACGCACAGCAGGGATGACTGTATACAGACCCACTCTGACCCCTGGGCACAGAGCACGCACAGCAGGGACGACTGTATACAGACCCACTCTGACCCCTGGGCACAGACCACGCACATCAGGGACGACTGTATACAGACCCGCTTCTGACCCCTGGGCATAGAGCACGCACAGCAGGGACGACTGTATACAGACCCCCCTCTGACTCCTGGGCACAGACCACGCACATCAGGGACGACTGTATACACACCCGCTTCTGACCCCTGGGCATAGAGCACGCACAGCAGGGACGACTGAATACAGACCCCCTCTGACTCCTGGGCACAGAGCACACACAGCAGGGACGACTGTATACAGACCCCCTCTGACTCCCGGGCACAGAGCACGCACAGCAGGGATGACTGTATACAGACCCACTCTGACCCCTGGGCACAGAGCACGCACAGCAGGGACGACTGTATACAGACCCACTCTGACCCCTGGGCACAGACCACGCACATCAGGGACGACTGTATACAGACCCGCTTCTGACCCCTGGGCATAGAGCACGCACAGCAGGGACGACTGTATACAGACCCCCCTCTGACTCCTGGGCACAGACCACGCACATCAGGGACGACTGTATACACACCCGCTTCTGACCCCTGGGCATAGAGCACGCACAGCAGGGACGACTGAATACAGACCCCCTCTGACTCCCGGGCACAGAGCACACACAGCAGGGATGACTGTATACAGACCCACTCTGACCCCTGGGCACAGACCACGCACATCAGGGACGACTGTATACACACCCGCTTCTGACCCCTGGGCATAGAGCACGCACAGCAGGGACGACTGTATACAGACCCCCCTCTGACTCCTGGGCACAGAGCACGCACAGCAGGGACGACTGTATACAGACCCCCTCTGACTCCTGGGCACAGACCACGTACAGCAGGGACGACTGTATACAGACCCCCTCTGACTCCTGGGCACAGACCACGTACAGCAGGGACGACTGTATACAGACCCCCTCTGACTCCTGGGCACAGAGCACACACAGCAGGGACGACTGTATACAGACCCCCTCTGACCCCTGGGCATAGAGCACGCACAGCAGGGACGACTGTATACAGACCCCCTCTGACTCCTGGGCACAGACCACACACAGCAGGGACGACTGTATACAGACCCCCTCTGACTCCTGGGCACAGACCACACACAGCAGGGACGACTGTATACAGCCCCCCTCTGACTCCTGGGCACAGACCAGCCACAGCAGGGACGACTGTATACAGACCCCCCTCTGACTCCTGGGCACAGAGCACGCACAGCAGGGACGACTGTATACAGCCCCCCTCTGAACGTGTTGTTCCCAAATACGTTCCAAGGCCACGGGTTGGATTCCCAGGTGAGGAACCAGACGCGCAGCGTGGACCGTGTTGGCGGAAAGAGAAGCTTCTGTCACAGCTGCCTGAGTCCCAGGAAAGGCCACCAAACACTTGCAGGAGGAAGGCAGGTGTCACCTCATATGTGAGCCCAGGGGGTCCCCCAAGGTCCCATCCCGTGTCTGAGGACCCACCCACCCGAGGCAGGGGGCCGTCCCCTGGATTCTGTCCGCGAGGAACTGCAGGTTCCTGCTCTGTCTCTGGGGACACTGAGGACATTGGAAACGAGGAGCAGGGTTCAGCAGTTCCCTGGCGGCCCCGGGGGACGCGAGCTCCTGGCTCTGGACGCCTCGGTGTCCCGCCGTCTGTGCGTTTGGACGAGGAGCCGGTGGCTCTTCCTGCAGCGCAGCACCCACCTCCACGCGGCGTTTTCCATCTGCTGCAGCGACATGGCGGCCGCCAAGCCATCCTCCCTGTTTCCAGAAATAGAGCCCCTCTGGGGGGACGCTGCCTGACAGAGGAGGGGACGTGACAGAGGAGGGGACGGCGGGGGACGTCAGTCAACACGGCCAGATTTCACGGTGCGGGAGCAAATCCAGCCCAGAATAATCCGCCTTCCTCGGCTCTGGGGGTTTTTTCTTATTTTGCTCCCAATGAAAACATCCCTGAATTCAAAGAAAATAAACAGCAGCAGCCGGACTCGGGGCCAAGACATCGCAGAATTAGAATCCGATAAAGAAAATGCCAGCAAACAAAACTCGTCTCCGATGGCAACGGCCAGAGTCCCCCTTTACAGGTCGTGGGGTATCAGGAAAAAGGGCAGGAACTATTCTGGAACCTGGGGGACGTGCCCACGTCACTCTCGGGGACACTGTGGTCTTGGCGGTTTCAGGAAGGAGTTTGTTAGGTAACCAGCCGTGGGCCACACGGAGGCGTTCCCACAGAGACACCCAGATCTCAGGGGACGACACAGAGGAGGACTCCGCGGGCCACAGAGGACTCAGGGCTGGTGGGCCGCGCAGAGGGGCCTCAGCAGGGGACGAGGAGGACGGGACAGGGAGGCCCACAGGACCCTGCCAGGGCGTCGGTGCCTGGGTGGTTCCCGTGTGGGACACAGACTCCCTCTGCTTCCCGGGTCCGTTGTTCCCTGAGCTCCGCCCTGTCCTGCTGCACCCCACACAGACCACCTCTTCCTCTGTATACAGTCGTCCCTGCTGTGCACAACTTCTGTGTCCCAGAGGCAAAGGCAGGGAATGTATACAGTCGTCCCTGCTGTGCACAGCTTCTGTGTCCCAGAGGCAAAGGCAGGGAATGTATACAGTCGTCCCTGCTGTGCGTGCTCTGTGCCCAGGAGTCAGAGGGGGTCTGTATACAGTCGTCCCTGCTGTGCGTGGCCTGTGCCCTGGAGTCAGAGGGGGTCTGTATACAGTCGTCCCTGCTGTGCATGGTCTGTGCCCAGGAGTCAGAGGGGGTCTGTATACAGTCGTCCCTGCTGTGCGTGGTCTGTGCCCAGGAGTCAGAGGGGGTCTGTATACAGTCATCCCTGCTGTGCGTGCTCTGTGCCCAGGAGTCAGAGGGGGTCTGTATACAGTCGTCCCTGCTGTGCGTGCTCTGTGCCCAGGAGTCAGAGGGGGTCTGTATACAGTCGTCCCTGCTGTGCGTGGTCTGTGCCCTGGAGTCAGAGGGGGTCTGTATACAGTCGTCCCTGCTGTGCATGGTCTGTGCCCAGGAGTCAGAGGGGGTCTGTATACAGTCGTCCCTGCTGTGCGTGGTCTGTGCCCTGGAGTCAGAGGGGGTCTGTATACAGTCGTCCCTGCTGTGCGTGCTCTGTGCCCAGGAGTCAGAGGGGGTCTGTATACAGTCGTCCCTGCTGTGCGTGCTCTGTGCCCAGAAGTCAGAGGGGGTCTGTATACAGTAGCCCCTGCTGTGGCTGGTCTGTACCCAGGAGTCAGAGGGGGTCTGTATACAGTCGTCCCTGCTGTGTGTGGTCTGTACCCAGGAGTCAGAGGGGGTCTGTATACAGTCGTCCCTGCTGTGCATGGTCTGTGCCCTGGAGTCAGAGGGGGGTCTGTATACAGTCGTCCCTGCTGTGCGTGCTCTGTGCCCAGGAGTCAGAGGGGGGTCTGTATACAGTCGTCCCTGCTGTGCATGGTCTGTGCCCTGGAGTCAGAGGGGGGTCTGTATACAGTCGTCCCTGCTGTGTGTGGTCTGTACCCAGGAGTCAGATGGGGTCTGTATACAGTTGCCCCTGCTGTGGCTGGTCTGTACCCAGGAGTCAGAGGGGGTCTGTATACAGTCATCCCTGCTGTGCATGGTCTGTGCCCAGGAGTCAGAGGGGGTCTGTATACAGTCGTCCCTGCTGTTCGTGGCCTGTGCCCAGGAGTCAGAGGGGGTCTGTATACAGTCGTCCCTGCTGTGGCTGGTCTGTACCCAGGAGTCAGAGGGGGTCTGTATACAGTCGTCCCTGCTGTGCATGGTCTGTGCCCAGGAGTCAGAGGGGGTCTGTATACAGTCGTCCCTGCTGTTCGTGGCCTGTGCCCAGGAGTCAGAGGGGGTCTGTATACAGTCGTCCCTGCTGTGGCTGGTCTGTACCCAGGAGTCAGAGGGGGTCTGTATACAGTCGTCCCTGCTGTGGCTGGTCTGTACCCAGGAGTCAGAGGGGGTCTGTATACAGTCGTCCCTGCTGTGCGTGCTCTGTGCCCTGGAGTCAGAGGGGGTCTGTATACAGTCGTCCCTGCTGTGCGTGCTCTGTGCCCAGATGGCATCCCGTGCAGACGTATTTTCCGGTCTGATCCCGTAATGATGAGGGGAAGGACTATCTGCATTGTGCGGGGTATTCAATGTCATGCACAACTGGTTTAAGTACGTAAGAGGGTGCACACAGGTCCCCGTGCAATCACTGGGTCATTTTATGGGACGGGCTGAGAGCCTCCCTGGGAATTCTGAGGTCGTGACCCCCCTGGTTAACGAGATGGCCGTAGTTCCATCCTGATGCTGCCTCCATGGTGATGCCTGGGAAAGGAATTGGAACATTCCTCCGTGCACGCGGGGTTCGTGGAGAACTGAGGTCCCAACTCCGGTCTGCAGCGAGCGGCTTCCCTTAGAACCACGGAGTCCAGTCTGTCTTGATCCCTCGGGTTCCCGGCTGCGAATCCGTGTTAAAAACCACCCCGTGGAGAGGAGGCAAGGCAAGACGCCGCGGCTACTGGACCAGGTAAAGAAGAAGTTGTGTCTGTAAGAAAGAGGACTCGGCACGGCAGGACCTCTCTGTCCCCGTCTCCCGTGGGCTCCTGTGGGTTCCCTCATCAGTACCTTAAAGGATCGGGAGGAGTCGTTTCTGTGGCTCGGTTGTTAGAGTCTGAATTTGCAGCCATCTTTTAGAACAAGAGATAAGAGTCTGCAGGTCCAACAGCACCTCCCACCTTCGGCTCCTCATGACTCAGATTCCCAAAATTTGCAAACCCCACACACCTCAGCAGCAGATGTTCCCGTGCACGGAGTCCCCGAATCCCAGCCCCACTGAGCGCTTTTCAGAGGAAACCCGTGACAGCGATTCCGCCTGTTCCCTGAATCGCTTTGAATCCCCCAGGATGATGGTTTCTGGAGAGAACAAAATTATTCGACACCCTTCTTGGAACATGGAAAGGAGAAGAAGAAGAGCTCTCATGTCTATTCAGGATATCGTTTCTCAGGGAGAAAAAAAAAACTCTCAAGAAGGTAGGACGTTCTGTTCCTAGGGAGAGTTCCACACCCGCGGACGTCATCCCACAGCATCTGGACAGACCTCTTCCTGGTTAAACCGTCAGCAACAGCACCAGGACGAGACTCGGAGCACACCACCACCGCCCTCCCCACTACCATCATCATGCACCACCTGTCCACCACCAGCACCGTCACCTTCTCTATGACTATCTTGACCTCCACCATTTCCATCTTCCTCATCAGTATCCTCCTCCACCACCACCACCATCACCGTCACCACCATCACCGTCACCACCATCACCATCACCACCATCACCATCACCACTATCACCATCACCATCATCACCCCATCATCACCACCATCACCATCATCACCATCACCATCACCTCCATCACCATCATCACCATCACCACCATCACCATCACCAACACCATCATCACCATCACCATCACCACCATCATCATCACCACCATCACCATCACCACCATCACCATCATCACCATCACCTCCATCACCATCACCATCACCATCACCACCATCATCACCCCATCATCACCACCATCACCATCATCACCATCACCATCACCTCCATCACCATCACCACCACCATCATCACCATCACCATCACCACCATCATCATCACCACCATCACCATCACCACCATCACCATCATCACCATCACCTCCATCACCATCACCATCACCATCACCACCATCATCACCCCATCATCACCACCATCACCATCATCACCATCACCATCACCTCCATCACCATCACCACCACCATCATCACCATCACTACCATCACCATCATCATCATCACCATCATCACCCCATCATCACCACCATCACCATCACCACCATCACCATCATCACCCCATCATCACCACCATCACCATCATCACCATCACCATCACCTCCATCACAATCATCACCCCATCACCATCACCATCACCATCATCACCACCATCGCCATCATCACCATCACCATCACCTCCATCACCACCATCACCATCACCACCATCACCATCACCACCATCACCATCACCACCATCACCATCATCACCATCACCTCCATCACCATCACCATCACCATCACCACCATCATCACCCCATCATCACCACCATCACCATCATCACCATCACCATCACCTCCATCACCATCACCACCACCATCATCACCATCACCATCACCACCATCATCATCACCACCATCACCATCACCACCATCACCATCATCACCATCACCTCCATCACCATCACCATCACCATCACCACCATCATCACCCCATCATCACCACCATCACCATCATCACCATCACCATCACCTCCATCACCATCACCACCACCATCATCACCATCACTACCATCACCATCATCATCATCACCATCATCACCCCATCATCACCACCATCACCATCACCACCATCACCATCATCACCCCATCATCACCACCATCACCATCATCACCATCACCATCACCTCCATCACAATCATCACCCCATCACCATCACCATCACCATCATCACCACCATCGCCATCATCACCATCACCATCACCTCCATCACCACCATCACCATCACCACCATCACCATCACCACCATCACCATCATCACCTCCATCACCACCATCACCATCACCATCACCATCACCACCATCATCACCCCATCATCACCACCATCACCATCATCACCCCATCACCATCACCATCACCATCATCACCCCATCACCATCACCATCACCATCATCACCCCATCACCATCACCATCACCATCATCACCACCATCGCCATCATCACCATCACCATCACCTCCATCACCACCATCATCATCACCACCATCACCATCACCACCATCACCATCATCACCATCACCTCCATCACCATCACCATCACCATCACCACCATCATCACCCCATCATCACCACCATCACCATCATCACCATCACCATCACCTCCATCACCATCACCACCACCATCATCACCATCACTACCATCACATCATCATCATCACCATCATCACCCCATCATCACCACCATCACCATCACCACCATCACCATCATCACCCCATCATCACCACCATCACCATCATCACCATCACCATCACCTCCATCACCATCATCACCCCATCACCATCACCATCACCATCATCACCACCATCGCCATCATCACCATCACCATCACCTCCATCACCACCATCACCATCACCACCATCACCATCACCACCATCACCATCATCACCACTATCACCTCCATCACCATCACCACCATCATCACCATCATCACCATCACCATCATCACCATCACCATCATCACCATCACCATCACCATCATCACCATCACCATCATCACCATCACCACCATCACCATCACCAACACCATCATCACCATCATCACCATCACCACCATCACCACCATCACCATCACCACCATCATCACCATCACCATCTCCATCACCATCACCACCATCACCACCATCACCACCACCATCATCACCATCACCACCACCATCACCTCCATCACCATCACCACCATCACCACCATCACCATCACCACCATCATCACCATCACCATCTCCATCACCATCACCACCATCACCACCATCACCAACACCATCATCACCATCACCACCACCATCACCTCCATCACCATCACCACCATCACCACCACCACCACCATCACCATCACCACCACCACCATCACCACCATCACCATCTGGATCATATCATGGCGTTCACCATCTTCCTCATCAGTATCCTCCTCATCACCATCAGTGCCACCATCACTGTCATTATAACCACCATCATCATCACCATCGTCACCACCACCACCACCACCATCACCATCATCATCGTCACCATCACCATCATCATCATCTGGATCACATCACGGCCTCCACCATCTTCCTCGCATCAGCACCACCGCCATTATAACAATCATCATCATCCTTGGGAACACAGACCCACATGGTGGATCAGTTGTCCCCTGAGCGTCTGTTCTCAGAGAACAATGAGCCGTAGAAGGCACTTTCCCTGCTCTCCTCCATTTCCCAAAGACATTGATCTGAGGGACGTTTGCCCTCTGGCTGGTGCAGTTCCAGCTATGGCTCAGAAACAACTAAAAGTGAGGAGGGAACCTCCCTGAGGGCCATCGTGGAGATGACCTTCCTGCAAATGGTTCTGGTGCACCCCTCCTCCATGACACCCGGTTCCTGCCCACGCCTTTGCCTTCCCATCATTCTGTTTCCCTGGGAATGAACTCACCAGAAACCAGAACTGGACGTGGTCTCTTCTTGTCTTCGTTTCCCACCAGGGGTCTATTCCCTTTGGAGGAACTTGTCCTTGCCGAGTGTGAGCATAGGAATGCCGTTCTTCCCCTTTCTGGGAGAAATAGTGAGAATTCTAACGGTCCATCTCTGCTGTGGCCATCCGTATCCTAAAGCACTCAGTTGGCCTCGTGAACCAATTTTAAAACAGTGGCTTTTCCAGTGGCGTGGTGGGCATCTGAGAGACTCAACTTGGATGCCAGGAAGAGAGCGATCCAGCAGAGCTGGGAAGATACCCTCGGAAAAAGTCCAGATTCCTAATTAATTTCTGAATTTGCTCCAAACGAGGAAATTAAAAGTAATTGTCATTAATTAGATCGGACATGGAGATATATAAATAGATCTCACCGAACCAAATTTGAAAGCTTTCTTATAATACAGCTGATGTCACGCCTGGTTCCTGTAGAGATACACAGGAAACCCCAGGTGCTGAGTGGCTCTGACTCAAGGTTGGGTGGGTTCGGAGCCTTGCTGAGGTCTGACTGTGTGTTCCTAACAACATTTGAACTTGAACCCCAAAGTTGAGTGAGGGAAGAACACCCAACTGGCAGCTAGAATCTGCCAAGGCAGCCATGGGCTCCACGTTCTCCAATAAATAATTGTTCAGGCCAATGAATACCCCAACCTGCCCCATGAAATGGTAAGGGGTTGGTTCAGGGGATGGTGTCTGATAGCGGAAAGGCAGGCAGGGAAATTTGGGAAGTCCAGGAAGGAAGACTTTCACCATATGAATGAACCAACCAACCATCCACCCATCCATCCATCCACCATCCACCCATCCATTCCCCTATGCATCCATCCATCCATCTATCCACCCACCCACCCATCCATCCACCCATCCATCCACCCATCCATCCACCCATCCATCCATCCATCTTCCCATCCACCCACCCATCCACCCATCCATCCATCCATCCATCCATCCATCCATCCATCCACCCATCCATCCATCCACCCATCCATCCATCCATCCACCCATCCATCCATCCACCCACCCATCCATCCATCCATCCACCCATCCATCCACCCATCCACCCATCCATCCATCCATCCACCCATCCACCCATCCATCCATCCATCCATCCATCCACCCATCCACCCATCCACCCACCCATCCATCCACCCACCCATCCACCCATCCACCCATCCACCCACCCATCCATCCATCCACCCATCCATCCATCCATCCATCCACCCATCCATCCATCCATCCATCCACCCATCCATCCATCCATCCATCTATCCACCCACCCACCCATCCATCCACCCATCCATCCATCCATCCATCCACCCATCCATCCATCCATCTTCCCATCCACCCACCCATCCACCCATCCATCCATCCATCCATCCACCCATCCACCCATCCATCCATCCACCCATCCACCCACACATCCACCCACCCATCCATCCACTCATCTGGGTAATTTTCCATCTGTTCATCCATTCATCTATTCATTCAATCATCTATCCATCTACTCATCCATCTGCCCATCCATCATCCATCCATCTTTCCATTCATCCATCCATGCATCCACCCGTTTATTTAATCATCTGTCCATCTGACCACTCATCCACCCACCCATCCCTCTATCCATCTTCTCACCCATCTGACCATCCATCTCTCTACCCACCTGACTATCCATCCATCCATCATCCATTCTTCCATTTATCATCCTTCGACTTGCCCATCCAACTATCTACCCATGGACTCCTGCATCCACCCACCCACCCACCCGTCTAACTCTCCATCCGTTCATCCATCCAGATACCTACACATCCATCCATTCCTCACCTCTTCATCCATCCCTTTGTGCACACATGCATTCAACACGCACGCATGGTGGTATATCAAGAGCTTCCCCAACCTGGAAGGACAAGGACACATATATATGGACAAGTTAATAGGACTCCCGCTCCATGAAGAAGGACCCTGGGCACCTAGGAAGGGAGAAGAGCCTGAGATCAGAAACTCAGGTTATCATCCCTCAGTTTCGAAGACTAAAGACTAGGGCTCCATTTGACATCCTGTGACCCACATCGAAACACGTCCCCCTACTCAGTCTGGTGATAACAGTGAAGGTGAGGTGGAATGTGAGTGGGACGGGGGATGAGTTCAGTACTTTTGCAAGTAGCAGGCAGAAATTAGTTTGTCACGTATGAGGGATACTGGAAGCATGAGACAATCATCATTCATGATAGTCTTGTTTAAGGAACAACACGGACTCCAGAGTGATCACAAAACAATCACTCATCATGGCGGATGAGCCATATGGGGAAATCTGAGCATAGAAGACCTTGAACGTGCACCCCCAAGGACGTTGGCTTGGAGGTAACGACAAAGTATGTGGGGCACAGAGAAGGGAAAGAAAGATCATGCCTCTGCACAAACTGGATTCCAATAGGGAGTTGCTAGAAGAAGGGAAATCAGCGAGAAATCCATTGCTATAACCGAGCTTTAGGAAAACCATGAAACAGGGACACCCCAGAGTCACGGATGTCAGGGAAATCGTGAAAGAAGGTGAGTTGGGTAAGGAAAAGCAAAGTTGGCTAAAATTTCAAAACCGAGGGGTCAGCATCCAGCAACGTCAGCACAAAATGCAGTTTCTGACTTGTCTTGAGGGAAAAGGAGCGATAAATGAGGGATTTGAGCAGTTGGGACGTCCTCACCATGATCTGATGCCCTCTGAATGATCAGAATCACCAACGGCCGCCATCTTTGTATATTGTTAGAATTGGAATATGAATGATGTATTCGTGAGATTTTCACCACTGTAACAAAATCCCTGAGGAAATCAACTTATAGGAGGAAAGATTCATTATTAGGGTTCAGAGTTTCAGAAGTTTGGTTCCACGGTCACTTGGAGCCATGGTTTTGAACATTCGGTCAAGTAGGACATCATGGTGGGGAGACTATGGCGGAGGAGAGTTGTCAGCTCATGGCGGTCAGGAATAAGGGAGAGCAAGGAAAGAGCCAGGGACAAGGTATAGTCCCCAAAGATACGCCACCAAGGACCCACTCCCTACAAGTCGGTCCCATCTTGTGCGGTTTTCCCCACCTCCTGGTGGACGATTCAGTTACTAATGGATTGATCCACTGATGAGTCCAGAGACCTTTGGATCCACTCCCTTCCCCAACGCCAGCTCTGGACAGGGCAGCATGGGATGGGTTCAAAGTCTTCAGCACAGGAGACCCTGGGGGATCCAATCCATGCAAATGGTTAAATGGACGTGAACAAAGAAGACAAGCAGGTTCTCAGAGGAAGTGACTTTTCTCTGGGTCTCGGAAAAGGGAGAGAGATGCGGCTTTTAAAGGATGCCATTTCAGACGGTGCCACCACTAAGAGGCTCCCCCCAGGAACTTGATAGAGCAAGAACTAAGGTGGCCCGAGGGTCAAGCAGCAAAATGCCGATGCGCCTCTCCCCACCAGGACACAATGGGACGTCCGTTGAACCTCCACGGAGACTGCACGTCCCCACTTAATTGAAGGAACGTGTCAGTCTCCATATCTACATATATTTAGATCGATACACGTATTTATGACATTTGTTTATACATTCACCGAGACAATTTCAATGGACATTTATATATATTCCCCCGTTTGGGGAATGTAATTACTGTTAATATTTCGCTCGAGAATTTTTCCTTGTTTCCAACATGTATATTGATAGGTTTCACCCACAGGCAATCCCAGACACAATATATAGGCAGAACTCAGGTGCAGGTGCAAAGCAAATATTTGCATATATAAAGCAAACATATACAAATACAAGAGCCCGAGTGTATGTCGTGCGTATATTTGTGTGCATTTCTGAAGCTGCGCAGGTCGGGTGGCTCTAGCTAAGGCTTGAGCGGTCACCAGGTTCCTGCACTCTGGGGACCTCAGCTCTGACACGAATCCCCACACTCCCCATGTCTAAAGGGATTGGAAAGAAATGGGTGGAAAGTCAACAGCAATCGCACAGATGCTCTCCAGCTGCCAGAATCTGACAGGCGGCCCCCTGTCAATCATTCCTTCTGTCGGGATTCTTTCTCATTGCTTTGCAAAGGGCTTATTTTAGCTTTGGGGGAAATCTTCTTATCCCAAAATAAACGATCCCGGGGAGACCGAGGGTACCCTGGAGGGGAGGTGGGCTGGAGGCTGGCTCCACCAGGAAGAAGATAAAGGTGCTGACCCGTCTTGGCCTTGGGAATGGAAGAGGGGGTGACCCTCCTGCACCGTGTAGCTCACAGCAGGGACCCCAGGACCCTCCCTTGGGTCTTAGGATCCTTCCTGGGAGTCAGTGGTTGGTCTGATTCCAGCAAAAGGAAAATTGAGTGTGACTCTCTAGAAAACACCCATTCCTAGTTGTTTTGAAAATTTACTTAGATTTCTAAAAAAAAATCCGACCCGATGTATCCGGAGAGATGCTCAGGGTCTGCCACCACCAAGCGCAATGTCGGTCCTGGTTTGAGAAGATGGAGGCGTTCGAGCAGCAGACGGTCAGGTGACGCCCTCGGGAACGTAACAGAAATCTATTTTAAGAGACGGCATCCCAGCTAGGAATGAGGATGGGACATCCCGTGTCCGTCACAATGTGGTTAAGAAGATTTTGGGGGGGAAACGTGGAAAACGCCAATTCCCAAGCTGGAAGGGATCCAACAGGACATGGGGACACCCAGCGTTGGGGCCACTTTTCTTCCTGACTCCATGCTTGGGGTCACTAGTCACGGAGAGACACAGCAATCCTCTCCAAAGGCCAGCCTGGCTGACCTGTCCATTAGTCACGGGAGCTGGACTTTGGTCAGCTGCCCAGTGTCCACTGAGTCAGAGGAGCATGGACGAGTTTCCTAAAGGAGATTCACGGGGTCAAGTGCCTGTACTCCCGTCCAGTGTCCAGTGTCCAGCTGACAGCAAGTGCAGAACATGCCCATGTACATGTGACCGCTTCGTCCACTGCCCACGATATTGCTCCAGAAACACGGACAATTAGGCTGTTCCTCATTCTTCCAGGTGGACGTCCAGCCTGGGCCACCCGGAGGACCATTTCCAAAATAATGGCGTGGTTCCCAGGCGCACAAGTCGAGGGTGTAGACATGTCTTTGGGGGAAAGGAAAGGGAACATGGAGACTCGTGAAGCCGTGAGCCCTCTCTGCCCTCCCTGAAGGACTTCGAGGGACGTGTGGCATCTAGGTCACTAGAAGGTCCTCAGAAGGCGGGTTCTGCCACGAGTCTCGGACGCTCGTGGCCGTGTACGTCCGTCTGAGGGTTTGGAATATGTTTTGTTTTCAGAGCAAAACACAAAGACCTGGGTAAGGACCTGGCCGTTTCCTCGTGTCCCAATAACTCATTAGAAAAACCCAAGAATAACAATCTTGGATTTTTGGGGGGTGTGGAGGACAAATCTGTCTAGAAAGTGCTCAGAAAAAAATCATCTCAAGGTGCAACGGAGAAGCGGAAGGAAGAGTCGGCGTGCGGTTCGGTTTCTTGCCCTGTTTGTTTCTCCCCCATCCTGTGCATCAGGACGGGATCACTTCCCTTAGTCAAGGTCTTTCTTGTCGGGTCACATGTTGTCGGCGGCAACGACTGCCTGTCTGGGGACCTTCGACCCCTTCCTTTCCTCTGGTGCAGGGCATAGTGAGCATCTCACGAAATGGACCGATCTGATGGTGACGGTGGTGATGGAGGTGATGGTGGTGATGATGGTGATGGTGATGTTGGTGATGGAGGTGATGGTGGTGGTGGTGATAGTGGTGATAGAGGTGATGTGGTGATGGAGGTGATGGAGATGATGGTGGTGATGGAGGTGATGGTGGTGATGGTGTAGATGGAGGTGATGGTGGTGATGGAGGTGATGGTGGTGATGGTAGAGATGGTGGTGATGGTGGTGATGGGATGATGGTGGAGGTGATGGTGGTGATGGAGGTGATGGAGGTGATGGTGGTGATGGTGGTGGTGGTGATGGTGGTGATGGAGGTGATGGTGGTGATGGAGGTGATGGAGGTGATGGAGGTGATGGAGGTGATGGTGGTGATGGAGGTGATGGAGGTGATGGAGGTGATGGTGGTGATGGTGGTGATGGAGGTGATGGTGGTGATGGAGATGTTGGTGATGGAGGTGATGGTGGTGATGGAGGTGATGGAGGTGATGGTGGTGATGGTGGTGGTGGTGATGGAGGTGATGGTGGTGATGGAGGTGATGGAGGTGATGGTGGTGATGGAGGTGATGGAGGTGATGGTGGTGATGGTGTAGATGGAGGTGATGGTGGTGATGGAGGTGATGGTGGTGATGGTAGAGATGGTGGTGATGGTGGTGATGGGATGATGGTGGAGGTGATGGTGGTGATGGAGGTGATGGTGGTGATGGAGATGGTGGTGATGGAGGTGATGGTGGTGATGGAGATGATGGAGGTGATGGTGGTGATGGAGGTGATGGAGGTGATGGAGGTGATGGTGGTGATGGAGGTGATGGAGGTGATGGAGGTGATGGTGGTGATGGTGGTGATGGAGGTGATGGTGGTGATGGAGATGTTGGTGATGGAGGTGATGGTGGTGATGGAGGTGATGGAGGTGATGGTGGTGATGGTGGTGGTGGTGATGGAGGTGATGGTGGTGATGGAGGTGATGGAGGTGATGGTGGTGATATTAATAATGGTGATGATCATGGTGATGATGATGATGGTGATAATGGTGACAATGATGGTGATGGTGATGGTGGTGGTGATGGTGGTGATGGAGGTGATGGTGGTGGTGATGGTGGTGATGGTGGTGATGGAGGTGATGGTGGTGATGGAGGTGGTGATGGAGGTGATGGTGGTGGTGATGGAGGTGATGGTGGTGGTGATGGAGGTGATGGTGGTGATGATGATGGTGATGGAGGTGATGGAGGTGATGGTGGTGATGGAGGTGGTGGTGATGGAGGTGGTGGTGGTGATGGTGGTGATGGTGGTGGTGGTGATGGAGGTGATGGAGGTGATGGTGGTGGTGGTGGTGGTGGTGGTGGTGATGGAGGTGATGGTGGTGATGGTGATGGAGGTGATGGAGGTGATGGTGGTGATGGTGGTGATGGTGGTGATGGTGGTGATGGAGGTGATGGTGGTGATGGAGGTGGTGGTGATGGAGGTGATGGAGGTGATGGTGGTGATGGTGGTGATGGTGGTGATGGTGGTGATGGAGGTGATGGTGGTGATGGAGGTGGTGGTGATGGAGGTGATGGTGGTGATGGAGGTGGTGGTGATGATGATGGTGATGGTGGTGATGGTGGTGATGGAGGTGATGGTGGTGATGGAGGTGGTGGTGATGGTGGTGATGGAGGTGATGGTGGTGATGATGGTGGTGATGGTGGTGATGGAGGTGATGGTGGTGATGATGGTGGTGATGGTGGTGATGGAGGTGATGGTGATGAAGGTGATGATGATGATGGTGGTGATAGTGATGGTGATATTAATAATGGTGATGATCATGGTGATGATGATGATGGTGATAATGGTGACAATGATGGTGATGGTGATGGTGGTCATGGTGATGGTGGTGATTTGCTTCCCAACTCTGAGTAGACTGACCATCAGTCACCTCAGCCTGGCACAGGACACCATCCATTCTGCAGTTGAAACGTCACTTACTGCAGCGACAGAGATCAACACCTGTCACCAGCAGCTCGGCTCCGAGCAAACGCTCGTGACTTCACACTGAAAGTCTCTAGAGTTGGGGACAGCAGGGGGAGGGGGGAATGAGCCCTGGCAGCAGCCTGGGGGCTGACCCGTGGGACACAGAGGCGGTCACCTCCAGGGTGAACTGCTTCTGTCACCTGCGGGATTCCTGACTTTCCCATGCAATCACCCATCACGGGCGACCCTGCTCCCTCCCTGGCTCTGTCCCCCAGAGAACGAGCTGAGCCGGGGGGAGGACAGTGTCGTCAGGCCAGGTCCAGAGCCTGCTGTCCCCTCTCTGCTGGGTACTACTCTGCTTCAACGTTCCCAGTGGCTGTCCCCTCTGTTCTCCTGACTCCTGCACAATGTCACGCTTCATAAGAAGATGGTGGCGGAGGACGGAGGCTCCACCAACACTGGGCAGTCTCCTCCCCAGCATCTGCGGAGCTCAGGACTTGACCAGATGCCAGCAAACACCTGCCCGCGGAAGCTACCGGTGCGTCATTAAGCAAGGTCCCTTGTGAGAAGCAGGAGCCGCCGTCAAATGCTGAACAAAGGCACCGTCAGGGTCCCCTGGTACCCACAGGTGGTTTCTGGAGCCCACTCATGTGAACGATCCCTCCAACAGGTGACATATTTGGGTTCTAGGTGAAGAAGAAAGGACGGAACGCCTTGGGAGGAGACGTGGACCAACAGCCTTTGGAGGAGGCGCTCCGGTTCCTCCCAGCTTGCTCCTCGGAGGTTGGACGCTCTGCTGGCCAACTGAGGACCTCTGCTCTGCCCATCATCTCCCCCCTCCTGCTCCCCAATGACACACCACGGTTGTCACTCAATCTGCAATTCCAGGGACACATTTTGCAATCCACAGCGCCCAGGGCGGGGGTCCTGGTTCTGATGACCCTCTGACTCCCATTCACCAGGCGACGGCCACACGGTGGGCAGCTCCAAGCATCGTGGCCAAGCCAAGAAGCAAGATGGCGGCCGGAGGCAGTGGATGGTCGATGGGACCCCGAAACGAGGTGAGGTGCTTTCCCCGAGCCACAGATTCCCTTCCTCTCTCTGCATCGCCTCCTGGCACCCATCTCTCCCCCTCTGGAAGTTTTCAGGGATCACCTTGAGTCCACCAGAGGCGCGATGCCCACTGGACCCTGGAGCCAAGTGTAGATGCTCATACTGGGGTGTCTCCCAAAGGCCCACGGACGGAGGGCTTGGAACCCAAGGAAGCAAGGTCCAGAGGTGGGCTTCCAGGAGGTGACTGGATCCACGTCCGAGTTAACGACATGGCCCCAGGAGGCAAGAAGGAGAATCCAGGGGCAGGAAGATATAGTCCCCAAAGGCACAGCCCAGTGACCCCCTTCTCCAGCCACCTCCCACCTGCCTTGACTTACCTCCTGGTTCATTTGGGGGCTCACGGTGTCCGAGGTCCAGTCCCTGGTGGCCGACTCCATGGCTCTGGCCCAAGGGGAGCAGAACAAGATGGCGGCAGGGCCTGGAGGAGGAGAGCAGCTCAGGACAGGGCACCAGGGAGCAGAGAGGGAGAGAGAGAGGAGCCAGGGACAGGATATAGTCCCCAAGAGCACTCGCCAGTGACCCTCTCCATCCAACTAGGTCCCCTTTAATCAAAGCGTGGTATCTCCCGAGGACCACTTGGGGACTTTAGCGCTTGGATGGCACCCGTTAAGGATGAGCAGAGCTGTGGGCGGGAACCTGCCACTCAGCGACTCCCGCCCACACCGTAAGGGTCCATGGTGGTGCATGTGGGTGTCGGAGCTCAGGCAGCAGATGCTCAAGCTGCAGAGACAGAGCCTCCGACGGGAGGCTGAGCTGTGCAGAGGCAGCATTTCTGGACAGAGGCTGCTTTTTGAGCCCCTGCGTGGGGTTCATGGCCATGCCGACACCTGCCCGGTTTGGAATATAGACGGATGGAAGGAGATGGAGCCCATGCCTGCCAGCTCACGGGACCCGGTCTCCATTTCTTGCTGGGACCCTATCGCGGGTGCATCCTCCACCAAACCAACAAATATAAGAAACAGCTCCATACTCTGTCTCTCTCTATATATATATCCTGATTAAAAAGTGGGCGGTAGACCTAAGTGGGCACTTGTTGAAGTGGCCAGCAGGCATATCAAATAATGCCCATCTTCACTGACCATCAGACAAATGAAAAAGCCAAACCTCAGTGAGATACCACCTCTCTCCAGTGAGACTGGCCTCTATCAAAATGGCAGGTGTGGGTGATGATATGGGGGAAAGAAGCCCTTTTGGGGATGCTCTTGGGGATTTTAGTTGGTACATGGAAAACAGTATGAAGGCTCCTCCAAAAATTCAAAAGAGCTGGGCATGTTGGCATCATCCGGAAATCCCAGCAGCTTGGGAGGCTGAGGCAGGAGGACCGCCATATGGGAGGCCAGCCTCAGCAACTTAGCAAGGTCCTAAGCAACAGAGCAAACAAGGCCCCGGACACCTTCCACTTTCGTTACTGTCACTAGATACCCAAGGCCGGGTATCTAGACAGAAGTGTCTTTACTCACATTTCCATTTCTAAAAGCCCAAAGATCACGGTGCTCCGTCTGGCAATGGCCTCTGTGGCTTGAATCAGCCTCCGCAGCTGCAGACTCCCACATGCACACATCGTTCCCACGGAGGATCTAAAAGATTTGGAGAGAAAGGACGGATCCTGACTGAGCGTGCAGACTTTTATTTTTCGAGAGTAGATATAAATGAGCAGGTAAGTTCGTGATCAGGGATCTGCAAATAATCTATCAAAGTGGGTTCACGGCGTCTGTGGCTTAGACCCAACGCTCTGCTGGGACAGTGAACGCGGCTGGTGACCGTTTGGAGCCCGGGCTGTGGTCCCCGGGAGCTGGGAGAGGGGACAGGTCGTCCATCAGGGTCAACTGCTGTTTTTGCAAAAAATAAGGGCCATGAAGCCGACGGGAAGGTCATCTCAAGGTCATTTGGAGACGCACAGGCCTGCGCGTGGACAAAGGCCAGTCCCGACCCAGCGTCCGAGGAGGGGGAGTGGATCATATGCCCAAGGGTCTGCTCCAATTGGGGGACCATAATAGGCATCTGAAGGATGGCATAGATAGATGATAGACAGACAGACGGCAGCTGGGTGACGGAGGAGGGACAGAGACTCTGTCCTGCAGGTCTCCTGGGCACTGGGGGCCCCTGGGGCTGGGGGTGCTCTGGGGTGGGCTGTGCTGTGCGCTGCAGGAGGTGCAGCAGCCTCTCTGGGCCCCACACACCAGGAGCCAGGAGCAGCTCCACCCAGAGTGTGAGAGCCCCCTGGACAGACAGGATGGGTCGATGACAGAGAGATAGATGGACAGACAGGATGGGTAGATGACAGATAGATAGACAGATGGATAGATAGGTAGACAGGATGGATAGATGATAGAAGATAGAGAGATGATAGACAGAACTGGTGGATGACAGAGAGATAGATAGATGATAGATACATGGATAGACAGATGATAGATAGATAGCCAGGATGGATAGATGATAGATTAATGATAGATATATAGGATGGATAGACGATAGGTAGATAGATAGATTGGATAGATCCATAGGTGACGGATACACATATATGCACACTGTCCTGTATATAAAATATGCACTAAGACCAATAACATATATACTGACAGATACTGGATTCAGTAGTATATATCGCTTTTGTCTATTCACTAAAATAGATATATTTCAACACAATAATTCATACA
Organism: Spermophilus citellus; assembly: GCF_964194105.1. Taxonomy (NCBI): domain Eukaryota; kingdom Metazoa; phylum Chordata; class Mammalia; order Rodentia; family Sciuridae; genus Spermophilus; species Spermophilus citellus. The sequence continues at coordinate 499,809 of NC_138190.1, forward strand.
TATTTTGATATAAATGCAAAACATAGGTACACTGGCACCAATTCGGTCCCCGGAGATTCCCCTTCCCTCCCCTCCTCTCTGTGCAGTACCCTCCTGGGCTGCAGTGCTCTTCCTTGTATTCATTCCACGATCTGTTGGAATCAGTGCATCCCCCCTGGATGGGCGTAAAGGTGAGGCTCGCTGGGGTGGTGTTTTATTGTATTTTTCTCCAAACTGGGGAGGTCCAGTCCATGGTGGGCATCTTCCATGGCTCTGGCCCAAGGGGAGGCAGAACAACATGGCGGCAGGGCCTGGAGGAGGAGAGCAGCTCAGGACAGGGCACCAGGGAGCAGAGAGAGCTCTGCTCACCAGGGACAGGACAGAGACCCCAAAGGCACAGCCCAGGGACCCCCTCCTCCAGCCACACCCCACCTGCTGCAGCCACCACCCAGTGAGTCCATCCAAGTGGATTAATCCACTATGAGTCTACACCCAGTGAGTCCATCCAAGTGGATTAATCCACTATTAGTCTACACCCAGTGAGTCCATCCAAGTGGATTAATCCACTATGAGTCTACACCCAGTGAGTCCATCCAAGTGGATTAATCCACTTATTAGTCTACACCCAGTGAGTCCATCCAAGTGGATTAATCCACTATGAGTCTACACCTCTCATAACTCAATCATTTCACAATATGGCGGTAGGGCCCGGAGGAGGAGAGCAGCTCAGGACAGGGCACCAGGGAGCAGAGAGAAAGGGAGAGAGAGAGGAGCCGGGGACAGGATACAGTCCTGAAGGACCAGCTTCCATCCTCTGTGACCCCTGGAGCCCTCTTGAGGCACATGTCCATCTCCAAGACCAGCCTCGCCATCCGACTCCTGCTCCCTGTGAGCCATTGGTCATTCTGGCAACTGGAAGTCTTCGCGGGTGGGGTCCGAATCACATCCTGTGACCTCGCCAACTGCACGTCCCTCGATTGGCTCCAGGGACCTCACCAAGAAATCTTGCAGCTGCGGTCACCCAGGCCCAGGCGCTGATTTCCCGGGTCCCTCTGGAGCAGGCGTGGCGGACACTCACCAAGCACCAGACATCAGCGTGTCTGCACGGAGGACACGCGGGCACCCAGGATGCCCACACGCTCTCCAACGCAGGCGTTCCCAGAGCTGCTGGACACACGATCATGCCCACGCAGGACACTGGGGACATGTGCACCATCCTGTGTGGACCCACGCAGAGGCACCTGCTCTGTCACGCCCAGAGGCACCTTGAGATGTTTACAGCATAAAATTAAGACCAGGTGTTTGATGGACAGGGTCCCTTTGAGTCTACTCTGCCCAGAGTCTGTCCACAGCAGCTGGTCACGTCATGGCACTGCTAGGTCTTTGTCTTGATGTGGCTGGGGACAAAGAGACCTTTGATATCTATTGATAGATGCATGGATCCATCCATCCACCCGTCCATCCATCCATCCACCCGTCCATCCATCCATCCACCCGTCCATCCATCCATCCACCTGTCCATCCATCCATCCACCCGTCCATCCATCCATCCACTCGTCCATCCATCCATCCACCTGTCCATCCATCCATCCAGCCATCCATCCATCCATCCACCCATCCATCCACCCACCCATCCACCCATCCATCCACCCATCCACCCACCCATCCACCCATCCATCCACCCATCCACCCATCCATCCATCCATCCACCTGTCCATCCATCCACCTGTCCATCCATCCACCTGTCCATCCATCCACCTGTCCATCCATCCATCCACCCGTCCATCCATCCATCCACCCGCCCATCCACCCATCCACCCACCCATCCATCCACCACCCATCCATCCATCCACCCATCCATCCACCCATCCATCCATCCACCCACCCATCCACCCATCCACCCACCCATCCACCCATCCATCCATCCATCCACCCGTCCATCCATCCACCCGTCCATCCATCCACCCGTCCATCCATCCACCCGTCCATCCATCCACCTGTCCATCCATCCACCTGTCCATCCATCCATCCACCCGTCCATCCATCCATCCACCAGCCCACCCACCCATCCATCCATCCATCCATCCATCCATCCACCCATCCATCCATCCATCCACCTGTCCATCCATCCATCCACCCGTCCATCCATCCACCCGTCCATCCATCCACCCGTCCATCCATCCACCTGTCCATCCATCCACCTGTCCATCCATCCACCTGTCCATCCATCCATCCACCCGTCCATCCATCCATCCACCAGCCCATCCACCCATCCATCCATCCATCCACCCATCCACCCATCCACCCATCCACCCATCCACCCACCCACCCATCCATCCACACATCCATCCACCCATCCATCCATCCATCCATCCATCCATCCATCCACCCATCCATCCACCTGTCCATCCATCCATCCACCCGTCCATCCACCTGTCCATCCACCCATCCACCCATCCACCCACCCACCCATCCATCCACACATCCATCCACCCATCCATCCACCCATCCATCCATCCATCCATCCATCCACCCATCCATCCACCTGTCCATCCATCCATCCACCCATCCATCCACCTGTCCATCCACCCATCCATCCATCCATCCACCCATCCATCCATCCATCCACCCATCCATCCACCCATCCATCCACCTGTCCATCCATCCATCCACCCATCCATCCACCTGTCCATCCATCCATCCACCCATCCATCCACCTGTCCATCCACCCATCCACCCATCCACCCACCCACCCATCCATCCACACATCCATCCACCCATCCATCCACCCATCCATCCATCCATCCATCCATCCACCCATCCATCCACCTGTCCATCCATCCATCCACCCATCCATCCACCTGTCCATCCATCCATCCATCCATCCATCCACCCGTCCATCCATCCATCCACCCGTCCATCCATCTGTCCACCCATCTGTCCCCCCAACCACCCATTTATCTATTCTCTGTCTGCCGACTCATCCGTCTGCCCGTCTCCTGCCTGTCATCTCTCTCCATCACTTATCACTCTGTGACAGTGCCCTGTCCCTTGGGGGACATTCGTCCACGTCTGCAGGAACTCTGGTGGCAGTTCCTGGCGGCCGGCAGCGGGCAGAGCTCAGGGAGTGGCTCCCCTCCTACAGCCCAGCCCCCACCAGCCCCAAGCGTCCACAGCGACCAGGACCTGAGACCCGAGTGCAGAGAACGGAGCCATCGAGTGGCCTTTCATCTTCGATGCACAAACAGGAGGTTGGGAGGATCCCCCCAGAAACTCCAAGGTCCAGCACCAAACGGTCTCTGCGTCACCCTGAGTCTCCGCCTCTGAGCTCAGCATGACCACAACCTCGGGGTCCCTTTGGCCCTGAGGCTGCACTCTGACCTCCCACCCTGCGTCACCTCCCGAGGGACCTTGACATTTTACAAACGTCCTCAGCTTCAAAGGTCACCTTGAGACGGCATCGGTGGCATGGAAGGAGTGTCTGCTACCAGCTCCCGAGGAGGAGGCTCAGAAAGGAGGCCAGGAAGCCCCGGCAGCCCACCCCGGGTTCCCTTTCCAACCAGATCCTGCAGAGACACGGGTGGCACACACGGGGGGGGGGGGGGTTGGTGACACGGTCTCAGGTCGACAGGTGCCATTTCTCCCTCTACAGCAGCTTCTCCTAAATTGCAGCATTTCGCTGAATTTTATGGAAAAGTCTCTTTTTTTTCTTTTCTCACCTTTTTTCCTCCCTCTCGATGTTGTCACTCACATTGACAAATGTGCAGAGCCACGGTGACTGTGCACAATTTCCAGAGGACGCAGCCCCGGGGGGCACCCGTGGCTCATGGAGGGCGCATTGGGAGTCCGTGCCCTTGGCCAGGGGCAGAGGCCGGGCGTCGGGCACTTTGAAGCTGAGCGATGACGACGTCTCGGTGTGAAAGTCACTGAATGCATTTCCAAGGGCCTGGCAGCCACGGGGCTGCGTCGGCTGTTAGAGTGGAAGGAATGTGACGGGGGGGCCGTGGGGAGGGGAGAAGCCACCGCAGCTGGGGATGAAAACCGGAGCCCCCTCCGGGCTGCTCTGCTAACTCGCAGTTAATGAAAGTGGCACTTGGGCTTCTGGGTTTGATTGATGTCAATGTGACATCCCGGGTCGTGCTGAAGGAGAACCTCAGGCAGCCGTCAGGGACGTGCTCCGTCTGGAGGGGAGACTCGCGGTGGGCGCCAGGGCCGCGGGTGCAGGCGGGGCCCTGTCTAGGTCTCTGGGCTCCTCAAGGCTGCGGGGACCCAGGGAACAAAGTCTGCCGTGGGTCTTACCGAGCTAAAATCCAGCAATCGCAGCCAGGTCCCCTGTGGAGGCTCCAGGGCAGAGGTCATTCATGTCCTCTCCCCGAGTCCAGAGGCTGAACCCCCTTTTTTTGGTACCAGGGATTGAATTCAGGGACACTCGACCCCTGAGCCCCGTCCCCAGCCCTATTTTGCATTTTATTGAGAGACAGGGTCTCCCTGAGCTGCTGAGGGCCTCGCTTTGGCGGAGGCTGGCTTTGATCATGCGAGCCTCCTGCCTCAGCCTCCTGAGATTCTGGGATGAGAGGTGTGGGCCACCCCGAGCTGGAATCTGAGTTCTTTAAATTCACTGTGTCCATGGGACGGAGCCTCGGGCACCATGGGGAGCAGGGAGCACCCGAGTGGATGGTAGTGAGTGGGGTACATACAGAGTGCGGGGGGCTGCAGCCCGAGGGCGGCCGGGGTTGTGGACGGGGGTGTCCTGGGGTGTGCGCTCCTCCTGTGGCTGCAACGTCACCTCCAGGGAAGGAGTCCTGCAGGAGAGGGTCCCCTCACCACCCTCCAGCCCTGAGCATGTGGGTCGGGGGGTGAGAGAGACAGAGACGGAGATGAGAGACAAGGGGAGGAGAGATGTGAGAGACGCAGGGGACAGGGAGAAGGTGACAGAGATAAGACGGAGAGACGAGAGACGAAGAGAGAGCAGACAGAGAGATGGGGCGTCCCCCACTCCTGGTTTGTGGGGTCAGTACAGGAAAACCAGGGACCACCCAGCTGAAGTGGATTAATCCACTAATCAGGGTCTGTCATCTATCAATTCTATCATCTATCTATCTGTCATCTACCCATCCTGTCTGCCCATCTATCTCTCTGTCATCGACCCATCCTGTCTGTCCAGGGGGCTCTCACACCCTGGGTGGGGCTGCTCCTGGCTCCTGGTGTGTGGGGCCCAGAGAGGCTGCTGCACCTCCTGCAGCGCACAGCACAGCCCACCCCAGAGCACCCCCAGCCCCAGGGGCCCAAGCTGAGCACGAGAGATCACCGGCCGTAGCCAGGGACACTTGCCATAACCCTCGCACACAGGAGAGCTGGCCCCCGCGTGCCTGTCCTGGCCTCTGTTTGGTTACAGATCCTGGTCACGCAGCACGGTCCCCAGCGCCCCAGGCTCAGCCAAAACGAAACGCTGTGTCTTGGGTGACGACTCGGGCTCCTTTAATCCTGCAGAACGGTTTTGGTTTTATGACTGACTCTGGCAATTCCCCCTGTTGTCTCCTCGGAGGGCTTAGATTCTAAGAGACCGATTGCCTTCGTCACTTGGAGAAAAAAAAAAAAATATTCTCTTTTCTCCCCAAGGAAAGAATTTCCAAAACAGGCAGAAAAAAAAAAAAATGTTGGGACGCGCGGCTGGATCCGTTGATTTGCATTTTCAAAGTGGCTCTCCACAAAGATCCTTCCCTCAGAGCTGGGAGCTGGATTTTGCAGGGACTTTGGGGCTTTTGCAAGAGCCCAGCGTGAGGTCCTGCAGGCGGCTGCCTTTGAAAGCCAAAGGTCGAATGGAAAACGCAATTGGTATTCAAGTCTGCAACCTGAGCGACTGTGAGGCCACCCCACGGAAAGGGGAAGTTCCGGCTTCCAAGCAGGAAAGCATCTGGGATTATTTGTCCCCAGCAGCCACAGGGGCTCGGCTCCAGGTCCCCTGGTGGACAGCAACATCCCTGGGCACGCAGACGCCAACACCCTGTGACCTCCATGCGTCCCCCTGTGTACCTGACGAGGCCAGTCACCTGGTGGGCAGTCGGCCTGGCCGCTCAGGAGCTTCCCGTTAGACCTGCAGGGTCACAGAACGGGAACGTGTGTGTGGCCACACAAGGAACCTGTGGTCTCCCGGACAGGCACTGGGGGCTGATGGGGGGTGTGGCACACTCTGACCTTCGGAGTCTTTATCAACTATCATGAAGGTGACCCCTTCTCTGCAGCGGGCAGGCACAGAGGCCTGCAAATTCCCCGACACGGGATAATTTGTCACCGGGGTATACAGCAGCATCGTTTATTTTGGGGGACCAGGAATTGAACCCAGGGTCCCTGACCACTGAGCCACATCCCCAGCCCTTCTTATTTATTTATTTATTTACTTATTAAATTTTGAGACAGGGTCTCGCGAAGTTGGTCCATTGGGCCTCCCTATGGAGCTGAGGCTGGCCTCCAATTTGCAATCCGGTCCTCCTGACCTCCCAGGAAGCCTGGGGGCACACGGGGTCTGTGTTGCGAGTGTCACTTGATGGGTGGAGGAATGGGACCCAGGGATCTGGTGGCTTCTTTGCTCCATTCATGCAAAATTGGACGCTCTGCCAGCCTGGCCCCAGGGGTCCCTCCATGCAGGCATGAGCCCCAGCCACCTCCTGGAAGGACCTCAGAAGAGCCAGGACCCCTCATGGGCTGCGTTTCCTCACACCCAAGATGGCAGGTGCCCGCCCCCCGAGGCTGTGAGAACAATGCCTTCCACGTGGAGCTGGCATCCAGGGAGGGTGGATGGATGGGTGGATGGATGGATGGATGGATGGATGGTGGATGGATGGATGGATGGATGGGTGGGTGGGTGGATGGGTGGGTGGATGGATGGATGGATGGATGGATGGGTGGGTGGATGGGTGGGTGGATGGTGGATGGATGGATGGTGGATGGATGGATGGATGGATGGATGGATGGATGGATGGATGGGTGGGTGGGTGGATGGATGGATGGATGGATAGATGGATGGATGGATGGATGGGTGGATGGATGGGTGGGTGGATGGATGGATGGGTGGATGGATGGATGGGTGGGTGGATGGGTGGGTGGATGGTGGATGGATGGATGGATGGATGGGTGGATGGATGGATGGATGGATGGATGGGTGGATGGATGGATGGGTGGATGGATGGATGGGTGGATGGATGGGTGGATGGATGGGTGGGTGGATGGATGGGTGGGTGGATGGATGGATGGATGGATGGATGGGTGGATGGATGGGTGGATGGGTGGGTGGATGGGTGTGTGAATGGGTGGGTGGGTGGGTGGATGGATGGATGGATGGGTGGATGGATGGGTGGATGGATGGATGGGTGGATGGATGGGTGGATGGATGGATGGGTGGGTAGATGGGTGGATGGGTGGGTGGGTGGATGGATGGATGGTGGATGGATGGATGGATGGGTGGATGGATGGGTGGATGGATGGGTGGATGGATGGATGGGTGGATGGTGGATGGGTGGATGGGTGGATGGGTGGATGGTGGTGGGTGGATGGATGGGTGGGTGGATGGATGGGTGGATGGATGGATGGATGGATTGGGTGGATGGGTGTGTAAATGGGTGGGTGGGTGGGTGGATGGATGGATGGATGGGTGGATGGATGGATGGGTGGATGGATGGATGGGTGGATGGGTGGATGGATGGATGGGTGGGTGGATGGATGGGTGGATGGTGGGATGGATGGGTATGGATGGGTGGATGGATGGATGGGTGGATGGATGGATGGGTGGATGGATGGATGGGTGGATGGATGGATGGGTGGATGGATGGATGGGTGGATGGAGGTGGATGGATGGGTGGGTGGATGGATGGGTGGGTGGATGGATGGATGGTGGATGGGTGGATGGATGGGTGGATGGGTGGGTGGATGGGTGTGAATGGGTGGGTGGGTGGGTGGATGGATGGATGGATGGGTGGGGATGGGTGGATGGATGGGTGGATGGATGGATGGGTGGATGGATGGGTGGATGGATGGATGGGTGGATGGATGGATGGGTGGATGGATGGGTGGATGGATGGATGGGTGGGTAGATGGGTGGATGGGTGGGGGGTGGATGGATGGGTGGGTGGATGGATGGATGGTGGATGGATGGATGGATGGGTGGGATGGATGGGTGGATGGATGGATGGGTGGGTGGGTGGATGGTGGATGGGTGGATGGATGGGTGGGTGGATGGGTGGATGGATGGATAGATGGGTGGATGGATGGGTGGATGGGTGGGTAGATGGATGGTAGATGGATGGATGGGTGGATGGATGGATGGGTGGATGGATGGGTGGATGGATGGGCACATGGATGAGATGGTCCGTCCATTGCTGGGCCTGAAGAACCCACTGATGTTACCAGAATGCCATGGAAGACCACTTTGCTCATGCCCACAGGATCTTGGGTCGGCCTGTGGAATCAGAGAAATCAACACGTCAGTCCTGCTCGGCGCAGAGCCCTGCTTCCTCCTCTAACATCAGATGGAGACTGAAACCTACAATCCCCAGGAATCAGCCGTGCCCTGGAATCGGCTCCACTCACCCAGCGATCCATGACTCTTCCCTCAGAGTCTAGGAGATTTCAGTTGCTCTCCGCATCCATCTCTGCAGCCTGGGAATCGCTTCTGTCCAAGGTCAGTCTTCACTGGGCAACGGGAAAGTGGGTGTGGCCGGGAGAGGAGCTGCTGCCCCATCAACCATGTGCATCTTTTGTGATGATGAAACCGACCGGTACGTGGGCACCGTAACCTGGAGCCAAGGACGTGCCCATGTGCAGAGGTTGCACGTCTTGCTAGAATCCCGGGTTGTCGATTTCGGTGCCCTGTGCTGGTAGTTGAGAGATGTTATACGGAAGACGGAGCCTCAACCTTGGAAGAATCTAGAAGCCACCACAGTCCAGAAACACGTCTGTCTGGGCTCCAGGGCTCGGCAGATCCTCTGAGTGACCTGGGTTTTGGAGTGGTCCTGATGAGAGGAGCCAAACACGGCTGTACGGAGCGGGCAGCGGTGGTCAGCTAAACAAGAGGACCGCAGAGAAAGCTCTAAATAAACACTGAGTGTTGAGGAATCCACTCGGAACACTGTCGGCGAACATCAGTCACCGTCAGAGGATCCCCAAGGGAGCAGAGAAAACCCACTGATGTTGGGGGACATCTTCAGACGTGACGATGGCCATAACCACACCAATGGCTTTGTCGGGACATGCTGAGGGTGACCAGCATATCCTTACCAGCTGCAGGCTTGTTCCTTTTCCTTAATGAAGGAAGGGGACATGAGCAGAGACCACTACTGACTCCGCAGGGCAAGTTCGAGCTAAGGAATTCCAAGATGGTAGCAGCAGAGCATTCAACCAATATGGCGCCACGGGCATGGAGATCCCCAAAATCTGTGAGTGGGACCTGGTGTGGAAACACGGTCTCTGCAGAGGTCATGAGTGGAGGGTCCTGAGATGGGCTCCTCCTGGGTCAGGGGGCCCTCATGCCATGGCCGTGTCCTCCCCAGAGACAGAGGAGGGGACACAGACCCAGAGGAGGAGCCCCGTGGAGACGGAGGCAGAGACTGCAGTGAGGGGCCACCCGCCCAGGGCCACCTGGAGCCCAGGAGCTGGAGAGGCAGGAGGAGCCCCCTGGAGCCCTGGAGGGACATCTGGATTTCTGCTTCTGCCCTCCAGGATGGGGCAGGATGAAATTCTGCTATTTTGAGCCACTCGGTTGGTGGCCATGATTTATGGGGACCACAGGAAACTGGTACATGCCATCATGGACACTAATCTGTTGGAACAAGCCCGACTCATCTCACGGGGCCATCTGTCCCATCTCCACTTGGAAACCTGTCCCCAGGAGGAGCTTAGGAGATAGGACATAAGGGCGGCTAGAGCCCCAGCAATGTCCCTGTGGGCTGATCCCATTGGGTCTCCCCTGTGCCATCGCATGGCGGGTCCAGCTGGGGTGACGGAGGGCTGGTCACCCCATACCTAAGGCTTCTCCATGCCTGATGGCCTCAAGTTGTCCTCTCCTGATGCTGTCCCATGGCCATGTCAGACATAGTGTTGAGCCCAGGACTCTATTACGAAGGGTCTCCAGATGGTTACTGTCCAGGTGGGCCTCCTGGGCAGCGGGTGGGTGCTCGTAAAGAATGTTCTCTGGTTCTCTCTCCGGCGACTCCAGTGAAGCCCTCTCCATGGTGGTCTCTGCTGTGCCCAGCACAGAGAGGAGGTGGACATCTTCAGTGGACGTCCCAGGGAATGCAGGGGCACCTCATGTGACTCCTGGCTTCGTGACAGAATCCTAAGCATCTTGGTGATCTGCAAGGGAAGAACAGAGACAGCCTCCCCTCAGGTCCCCCTGTCCCCCCGTCCTCCTGTCCCACACTGGGTGAGGGGAGCCTCTGAGGGTCGAGTCCCTACCCGGGATGAGGGTTGGTTTCTCCCTGCAGGGCCGAGGGCTGACCCCGGGGTTCCACAAGCTGGGTCTGTGGGCTGAATGTGGGGGACCTTCTTTTTGTAAATGAAGTTATTTTGGGCAGAACACACTACACTCAGTTCTTTGCCTCTGGTCTGAGGCTGTTTTGGGTACAGTGCCAGAGCTGGGCACTGCAGCAGAGTCCATGAGCCCACAAATACCTAAAAAATGACCTGTGAAATCTCTCTCTGATATCTATGTACCTATCATCCATCTATCTATCTATCCATCCACCCATCCATCCATCCATCCATCCATCCACCCATCCATCCATCCATCCACCCATCCATCCATCCATCCATCCATCCATCCATCCATCCATCCACCCATCCATCCATCCATCCACCCATCCACCCATCCATCCATCCACCCATCCATCCACCCATCCATGCATCCATCCATCCATCCACCCATCCATCCATCCACCCATCCACCCATCCATCCATCCATCCATCCACCCATCCATCCATCCATCCACCTATCCATCCATCCATCCACCCATTCATCCGTCCATCCATCCATCCATCCGTCCATCCATCTACCTGTCCATCCACCCATCCTCCCATCCACCCACCCATCCACCCATTCATCCGTCCATCCATCCATCCACCCATCTATCCATCCATCCATCTACCTGTCCATCCACCCATCCTCCCATCCACCCACCCATCCATCCATCCACCCACCCGTCCATGAATCCATCCACCCATCCACCCATCCATCCATCCACCCACCCGTCCATCCGTCCACCCATCCACCCATCCATCCATCCATCCATCCATCCACCCATCCATCCATCCATCCATCCACCCACCCATCCATCCATCCACCTATCCATCCATCCATCCATCCATCCATCCATCCATCCATCCACCATTCCATCCACCCATGCATCCACCCATCCATCCTTCCATCCATCTACCTGTCCATCCACCCATCCTCCCATCCACCCACCCATTCATCCGTCCATCCATCCATCCACCCATCTATCCATCCATCCATCTACCTGTCCATCCACCCATCCTCCCATCCACCCACCCATCCATCCATCCACCCACCCGTCCATGCATCCATCCACCCATCCACCCATCCATCCATCCACCCACCCGTCCTTCCATCCACCCATCTATCCATCCATCCATCCATCCATCCACCCATCCATCCATCCATCCACCCATCCATCCACCCACCCGTCCATCCACCCACCCGTCCATCCACCCATCCATCCACCCCTCATAAATTCATCACATATCCACCAATCAATCAATCATCTGTCAATCTGTATCATTCACCTCTGTCTCCTCCATCCATCTCTTTCCATAGATCTACCTAATCCATCCATCTATTCAACCAACCACCTATTGATAGATCTACCATTTACCTATCATCCAGTAGGCATCTCCCTTCCTATCTGACCTACTACGTACACATGTCAATCCAAGTACCTTTCTCTCAACCACCCATCTAAACTATTGTGGACCTACCTGTTTAGCTGACCAACTTTTCATCTGTCCACTCTCGATCCATCATCTCTCTATCATCTGTCTTCAACTCCACCCACGTCTACTTGGTGGGTATCCATCTCTCTCCCTGCCTGTTCCTCTCCTTCCTATCTCACTCTCTGCCATGTGTCTATCCATTGGACCTGTCTATCAATCATCTATCAATCATCTATCTATCATCTGTACGTCCATCTACCTAGGACCTCTCTCTTCCATCGACCATCGATCGATCATCCTATCTCATCTATCCATCTGTACCTATCCAGATACGTCTTTACGTAACTATCTTTGCTGAGATATTTCTATTTTCTACCCCACTCCCTGTCACCAAGCTATCTGACCTCTGTACCCACCATCTATGTCTGTCCAGCCACCTGGCTAGGTATCCTCTTTCCGTCACTGGTTTCAGTATCAATCAATCAATCATGTGTCAATCTACCATCTTTCTACCTCTACCCATCATCTCCATCAATCTCTCTACCATCTGTACGTCGAACAGATCATCCATCTTTCAAAACTACAACTGTCCCCAGCATACAGATGTCCCCTGCTCTTCTAGAACACGTGATGGATGAGCACCTGCGTGACTGAATGGCACCGGGACACCGTCTCACGCAGCACCTTGGAGCGCAACACTTCTGCATCCTTTCCGTCCCTTTCCGTCCCATCGAGTAGGGTGAGGAGGATAGACCGGGGTGAGGTGGCACACGGGTTTGGGTGACCTTGGAGAGCCCCATTCCCAGGGGTCGGCTTCCAGTGCAAGGTGCCACGTGTTGGAGGGCAGCTCCCTGTGGCTTGGGACAGGTCACCGTGGCAGGGTCCTGTGACTCAACCCTGCCCATCTTCAGAGCTTCGCCATGCATGAACTTCCGCCAGGCTGGCCTCCCCACGGGTCACCTGCAGACATCAAGACCGAGTGTCGTCCATGCCTTCAGGTCAGCGCGGACAAAACAAATATGAACCATGAGTGCAAGACGCACGTCCCCAGCACCAGGTTGGAGCCCGGGCACTGGATGTGAGCGGAGCTGACTCAAGGTTGGGACCTCCATGGGACCTGTCACTCCAGGGGACAGACGGGAAGCTGAGCCACGGCCACTGACCTCTAACCAGGGTGCAGCCTCGCAGGAGGTCCATGGGGCCCTAGTGGACGCATCTCGGGCATTTCCACGATGGGATGCGGGAACCTAGTTCCCATCCCGAAAGGAGGGAATCTCTGCCAAGGACTGTTCCCAGCCACCAGGCGGCTTCTAGAAGCATCAGGCTCCGGGGGGCTCCTCCTGCCTCTCCAGCTCCCGGGCTCCAGGTGGCCCTGGGGTGGTGGCCCCTCACTGCAGTCTCCGCCTCCGTCCCCCCGGGGTCCTCCATCCTCTGTAGTGACGTTTCTGGTTGGTTCTCTGGTGATGACACGGGGCACACTTGGGAGGACTCCGGAATGACCTTCTCATCTCGGAGTTCTTGACCAAAGCTGCAGAGACTGTGTTGCCAAGAGGGTCACCATCCTGGGGACCAGGACAGGGACATTTCTCCTCGGGGCTACCGCTCATTTTGTGAGCGATCCTGTGGAACGGAATCCCCACCAGGTGCTTAGTCCCAGGACAGGGAGAGCAGGATTCAGGGTCCTGAAGGGACAACGGGCAGCACCTGTAGGTCCAGCAGGAATGTCCAGCTGGTGTGGGTCAGCGCAGACACCGAGGGACAAACATCTAGGGCTCAGCTGGGCACTGGACATGGTGATCATTATTCTAGAAGCAGGGACTGATGGACAGTCCAAGACCTGAAGGTGCTACCAGGAGAGTGGGGTGGACATGCTCCCAGATGACCTCTAAGTTGAGCCCGGTCCACCACGGGCGGCCACCTGAGCGTCCTGCATGGTGAATAGGCAGCCAGGTGCCCCCTGCAGGCCCTGTCCCAGAGAATCCCACAGTGACCCTCTCCTGGCCCGTCCTTGACCTGTCCCACAGAATCCCATGGTGACCCCAACCAGACCCTGTCCACTCCTGTCCTACAAATCCCATCCTGACACCATCCCAGCCCTGTCCTCGTCCCTTCCCCGTAGAATTCCCTGGTGACACCAGCCAGACCCTGTCCCTGTCCCCAGTTCTCCCGAATGTCCACTTGGCCAGCTCACGTCCTCCAGGGGTCTGGTCTCAGGGTCCCATGGTACCCGTGGCCCGAGCCTCGGTTGAAGGAGGTTGACCAGAGGGTGAGGTGGCCCCAGGAGACGCCTCCTTCATCCTGACGGGATGTCACCTCCCTGCACATCTGAGATCCCCAATTCCAGGAGACTATCTTGGAGGGTGACCTGGGGACGTGGAGAAGGGACACAGAGTCCCCACTACACCAGCAGGCTGCAGGCGGCACACGGTCCCCTTAAAGGAGTGTCCTCTTTGGGTCCTCTAAACCAGTCCTCGGTCCCCGTGGGCCACGCACGCACAACTGCACACAGAGGTGGAAGGATTTAATGACCCCTGGCACCCGTGACAATTTGGCACTTGGGCATCCCAGGACTGAAGGCTGAGGACCACCAATGAGTGGTCACCTCCACTGTCCCTTTGGGTGGCGGAGATCCTACAAAGCCGGGCCGCAGAGCCCCAGGGCCACAGCTATCTCAAGATGGCGCCAGGGCTCCCGTCAGGGAGGCCGGTCAGCTGACAGCTTCGGGCCCACAGCTGTTGCTGCAGCTTCTGGTCGTAGGTGACCTGCAGGGACCTGGTCTCCTTCTCGTTGTAGAAGTAGCGGCCACCAACTCCTTCTAGTTCGGGGGGTGACCGCCGCGTAGATGGTGGTCCACGCTCCTTCCTCAGGCGTCTGTGGGGAGGAGGGGAAAATGGCGGAGAAGACAGTGTCCGGGGGAGAGCCTATGGGGTTGTCAGGCCCCACGTAGAGCTCTGGAGTCTCCAGAACATGGCCACCAGGGCCGGAGCTCCCTCCTCCTCCTTTCAGAAGTAGCTTAGGTTATATCACAAGAGGTATGGTGGGATGGAGGAGGTGGTTATAACAAGAACACTAGGTTGTAACAAGTGTGACCTACTCAGTGGATTAATCCACCTGGATGGACTCACAGGGTGTAGACTAATAAGTGGATTAATCCACTTGGATGGACTCACTGGGTGTAGACTAGTAGTGGATTAATCCACTTGGATGGACTCACTGGGTGTAGACTCATAGTGGATTAATCCACTTGGATGGACTCACTGGGTGTAGACTAGTAGTGGATTAATCCACTTGGATGGACTCACTGGGTGTAGACTCATAGTGGATTAATCCACTTGGATGGACTCACTGGGTGTAGACTAATAAGTGGATTAATCCACTTGGATGGACTCACTGGGTGGTGACTGCAGCAGGTGGGGTGTGGCTGGAGGAGGGGTCCCTGGGCTGTGCCTTTGGGGTCTCTGTCCTGTCCCTGGTGAGCAGAGCTCTCTCTGCTCCCTGGTGCCCTGTCCTGAGCTGCTCTCCTCCTCCAGGCCCTGCCGCCATCTTGTTCTGCTCCCCTTGGGCCAGAGCCAGGGAGTCGGCCACCAGGGACTGGACCTCGGAAACCCTGCAGACTTCAGTGTGGAGATTGGATGGGGTTTCCCGCGAGGTGACACTGTCCCCCACGTCCCTCCGCCACAGCTCGAGGGGGTCAGTGGGCACTGGAGCAACCCGTTCCTGCATCAGGAATTTCCTCACCCTGCTCTGGACACGATTCTGCACTCTGCACACGCACGGAATCCACGGTGCCTGAAACTCACGCAGAGTGGACCCCGCCTCCCCAGGACAGGGGATGTGACTCTCCTTCTGTGTCCCCGTCAAGCCTCAGTCCTGCAATTGGTGACTGTGCATGGGGAGCACGCAGCTTCAGTTTTCCTTGACTGTCCCCGCGTACAATGCCAATCACCAGGGGCCCAGGTCACATGGGCTCCTGATGAATGGTTTCCGACTTAGAGGATGCTCAT